>NW_027140867.1:11499658-11804500 GCF_036365525.1 Heterodontus francisci | reverse complement strand
CACTTAAATAGGCCCTTCGGCCCACTGAGTCTGTGCCGACCATCAACCACCCATTTATACTAATCCTACACTGATCCCGTATTTCTATCACATCCCCACCTATCCCTATATATTTCCCTACCATGTACCTATACTAGGGGCAATTTATGATGGCCAATTAACCTATCAACCTGCAAGTCTTTGGCATGTGGGAGGAAACCGGAGCACCGGGAGGAAACCCACGCAGACATAGGGAGAAGTTGCAAACTCCGCACAGGCAGGACCCAGAATCGAACCCGGTTCCCTGGAGCTGTGAGGCTGCGGTGCTAATCACTGCGCCAATGTGCCCACCCCCCAGTGTGTGCCTGTGTTACTGGGTATCAGTGTATGTCTCTGTTACTTGGTGTCAGTGCGTGTCTGTGTTACTTGGTGTAAGTGTGTGTCTTTGTTACCTGGTGTATGTGTATGTCTTTGTTACTTTTTGTCAGTGTATGTCTTTGTTACTTGGTGTCAGTGTGTGTCTGTGTTACTGGGCATCAGTGTATGTCTTTGTGACTTGGTATCAGTGCATGTCTTTGTGACTTGGTGTCAGTGTATGTCTTTTTTACTGGGTGCAAGTGTGTGTCTGCGTTACTGGGTATCAGTGTATGTCTTTGTTACTTGGTGTAAGTGTATGTCTTTGTTACTTGGTGTAATTGTCTGTCTTTGTTACTTGGTGTCAGTGTATGTCTGTGTTACTAGGTGTAAGTGTGTGTCTTTGTTACTGGGCATCAGTGTATGTCTTTGTGACTTGGTATTAGTGTGTGTCTGTGTTACTTGGTGTCAGTGTATGTCTTTGTTACTGTGTATCAGTGTTTCTCTCTGAGACTGGGTGTCAGTGTGTGTTTGTTTGTGTTACTGGGTGTCAGTGTGTGTCTGTGACACAAGGTGTCAGTATTTAGTTTAGTTTGGAGATAAAGCACTTAAATAGGCCCTTCGGCCCACTGAGTCTGTGCCGACCATCAACCACCCATTTATACTAATCCTGCACTGATCCCGTATTCCTATCACATCCCCACCTATCCCTATATATTTCCCTACCATGTACCTATACTAGGGGCAATTTATGATGGCCAACTAACCTATCAACCTGCAAGTCTTTGGCATGTGGGAGGAAACCGGAGCACCGGGAGGAAACCCACGCAGACACAGGGAGAACCTGCAAACTCCGCACAGGCAGGACCCAGAATCGAACCCGGTTCCCTGGAGCTGTGAGGCTGCGGTGCTAATCACTGCGCCAATGTGCCCACCCCCCAGTGTGTGCCTGTGTTACTGGGTATCAGTGTATGTCTCTGTTACTTGGTGTCAGTGTATGTCTGTGTTACTTGGTGTAAGTGTGTGTCTTTGTTACCTGGTGTAAGTGTATGTCTTTGTTACTTGGTGTCAGTGTGTGTCTGTGTTACTGGGCATCAGTGTATGTCTTTGTGACTTGGTATCAGTGCATATCTTTGTGACTTGGTGTCAGTGTATGTCTTTTTTACTGGGTGTAAGTGTGTGTCTGCGTTACTGGGTATCAGTGTATGTCTTTGTTACTTGGTGTAATTGTCTGTCTTTGTTACATGGTGTCAGTGTATGTCTGTGTTACTAGGTGTAAGTGTGTGTCTTTGTTACTGGGCATCAGTGTATGTCTTTGTGACTTGGTATTAGTGTATGTCTTTGTGACTTGGTGTCAGTGTATGTCTTTTTTACTGGGTGTCAGTGTGTGTCTGTGTATGTCTTTGTTACTGTGTATCAGTGTTTCTCTCTGATACTGGGTGTCAGTGGATGTCAAAATACTTGGTGTAAGTGTATGTCTTTGTTACTTGGTGTAATTGTCTGTCTTTGTTACTTGGTGTCAGTGTATGTCTGTGTTACTTGGTGTAAGTGTGTGTCTTTGTTACCTGGTGTAAGTGTATGTCTTTGTTACTTGATGTCAGTGTATGTCTTTGTTACTTGGTGTCAGTGTGTGTCTGATTTACTGGGCATCAGTGTATGTCTTTGTGACTTGGTATCAGTGCATGTCTTTGTGACTTGGTGTCAGTGTATGTCTTTTTTACTGGGTGTAAGTGGATGTCAAAATACTTGGTGTAAGTGTATGTCTTTGTTACTTGGTGTAATTGTCTGTCTTTGTTACTTGGTGTCAGTGTATGTCTGTGTTACTAGGTGTAAGTGTGTGTCTTTGTTACTGGGCATCAGTGTATGTCTTTGTGACTTGGTATTAGTGTATGTCTTTGTGACTTGGTGTCAGTGTATGTCTTTTTTACTGGGTGTCAGTGTGTGTCTGTGTTACTTGGTGTCAGTGTATGTCTTTGTTACTGTGTATCAGTGTTTCTCTCTGTTACTGGGTGTCAGTGTGTATTTGTTTGTGTTACTGGGTGTCAGTGTGTGATGTGACACTAGGTGTCAGTATTTAGTTTTGTTTGGAGATACAGCACTTAAATAGGCCCTTCGGCCCACTGAGTCTGTGCCGACCATCAACCACCCATTTATACTAATCCTACACTGATCCCGTATTCCTATCACATCCCCACCTATCCCTATATATTTCCCTACCATGTACCTATACTAGGGGCAATTTATGATGGCCAATTAACCTATCAACCTGCAAGTCTTTGGCATGTGGGAGGAAACCGGAGCACCGGGAGGAAACCCACGCAGACACAGGGAGAACTTGCAAACTCCGCACAGGCAGGACCCAGAATCGAACCCGGTTCCCTGGAGCTGTGAGGCTGCGGTGCTAACCACTGCGCCAATGTGCCCAACCCCCAGTGTGTGCCTGTGTTACTGGGTATCAGTGTAAAGCTCTGTTACATGGTGTCAGTGCATGTCTGTGTTACTTGGTGTAAGTGTGTGTCTGTGTTACTGGGTGTCAGTGTGTGTCTGTGTTACTTGGTGTAAGCCTGTGTCTTTGTTACTTGGTGTCCGTGTGTGTCTGTGTTACCTGGTATCAGTGTATGTCTTTGTTACTTGGTGTCAGTGGATGTCTTTGTGACTTGGTGTAAGTGTGTGTCTGCGTTAGTGGGTATCAGTGTATGTCTTTGTTACTTGGTGTCAGTGGATGTCAAAAAACTTGGTGTAAGTGTATGTCTTTGTTACTTGGTGTAATTGTCTGCCTTTGTTACTTGGTGTCAGTGTATGTCTGTGTTACTGGGTGTCAGTGTGTGTCTGTGTTACTTGGTGTAAGTCTGTGTCTTTGTTACTTGGTGTCCGTGTGTGTCTGTGTTACCTGGTATCAGTGTATGTCTTTGTTACTTGGTGTCAGTGGATGTCAAAATACTTGGTGTAAGTGGATGTCTTTGTTACTTGGTGTAATTGTCTGTCTTTGTTCCTTGGTGTCAGTGTATGTCTGTGTTACTAGGTGTAAGTGTGTGTCTTTGTTCCTGGGCATCTGTGTATGTCTTTGTGACTTGGTATTAGTGTATGTCTTTGTGACTTGGTGTCAGTGTATGTCTGTGCTACTTGGTGTAAGTGTGTGTCTTTGTTACCTGGTGTAAGTGCATGTCTTTGTTACTTGGTGTCAGTGTATGTCTTTGTTGCTTGGCGTCAGTGTGTGTCAGTGTTACTGGGCATCAGTGTATGTCTTTGTGACTTGGTATCAGTGCATGTCTTTGTGACTTGGTGTCAGTGTATGTCTTTTTTACTGGGTGTAAGTGTGTGTCTGCGTTACTGGGTATCAATGTATGTCTCTGTTACCTGGTATCAGTGGATGTCAAAATACTTGGTGTAAGTGTATGTCTTTGTTACTTGGTGTAATTGTCTGTCTTTGTTACTTGGTGTCAGTGTATGTCTGTGTTACTCGGTGCAAGTGTGTGTCTTTGTTACTGGGCATCAGTGTATGTCTTTGTGACTTGGTATTAGTGTATGTCTTTGTGACTTGGTGTCTGTGTATGTCTTTTTTACTGGGTGTCAGTGTGTGTCTGTGTTACTTGGTGTCAGTGTATGTCTTTGTTACTGTGTATCAGTGTTTCTCTGTGTTACTGGGTATCAGTGTGTGTTTTTTTGTGTTACTGGGTGTCAGTGTGTGTCTGTGACACTAGGTGTCAGTATTTAGTTTTGTTTGGAGATGCAGCACTTAAATAGGCCCTTCGGCCCACTGAGTCTGTGCCGAACATCAACCACCCATTTATACTAATCCTACACTGATCCCGTATTCCTATCACATCCCCACCTATCCCTATATATTTCCCTACCACGTACCTATACTAGGGACAATTTATGATGGCCAATTAACCTATCAACCTGCAAGTCTTTGGCATGTGGGAGGAAACCGGAGCACCGGGAGGAAGCCCACGCAGACACAGGGAGAACTTGCAGACTCCGCACAGGCAGGACCCAGAATCGAACCCGGTTCCCTGGAGCTGTGAGGCTGCGGTGCTAATCACTGCGCCAATGTGCCCACCCCCCAGTGTGTGCCTGTGTTACTGGGTATCAGTGTATGTCTCTGTTACTTGGTGTCAGTGTATGTCTGTGTTACTTGGTGTAAGTGTGTGTCTTTGTTACCTGGTGTAAGTGTATTTCTTTGTTACTTGGTGTCAGTGTATGTCTTTGTTACTTGGTGTCAGTGTGTGTCTGTGTATCAGTGTATGTCTTTGTGACTTGGGATCAGTGCATGTCTTTGTGACTTGGTGTCAGTGTATGTCTTTTTTACTGGGTGTAAGTGTGTGTCTGCGTTACTGGGTATCAGTGTATGTCTTTGTTACTTGGTGTCAGTGGATGTCAAAAAACTTGGTGTATGTGTATGTCTTTGTTACTTGGTGTAATTGTCTGCCTTTGTTACTTGGTGTCAGTGTATGTCTGTGTTACTAGGTGTAAGTGTGTGTCTTTGTTACTGTGTATCAGTGTTTCTCTCTGTTACTGGGTGTCAGTGTGTGTTTGTTTGTGTTACTGGTTGTCAGTGTGTGTCTGTGACACTAGGTGTCAGTATTTTGTTTAGTTTGGAGATACAGCACTTAAATAGGCCCTTCGGCCCACTGAGTCTGTGCCGACCATCAACCACCCATTTATACTAATCCTGCACTGATCCCGTATTCCTATCACATCCCCACCTATACCTATATATTTCCCTTCCACGTACCTATACTAGGGGCAATTTATGATGGCCAATTAACCTATCAACCTGCAAGTCTTTGACATGTGGGAGGAAACCGGAGCACCGGGAGGAAACCCACGCAGACAAAGGGAGAACTTGCAAACTCCGCACAGGCAGGACCCGGAATCGAACCCGGTTCCCGGGAGCTGTGAGGCTGCGGTGCTAACCACTGCGCCAATGTGCCCACCCCCCAGTGTGTGCCTGTGTTACTGGGTATCAGTGTATGTCTCTGTTACTTGGTGTCAGTGTATGTCTGTGTTACTGGGTGTCAGTGTGTGTCTGTGTTACTTGATGTAAGTCTGTGTCTTTGTTACTTGGTGTCCGTGTGTGTCTGTGTTACCTGGTATCAGTGTATGTCTTTGTTACTTGGTGTCAGTGGATGTCAAAATACTTGGTGTAAGTGGATGTCTTTGTTACTTGGTGTAATTGTCTGTCTTTGTTACTTGGTGTCAGTGTATGTCTGTGTTACTTGGTGTAAGTGTGTGTCTTTGTTACCTGGTGTAAATGTATGTCTTTGTTACTTGGTGTCAGTGTGTGTCTGATTTACTGGGCATCAGTGTGTGTCTTTTTTACTTGGTGTCCGTGTGTGTCTGTGTTACCTGGTATCAGTGTATGTCTTTGTTACTTGGTGTCAGTGGATGTCAAAATACTTGTTGTAAGTGTATGTCTTTGTTACTTGGTGTAATTGTCTGTCTTTGTTACTTGGTGTCAGTGTATGTCTGTGTTACTCGCTGCAAGTGTGTGTCTTTGTTACTGGGCATCAGTGTATGTCTTTGTGACTTGGTATTAGTGTATGTCTTTGTGACTTGGTGTCTGTGTATGTCTTTTTTACTGGGTGTCAGTGTGTGTCTGTGTTACTTGGTGTCAGTGTATGTCTTTGTTACTGTGTATCAGTGTTTCTCTGTGTTACTGGGTCTCAGTGTGTGTTTGTTTGTGTTACTGGGTGTCAGTGTGTGTCTGTGACACTAGGTGTCAGTATTTAGTTTTGTTTGGAGATGCAGCACTTAAATAGGCCCTTCGGCCCACTGAGTCTGTGCCGACCATCAACCACCCATTTATACTAATCCTACACTGATCCCGTATTCCTATCACATCCCCACCTATCCCTATATATTTCCCTACCACGTACCTATACTAGGGGCAATTTATGATGGCCAATTAACCTATCAACCTGCAAGTCTTTGGCATGTGGGAGGAAAGCGGAGCACCGGGAGGAAGCCCACGCAGACACAGGGAGAACTTGCAAACTCCGCACAGGCAGGACCCAGAATCGAACCCGGTTCCCTGGAGCTGTGAGGCTGCGGTGCTAATCACTGCGCCAATGTGCCCACCCCCCAGTGTGTGCCTGTGTTACTGGGTATCAGTGTATGTCTCTGTTACTTGGTGTCAGTGTATGTCGGTGTTACTTGGTGTAAGTGTGTGTCTTTGTTACCTGGTGTAAGTGTATTTCTTTGTTACTTGGTGTCAGTGTGTGTCTTTGTTACTTGGTGTCAGTGTGTGTCTGTGTATCAGTGTATGTCTTTGTGACTTGGGATCAGTGCATGTCTTTGTGACTTGGTGTCAGTGTATGTCTTTTTTACTGGTTGTAAGTGTGTGTCTGCGTTACTGGGTATCAGTGTATGTCTTTGTTACTTGGTGTCAGTGGATGTCAGAAAACTTGGTGTAAGTGTATGTCTTTGTTACTTGGTGTAATTGTCTGCCTTTGTTACTTGGTGTCAGTGTATGTCTGTGTTACTAGGTGTAAGTGTGTGTCTTTGTTACTGTGTATCAGTGTTTCTCTCTGTTACTGGTTGTCTGTGTGTGTTTGTTTGTGTTACTGGGTGTCAGTGTGTGTCTGTGACACTAGGTGTCAGTATTTTGTTTAGTTTGGAGATACAGCACTTAAATAGGCCCTTCGGCCCACTGAGTCTGTGCCGACCATCAACCACCCATTTATACTAATCCTGCACTGATCCCGTATTCCTATCACATCCCCACCTATACCTATATATTTCCCTTCCACGTACCTATACTAGGGGCAATTTATGATGGCCAATTAACCTATCAACCTGCAAGTCTTTGACATGTGGGAGGAAACCGGAGCACCGGGAGGAAACCCACGCAGACAAAGGGAGAACTTGCAAACTCCGCACAGGCAGGACCCAGAATCGAACCCGGTTCCCGGGAGCTGTGAGGCTGCGGTGCTAACCACTGCGCCAATGTGCCCACCCCCCAGTGTGTGCCTGTGTTACTGGGTATCAGTGTATGTCTCTGTTACTTGGTGTCAGTGTATGTCTGTGTTACTGGGTGTCAGTGTGTGTCTGTGTTACTTGGTGTAAGTCTGTGTCTTTGTTACTTGGTGTCCGTGTGTGTCTGTGTTACCTGGTATCAGTGTATGTCTTTGTTACTTGGTGTCAGTGGATGTCAAAATACTTGGTGTAAGTGGATGTCTTTGTTACTTGGTGTAATTGTCTGTCTTTGTTACTTGGTGTCAGTGTATGTCTGTGTTACTTGGTGTAAGTGTGTGTCTTTGTTACCTGGTGTAAATGTATGTCTTTGTTACTTGGTGTCAGTGTGTGTCTGATTTACTGGGCATCAGTGTATGTCTTTGTGACTTGGTATCAGTGCATGTCTTTGTGACTTGGTGTCAGTGTTTGTCTTTTTTACTGGGTGTCAGTGGATGTCAAAATACTTGGTGTAAGTGTATGTCTTTGTTACTTGGTGTAATTGTCTGTCTTTGTTACTTGGTGTCAGTGTATGTCTGTGTTACTAGGTGTAAGTGTGTGTCTTTGTTACTGGGCATCAGTGTATGTCTTTGTGACTTGCTATTAGTGTATGTCTTTGTGACTTGGTGTCAGTGTATGTCTTTTTTACTGGGTGTCTGTGTGTGTCTGTGTTACTTGGTGTCAGTCTATGTCTTTGTTACTGTGTATCAGTGTTTCTCTCTGTTTCTGGGTGTCAGTGTGTGTTTGTTTGTGTTACTGGGTGTCAGTGTGTGTCTGTGACACTAGCTGCCAGTATTTAGTTTAGTTTGGAGATACAGCACTTTAATAGGCCCTTCGGCCCACTGAGTCTGTGCCGACCATTAACCACCCATTTATACTAATCCTACACTGATCCCGTATTCCTATCACATCCCCACCTATCCCTATATATTTCCCTACCACGTACCTATACTAGGGGCAATTTATGATGGCCAATTAACCTATCAACCTGCAAGTCTTTGACATGTGGGAGGAAACCGGAGCACCGGGAGGAAACCCACGCAGACACAGGGAGAAGTTGCAAACTCAGCACAGGCAGGACCCACAATCGAACCCGGTTCCCGGGAGCAGTGAGGCTGCGGTGCTAACCACTGCGCCAATGTGCCCACCCCCCAGTGTGTGCCTGTGTTGCTGGGTATCAGTGTATGTCTCTGTTACTTGGTGTCAGTGTATGTCTGTGTTACTTGGTGTAAGTGTGTGTCTGTGTTACTGGGTGTCAGTGTGTGTCTTTGTTACTTGGTGTCCGTGTGTGTCTGTGTTACCTGGTATCAGTGTATGTCTTTGTTACTTGGTGTCAGTGGATGTCAAAATACTTGGTGTAAGTGTATGTCTTTGTTACTTGGTGTAATTGTCTGTCTTTGTTACTTGGTGTCAGTGTATGTCTGTGTTACTAGGTGTAAGTGTGTGTCTTTGTTACTGGGCATCAGTGTATGTCTTTGTGACTTGCTATTAGTGTATGTCTTTGTGACTTGGTGTCAGTGTATGTCTTTTTTACTGGGTGTCTGTGTGTGTCTGTGTTACTTGGTGTCAGTCTATGTCTTTGTTACTGTGTATCAGTGCTTCTCTCTGTTTCTGGGTGTCAGTGTGTGTTTGTTTGTGTTACTGGGTGTCAGTGACACTAGCTGCCAGTATTTAGTTTAGTTTGGAGATACAGCACTTAAATAGGCCCTTCGGCCCACTGAGTCTGTGCCGACCATTAACCACCCATTTATACTAATCCTACACTGATCCCGTATTCCTATCACATCCCCACCTATCCCTATATATTTCCCGACCACCTACCTATACTAGGGGCAATTTATAATGGCCAATTAACCTACCAACCTGCAAGTCTTTGGCATGTGGGAGGAAACCGGAGCACCGGGAGGAAACCCACGCAGACACAGGGAGAACTTGCAAACTCCGCACAGGCAGGACCCAGAATCGAACCCGGTTCCCTGGAGCTGTGAGGCTGCGGTGCTAAACACTGCGCCAATGTGCCCACCCCCCAGTGTGGGCCTGTGTTACTGGGTATCAGTGTATGTCACTGTTACTTGGTGTCAGTGTATGTCTGTGTTACTTGGTGTAAGTGTGTGTCTGTGTTACCTGGTATCAGTGTATGTCTTTGTTACTTGGTGTCAGTGGATGTCAAAATACTTGGTGTAAGTGGATGTCTTTGTTACTTGGTGTAATTGTCTGTCTTTGTTACTTGGTGTCAGTGTATGTCTGTGTTACTTGGTGTAAGTGTGTGTCTTTGTTACCTGGTGTAAGTGTATGTCTTTGTTACTTGGTGTCAGTGGATGTCAAAATACTTGGTGTAAGTGCATGTCTTTGTTACTTGGTGTAATTGTCTGTCTTTGTTACTTGGTGTCAGTGTATGTCTGTGTTACTAGGTGTAAGTGTGTGTCTTTGTTACTGGGCATCAGTGTATGTCTTTGTGACTTGGTATTAGTGTATGTCTTTGTGACTTGGTGTCAGTGTATGTCTTTTTTACTGGGTGTCAGTGTGTGTCTGTGTTACTTGGTGTCAGTGTATGTCTTTGTTACTGTGTATTAGTGTTTCTGTGTGTTACTATGTGTCAGTGTGTGTCTTTGTTACTTGGTGTCCGTGTGTGTCTGTGTTACCTGGTATCAGTGTATGTCTTTGTTACTTGGTGTCAGTGGATGTCAAAATACCTGGTGTAAGTGTATGTCTTTGTTACTTGATGTCAGTGTGTGTCTGATTTACTGGGCATCAGTGTATGTCTTTGTGACTTGGTATCAGTGCATGTCTTTGTGACTTGGTGTCAGTGTATGTCTTTTTTACTGGGTGTAAGTGGATGTCAAAATACTTGGTGTAAGTGTATGTCTTTGTTACTTGGTGTAATTGTCTGTCTTTGTTACTTGGTGTCATTGTATGTCTGTGTTACTAGGTGTAAGTGTGTGTCTTTATTACTGGGCATCAGTGTATGTCTTTGTGACTTGGTATTAGTGTATGTCTTTGAGACTTGGTGTCAGTGTATGTCTTTTTTACTGGGTGTCAGTGTGTGTCTGTGTTACTTGGTGTCAGTGTATGTCTTTGTTACTGTGTATCAGTGTTTCTCTGTGTTACTGGGTGTCAGTGTGTGTTTGTTTGTGTTACTGGGTGTCAGTGTGTGTCTGTGACACTAGGTGTCAGTATGTAGTTTAGTTTAGAGATACAGCACTTAAACAGGCCCTTCGGCCCACCGAGTCTGTGCCGACCATCAACAACCCATTTATACTAATCCTACACTAATCCCGTATTCCTATCACATCCCCACCTATCCCTATATATTTCCCTACCACGTACCTATACTAGGGGCAATTTATGATGGCCAATTAACCTATCAACCTGCAAGTCTTTGGCATGTGGGAGGAAACCGGAGCACCGGGAGGAAACCCACGCAGACACAGGGAGAACTTGCAAACTCCGCACAGGCAGGACCCAGAATCGAACCCGGTTCCCTGGAGCTGTGAGGCTGCGGTGCTAAACACTGCGCCAATGTGCCCACCCCCCAGTGTGGGCCTGTGTTACTGGGTATCAGTGTATGTCTCTGTTACTTGGTGTCAGTGTATGTCTGTGTTACTTGGTGTAAGTGTGTGTCTGTGTTACCTGGTATCAGTGTATGTCTTTGTTACTTGGTGTCAGTGGATGTCAAAATACTTGGTGTAAGTGGATGTCTTTGTTACTTGGTGTAATTGTCTGTCTTTGTTACTTGGTGTCAGTGTATGTCTGTGTTACTTGGTGTAAGTGTGTGTCTTTGTTACCTGGTGTAAGTGTATGTCTTTGTTACTTGGTGTCAGTGGATGACAAAATACTTGGTGTAAGTGCATGTCTTTGTTACTTGGTGTAATTGTCTGTCTTTGTTACTTGGTGTCAGTGTATGTCTGTGTTACTAGGTGTAAGTGTGTGTCTTTGTTACTGGGCATCAGTGTATGTCTTTGTGACTTGGTATTAGTGTATGTCTTTGTGACTTGGTGTCAGTGTATGTCTTTTTTACTGGGTGTCAGTGTGTGTCTGTGTTACTTGGTGTCAGTGTATGTCTTTGTTACTGTGTATTAGTGTTTCTGTGTGTTACTATGTGTCAGTGTGTGTCTTTGTTACTTGGTGTCCGTGTGTGTCTGTGTTACCTGGTATCAGTGTATGTCTTTGTTACTTGGTGTCAGTGGATGTCAAAATACCTGGTGTAAGTGTATGTCTTTGTTACTTGATGTCAGTGTATGTCTTTGTTACTTGGTGTCAGTGTGTGTCTGATTTACTGGGCATCAGTGTATGTCTTTGTGACTTGGTATCAGTGCATGTCTTTGTGACTTGGTGTCAGTGTATGTCTTTTTTACTGGGTGTAAGTGGATGTCAAAATACTTGGTGTAAGTGTATGTCTTTGTTACTTGGTGTAATTGTCTGTCTTTGTTACCTGGTGTCATTGTATGTCTGTGTTACTAGGTGTAAGTGTGTGTCTTTGTTACTGGGCATCAGTGTATGTCTTTGTGACTTGGTATTAGTGTATGTCTTTGAGACTTGGTGTCAGTGTATGTCTTTTTTACTGGGTGTCAGTGTGTGTCTGTGTTACTTGGTGTCAGTGTATGTCTTTGTTACTGTGTATCAGTGTTTCTCTGTGTTACTGGGTGTCAGTGTGTGTTTGTTTGTGTTACTGGGTGTCAGTGTGTGTCTGTGACACTAGGTGTCAGTATGTAGTTTAGTTTAGAGATACAGCACTTAAACAGGCCCTTCGGCCCACCGAGTCTGTGCCGACCATCAACAACCCATTTATACTAATCCTACACTAATCCCGTATTCCTATCACATCCCCACCTATCCCTATATATTTCCCTACCACCTACCTATACTAGGGGCAATTTATGATGGCCAATTAACCTATCAACCTGCAAGTCTTTGGCATGTGGGAGGAAACGGGAGCACCGGGAGGAAACCCACGTAGACAGAGGGAGAACTTGCAAACTCCGCACAGGCAGGACCCAGAATCGAACCCGGTTCCCTGGAGCTGTGAGGCTGTGGTGCAAACCACTGCGCCAATGTGCGCAACCCCCAGTGTGTGCCTGTGTTACTGGGTATCAGTGTAAAGCTCTGTTACTTGGTGTCAGTGCATGTCTGTGTTACTTGGTGTAAGTGTGTGTCTGTGTTACTGGGTGTCAGTGTGTGTCTGTGTTACTTGGTGTAAGCCTGTGTCTTTGTTACTTGGTGTCCGTGTGTGTCTGTGTTACCTGGTATCAGTGTATGTCTTTGTTACTTGGTGTCAGTGGATGTCAAAATACTTGGTGTAAGTGGATGTCTTTGTTACTTGGTGTAATTGTCTGTCTTTGTTACTTGGTGTCAGTGTATGTCTGTGTTACTTGGTGTAAGTGTGTGTCTTTGTTACCTGGTGTAAGTGCATGCCTTTGTTACTTGGTGTCAGTGTATGTCTTTGTTACTTGGTGTCAGTGTGTGTCTGTGTTACTGGGCATCAGTGTATGTCTTTGTGACTTGGTATCAGTGCATGTCTTTGTGACTTGGTGTCAGTGTATGTCTTTTTTACTGGGTGTAAGTGTGTGCCTGTGTTACTGGGTATCAGTGTATGTCTCTGTTACTTGGTGTCAGTGTATGTCTGTGTTACTTGGTGTAAGTGTGTGTCTGTGTTACTTGGTGTAAGCCTGTGTCTTTGTTACTTGCTGTCCGTGTGTGTCTGTGTTACCTGGTATCAGTGTGTGTCTGTGTTACTTGGTGTCAGTGTATGTCTTTTTTACTTGGTGTAAGTGTGTGTCTTTGTTACTTGGTGTAAGTGTATGTCTTTGTTACTTGATGCCAGTGTATGTCTTTGTGACTTGGTTTCAGTGTATGTCTTTTTTACTGGGTGTAAGTGTGTGTCTGCGTTACTGGGTATCAGTGTGTGTCTTTGTTACTTGGTGTCAGTGTGTGTCTGTGTTACTTGGTGTAAGTGTATGTCTTTGTTGCTGGGTATCAGTGTATGTCTTTGTTACTTGGTGTCAGTGGATGTCAAAATACTTGGTGTAAGTGCATGTCTTTGTTACTTGGTGTAATTGTCTGTCTTTGTCACTTGGTGTCAGTGTATGTCTGTGTTACTTGGTGTAAGTGTGTGTCTTTGTTACTTGGTGTAAGTGTACGTCTTTGTTACTTGGTGTCAGTGTATGTCTTTGTTACTTGGTGTCAGTGTGTGTCTGTATTACTGGGCATCAATGTATGTCTTTGTGACTTGGTTTCAGTGTATGTCTTTTTTACCGGGTGTAAGTGTGTGTCTGCGTTACTGGGTATCAGTGTGTGTCTTTGTTACTTGGTGTAAGTGTATGTCTTTGTTACTTGGTGTCATTGTATGACTTTGTTACTTGGTGTCAGTGTGTGTCTGTGTTACTGGGTATCAGTGTATGTCTGTGTTACTTGGTGCAAGTGTGTGTCTGTGTTACTGGGTGTCAGTGTGTGTCTGTGTTACTTGGTGTAAGTGTATGTCTTTGTTACTTGGTGTCAGTGTGTGTCTTTGTTACTGGGTGTCAGTGTATGTCTTTGTTACTTGGTGTCAGTTTATGTCTGTGTTACTTGGTGTCAGTGTGTTTGTTTGTGTTACTGGGTGTCAGTGTGTGTCTGTGTTACTTGGTGTAAGTGTGTGTCTTTGTTACTTGGTGTCCGTGTGTGTCTGTGTTACTGGGTGTCAGAGTATGTCTTTGTTACTTGGTGTAAGTGTGTGTCTGTGTTACTGGGTATCAGTCCTTGTCTTTGTTACTTGGTGTCATTGTATGTCTGTGTTACTTGGTGTAAGTGTGTGTCTGTGTTACTGGGTATCATTGTATGTCTTTGTTACTTGGTGTCAGTGTATGTCAAAATACTTGGTGTAAGTGCATGTCTTTGTTACTTGGTGCAATTGTCTGTCTTTGTTACTTGGTGTCAGTGTATGTCTGTGTTACTTGGTGTAAGTGTATGTCTTTGTTACTTGTTGTCAGTGTATGTCTTTGTTACTTTGTGTCTGTGTGTGTCTGTGTTACTGTGTGTCAGTGTGTGTCTGTGTTACTGTGTGTCAGTGTGTGTCTTTGTTACTGGGTATCAGTGTATGACTTTGTTACTTGGTGTCAGTGTATGTCAAAATAATTGGTGAAAGTGCATGTCTTTGTTACTTGGTGCAATTGTCTGTCTTTGTTACTTGGTGTCAGTGTATGTCTGTGTTACTTGGTGTAAGTGGATGTCATGGTTACTTGGTGTCAGTGTATGTCTTTGTTACTTTGTGTCAGTCTGTGTCTGTGTTACTGTGTGTCAGTGTGTGTCTGTGTTACTGGGTATCAGTGTATGTCTTTGTTACTTGGTGTAAGTGTGTGTCTTTGTTACTTGGTGTAAGTGTACGTCTTTGTTGCATGGTGTCAGTGTATGTCTTTGTTACTTGGTGTCAGTGTGTGTCTGTGTTACTGGGCATCAGTATCTGTCTTAGTGACTTGGTATCAGTGTATGTCTTTGTGAATTGGTTTCAGTATAAGTCTTTTTTACTGGGTGTAAGTGTGTGTCTGCGTCACTGGGTATCAGCGTGTGACTTTGTTACATGGTGTGAGTTTATGTCTTTGTTACTTGGTGTCAGTGTATGTCTTTGTTACTTGGTGCCAGTGTGTGTCTGTGTTACTGGGTGTAAGTGTATGTCTGCTTTACTGGGTATCAGTGTATGTCTTTGTTACTTGGTGTCAGTGTATGTCAAAATTCTTGGTGTAGGTGTATGTCTTTGTTACTTGGTGTAATTGTCTGTCTTTGTTACTTGATGTCAGTGTATGTCTGTGTTACTTGGTGTCAGTGTATGTCTTTTTTACTGGATGTCATTGTGTGTCTGTGTTACTTGGTGTCAGTGTATGTCTTTTTTACTTCGTGTCAGTGTATGTCTTTTTTACTTGGTGTAAGTGTGTGTCTTTGTTACTTGGTGTAAGTGTATGTCTTTGTTACTTGATGTCAGTGTATGTCTTTGTGACTTGGTTTCAGTGTATGTCTTTTTTTCTGGGTGTAAGTGTGTGTCTGCGTTACTGGGTATCAGTGTGTGTCTTTGTTACTTGGTGTAAGTGTATGTCTTTGTTACTTGGTGTCAGTGTATGTCTTTGTTACTTGGTGTCAGTGTGTGTCTGTGTTACAGGGTTTAAGTGTGTGTCTGCTTTACTGGGTATCAGTGTATGTCTGTGTTACTTGGTGCAAGTGTGTGTCTGTGTTACGGGGTGTCAGTGTGTGTCTGTGTTACTTGGTGCAAGTGTATGTCTTTGTTACTTGGTGTCCGTGTGTTTCTGTGTTACTGGGTGTCATTGCATGTCTTTGTTACTTGGTGTCAGTTTATGTCTGTGTTACTTGGTGTCAGTGTGTTTGTTTGTGTTACTGGGTGTCAGTGTGTGTCTGTGTTACTTGGTGTAAGTGTGTGTCTTTGTTACATGGTGTCCGTGTGTGTCTGTGTTACTGGGTGTTCAGAGTATGTGTTTGATACTGGGTGTCAGTGTATGTCTTTGTTACTTCTTTAAGTGTGTGTCTGTGTTACTGGGTATCAGTGTCTGTCTTTTTTATTTGGTGTAAGTGTGTGTCTGTGTTACTGGGTATCAGTGCTTGTCTTTGTTTCTTGGTGTCATTGTATGTCTGTGTTACTTGGTGTAAGTGTGTGTCTGTGTTACTGGGTATCAGTGTATGTCTTTGTTACTTGGTGTAATTGTCTGTCTTTGTTACATGGTGTCAGTGTATGTCTGTGTTACTTGGTGTAAGTGTGTGTATTTGTTACTGGGCATCAGTGTATGTCTTTGTGACTTGGTATCAGTGTATGTCTTTGTGACGTGGTGTCAGTGTATGTCTTTGTTACTGTGTATCAGTGTTTGTCTTTGTTACTTGGTGTCAGTGTATGTCTTTGTTACTTGGTGTCAGTGTGTGTCTGTGTTACTGGGCATCAGTGTATGTCTTTGTGACTTGGTATCAGTGTATGTCTTTGTGACGTGGTGTCAGTGTGTGTCTGTGTTACTGGGCATCAGTGTATGTCTTTTTTACTTGGTGTCAGTGTATGTCTTTGTTACTTGGTGTCAGTGTGTGTCTGTGTTACTGGGCATCAGTGTATGTCTTTGTGACTTGGTGTCAGTGTATGTCTTTGTTACTTGGTGTCAGTGTATGTCTTTGTTACATGGTGTCAGTGTGTGTCTGTGTTACTGGGCATCAGTGTATGTCTTTGTGACTTGGTATCAGTGCATGTCTTTGTGACTTGGTGTCAGTGTATGTCTTTTTTACTGGGTGTAACTGTGTGTCTGCGTTACTGGGTATCAGTGTATGTCTTTGGTACTTGGTGTCAGTGGACGTCAAAATACTTGGTGTCAATGTATGTCTTTGTTACTTGGTGTAATTGTCTGTCTTTGTGACTTGGTGTCAGTGTATGTCTTTTTACTGGGTGTCAGTGTGTGTCTGTGTTACTTGGTGTCAGTGTATGTCTTTGTTACTGTGTATCAGTGTTCCTCTATGTTACTGTGTGTCAATGTGTGTTTGTTTGTGTTACTGGGTGTCAGTGTGTGTCTGTGACACTAGGTGTCAGTATTTAGTTTAGTTTGGAGATACAGCACTTAAATAGGCCCTTCGGCCCACTGAGTCTGTGCCGAACATCAACCACCCATTTATACTAATCCTACACTGATCCCGTATTCCTATCACATCCCCACCTATCCCTATATATTTCCCTACCAAGTACCTATACTAGGGGCAATTTATGATGGCCAATTAACCTATCAACCTGCAAGTCTTTGGCATGTGGGAGGAAACCGGAGCACCGGGAGGAAACCCACGCAGACACAGGGAGAACTTGCAAACTCCGCACAGGCAGGACACAGAATCGAACCCGGTTCCCTGGAGCTGTGAGGCTGCGGTGCTAACCACTGCGCCAATGTGCCCACCCCCCAGTGTGTGCCTGTGTTACTGGGTATCAGTGTATGTCTCTGTTACTTGGTGTCAGTGTATGTCTGTGTTACTTGGTGTAAGTGTGTGTCTGTGTTACTGGGTGTCAGTGTGTGTCTGTGTTACTTGGTGTAAGTCTGTGTCTTTGTTACTTGGTGTCCGTGTGTGTCTGTGTTACCTGGTATCAGTGTATGTCTATGTTACTTGGTGTCAGTGGATGTCAAAATACTTGGTGTAAGTGGATGTCTTTGTTACTTGGTATAATTGTCTGTCTTTGTTACTTGGTGTCAGTGTTTGTCTTTTTTACTGGGTGTCAGTATGTGTCTGTGTTACTTGGTGTCAGTGTATGTCTGTGTTACTTGGTGCAAGTGTGTGTCTGTGTTACTGGGTGTCAGTGTGTGTCTGTGTTACTTGGTGTAAGTGTATGTCTTTGTTACTTGGTGTCAGTGTGTGTCTTTGTTACTGGGTGTCAGTGTATGTCTTTGTTACTTGGTGTCAGTTTATGTCTGTGTTACTTGGTGTCAGTGTGTTTGTTTGTGTTACTGGGTGTCAGTGTGTGTCTGTGTTACTTGGTGTAAGTGTGTGTCTTTGTTACTTGGTGTCCGTGTGTGTCTGTGTTACTGGGTGTCAGAGTATGTCTTTGTTACTTGGTGTAAGTGTGTGTCTGTGTTACTGGGTATCAGTCCTTGTCTTTGTTACTTGGTGTCATTGTATGTCTGTGTTACTTGGTGTAAGTGTGTGTCTGTGTTACTGGGTATCATTGTATGTCTTTGTTACTTGGTGTCAGTGTATGTCAAAATACTTGGTGTAAGTGCATGTCTTTGTTACTTGGTGCAATTGTCTGTCTTTGTTACTTGGTGTCAGTGTATGTCTGTGTTACTTGGTGTAAGTGTATGTCTTTGTTACTTGTTGTCAGTGTATGTCTTTGTTACTTTGTGTCTGTGTGTGTCTGTGTTACTGTGCGTCAGTGTGTGTCTGTGTTACTGTGTGTCAGTGTGTGTCTTTGTTACTGGGTATCAGTGTATGACTTTGTTACTTGGTGTCAGTGTATGTCAAAATAATTGGTGTAAGTGCATGTCTTTGTTACTTGGTGCAATTGTCTGTCTTTGTTACTTGGTGTCAGTGTATGTCTGTGTTACTTGGTGTAAGTGGATGTCATGGTTACTTGGTGTCAGTGTATGTCTTTGTTACTTTGTGTCAGTCTGTGTCTGTGTTACTGTGTGTCAGTGTGTGTCTGTGTTACTGGGTATCAGTGTATGTCTTTGTTACTTGGTGTAAGTGTGTGTCTTTGTTACTTGGTGTAAGTGTACGTCTTTGTTGCATGGTGTCAGTGTATGTCTTTGTTACTTGGTGTCAGTGTGTGTCTGTGTTACTGGGCATCAGTATCTGTCTTAGTGACTTGGTATCAGTGTATGTCTTTGTGAATTGGTTTCAGTATAAGTCTTTTTTACTGGGTGTAAGTGTGTGTCTGCGTCACTGGGTATCAGCGTGTGACTTTGTTACATGGTGTGAGTTTATGTCTTTGTTACTTGGTGTCAGTGTATGTCTTTGTTACTTGGTGCCAGTGTGTGTCTGTGTTACTGGGTGTAAGTGTATGTCTGCGTTACTGGGTATCAGTGTATGTCTTTGTTACTTGGTGTCAGTGTATGTCAAAATTCTTGGTGTAGGTGTATGTCTTTGTTACTTGGTGTAATTGTCTGTCTTTGTTACTTGATGTCAGTGTATGTCTGTGTTACTTGATGTCAGTGTATGTCTTTTTTACTGGATGTCATTGTGTGTCTGTGTTACTTGGTGTCAGTGTATGTCTTTTTTACTTCGTGTCAGTGTATGTCTTTTTTACTTGGTGTAAGTGTGTGTCTTTGTTACTTGGTGTAAGTGTATGTCTTTGTTACTTGATGTCAGTGTATGTCTTTGTGACTTGGTTTCAGTGTATGTCTTTTTTACTGGGTGTAAGTGTGTGTCTGCGTTACTGGGTATCAGTGTGTGTCTTTGTTACTTGGTGTAAGTTTATGTCTTTGTTACTTGGTGTCAGTGTATGTCTTTGTTACTTGGTGTCAGTGTGTGTCTGTGTTACAGGGTTTAAGTGTGTGTCTGCTTTACTGGGTATCAGTGTATGTCTGTGTTACTTGGTGCAAGTGTGTGTCTGTGTTACGGGGTGTCAGTGTGTGTCTGTGTTACTTGGTGCAAGTGTATGTCTTTGTTACTTGGTGTCCGTGTGTTTCTGTGTTACTGGGTGTCATTGCATGTCTTTGTTACTTGGTGTCAGTTTATGTCTGTGTTACTTGGTGTCAGTGTGTTTGTTTGTGTTACTGGGTGTCAGTGTGTGTCTGTGTTACTTGGTGTAAGTGTGTGTCTTTGTTACATGGTGTCCGTGTGTGTCTGTGTTACTGGGTGTTCAGAGTATGTGTTTGATACTGGGTGTCAGTGTATGTCTTTGTTACTTCTTTAAGTGTGTGTCTGTGTTACTGGGTATCAGTGTCTGTCTTTTTTATTTGGTGTAAGTGTGTGTCTGTGTTACTGGGTATCAGTGCTTGTCTTTGTTTCTTGGTGTCATTGTATGTCTGTGTTACTTGGTGTAAGTGTGTGTCTGTGTTACTGGGTATCAGTGTATGTCTTTGTTACTTGGTGTAATTGTCTGTCTTTGTTACATGGTGTCAGTGTATGTCTGTGTTACTTGGTGTAAGTGTGTGTATTTGTTACTGGGCATCAGTGTATGTCTTTGTGACTTGGTATCAGTGTATGTCTTTGTGACGTGGTGTCAGTGTATGTCTTTGTTACTGTGTATCAGTGTTTGTCTTTGTTACTTGGTGTCAGTGTATGTCTTTGTTACTTGGTGTCAGTGTGTGTCTGTGTTACTGGGCATCAGTGTATGTCTTTGTGACTTGGTATCAGTGTATGTCTTTGTGACGTGGTGTCAGTGTGTGTCTGTGTTACTGGGCATCAGTGTATGTCTTTGTTACTTGGTGTCAGTGTATGTCTTTGTTACTTGGTGTCAGTGTGTGTCTGTGTTACTGGGCATCAGTGTATGTCTTTGTGACTTGGTATCAGTGCATGTCTTTGTGACTTGGTGTCAGTGCATGTCTTTGTGACTTGGTGTCAGTGTATGTCTTTTTTACTGGGTGTAAGTGTGTGTCTGCGTTACTGGGTATCAGTGTATGTCTTTGTTACTTGGTGTCAGTGGATGTCAAAATACTTGGTGTCAGTGTATGTCTTTGTTACTTGGTGTAATTGTCTGTCTTTGTTACTTGGTGAAAGTGTGTGTCTTTGTTACTGGGCATCAGTGTATGTCTTTGTGACTTGGTGTCAGTGTATGTCTTTGTTACTTGGTGTCAGTGTATGTCTTTGTTACATGGTGTCAGTGTGTGTCTGTGTTACTGGGCATCAGTGTATGTCTTTGTGACTTGGTATCAGTGCATGTCTTTGTGACTTGGTGTCAGTGTATGTCTTTTTTACTGGGTGTAACTGTGTGTCTGCGTTACTGGGTATCAGTGTATGTCTTTGGTACTTGGTGTCAGTGGACGTCAAAATACTTGGTGTCAATGTATGTCTTTGTTACTTGGTGTAATTGTCTGTCTTTGTGACTTGGTGTCAGTGTATGTCTTTTTACTGGGTGTCAGTGTGTGTCTGTGTTACTTGGTGTCAGTGTATGTCTTTGTTACTGTGTATCAGTGTTCCTCTATGTTACTGTGTGTCAATGTGTGTTTGTTTGTGTTACTGGGTGTCAGTGTGTGTCTGTGACACTAGGTGTCAGTATTTAGTTTAGTTTGGAGATACAGCACTTAAATAGGCCCTTCGGCCCACTGAGTCTGTGCCGACCATCAACCACCCATTTATACTAATCCTACACTGATCCCGTATTCCTATCACATCCCCACCTATCCCTATATATTTCCCTACCAAGTACCTATACTAGGGGCAATTTATGATGGCCAATTAACCTATCAACCTGCAAGTCTTTGGCATGTGGGAGGAAACCGGAGCACCGGGAGGAAACCCACGCAGACACAGGGAGAACTTGCAAACACCGCACAGGCAGGACACAGAATCGAACCCGGTTCCCTGGAGCTGTGAGGCTGCGGTGCTAACCACTGCGCCAATGTGCCCACCCCCCAGTGTGTGCCTGTGTTACTGGGTATCAGCGTATGTCTCTGTTACTTGGTGTCAGTGTATGTCTGTGTTACTTGGTGTAAGTGTGTGTCTGTGTTACTGGGTGTCAGTGTGTGTCTGTGTTACTTGGTGTAAGTCTGTGTCTTTGTTAGTTGGTGTCCGTGTGTGTCTGTGTTACCTGGTATCAGTGTATGTCGATGTTACTTGGTGTCAGTGGATGTCAAAATACTTGGTGTAAGTGGATGTCTTTGTTACTTGGTGTAATTGTCTGTCTTTGTTACTTGGTGTCAGTGTATGTCTGTGTTACTTGGTGTAAGTGTGTGTCTTTGTTACCTGGTGTAAGTGTATGTCTTTGTTACTTGGTGTCAGTGTATGTCTTTGTTACTTGGTGTCAGTGTTTGTCTGTGTTACTGGGCATCAGTGTATGTCTTTGTGACTTGGTATCAGTGCATGTCAAAATACTTGGTGTAAGTGTATGTCTTTGTTACTTGGTGTAATTGTCTGTCTTTGTTACTTGGTGTCAGCATGTGTCTTTGTTACTTCGTGTGAGTGTATGTCTTTGTTACTTTGTGTCAGTGTATGTCTTTGTTACTTGGTGTCAGTGTCTGTCTGTGTTACTGGGTGTACGTGTGTGTCTGCGTTACTTGGTGTCAGTGTATGTCTGTGTTACTTGGTGCAAGTGTGTGTCTTTGTCAATGGGCATCAGTGTATGTCTTTGTGACTTGGTGTCAGTGTATGTCTTCTTTACAGGGTGTCAGTGTGTGTCTGTGTTACTTGGTGTCAGTGTATGTCTTTGTTACTGTGTATCAGTGTTTCTCTTTGTTACTGGGTGTCAGTGTGTGTTTGTTTGTGGTACTGGGTATCAGTGTGTGTCTGTGACACTAGGTGTCAGTATATAGTTTAGTTTCGAGAAACAGCACTTCAACAGGCCCTTCGGCCCACCGAGTCTGTGCCTACCATCAACCACCCATTTACACTAATCCTACACTAATCCCGTATTCCTATCAAATCCCCACCTATCCCAATATATTTCCCTACCACCTACCTATACTTGGGGCAATTTATGATGGCCAATTAACCTATCAACCTGCAAGTCTTTGGCATGTGGGAGGAAACCGGAGCACCCGGAAGAAACTCAGGCAGACAGAGTGAGAACTTGAAATCTCCGCACAGGCAGTACCCAGAATCAAACCCGGGTCCCTGGAGCTGTGAGGCTGCGGTGCTAACCACTGCGCCAATGTGCCCCCCCCCCCCCGCCAGTGTGTGCCTGTGTTACTGGGGATCAGTGTATATCTTTGTTACTTGGTGTCAGTGGATGTCAAAATACTTGGGGTTAGTGGATGTCTTTGTTACTTGGTGTAATTGTCTGTCTTTGTCACTTGGTGTCAGTGTATGTCTGTGTTATTTGGTGTAAGTGTGTGTCTTTGTTACTTGGTGTAAGTGTACGTCTTTGTTACTTGGTGTCAGTGTATGTCTTTGTTACTTGGTGTCAGTGTGGGTCTGTGTTACTGGGCATCAGTGTATGTATTTGTGACTTGGTTTCAGTGTATGTCTTTTTTACTGGGTGTAATGTGTGTCTGCGTTACTGGGTATCAGTGAGTGTCTTTGTTACTTGGTGTAAGTGTATGGCTTTGTTATATGGTGTCAGTGTATGTCTTTGTTACTTGGTGTCAGTGTGTGTCTGTGTTACAGGGTGTAAGTGTGTGTCTGCGTTACTGGGTATCAGTGTATGTCTGTGTTACTTGGTGCAAGTGTGTGTCTGTGTTACTGGGTGTCATTGTATGTATTTGTTACTTGGTGTCAGTTTATGTCTGTGTTACTTGGTGTCAGTGTGTTTGTTTGTGTTACTGGGTGTCAGTGTATGTCTTTGTTACTTGGTGTCAGTGTGTGTCTGTGTTACTGGGTATCAGTGTCTGTCTTTTTTACTTGGTGTAAGTGTGTGTCAAAATACTTGGTGTCAGTGTATGTCTTTGTTATTTGGTGTCATTTTCTGTCTTTGTTACTTGGTGTCAGTGGATGTCTGTGTTACTTGGTGTAAGTGTGTGTATTTGTTACTTGGTGTCAGTTTATGTCTTTCTGACTTGTTACCAGTGTATGTTTTTGTTACTTGGTGTAAGTGTGTGTCTGTGTTACTGGGTAACAGTGTATTTCTTTGTTACTTGGTGTCAGCGTATGTCTGTGTTACTTGGTGTAAGTGTGTGTCTTTGTTACTTGGTGTAATTGTATGTCTTTGTTACTTGGTGTCTTTGTATGTCTTTGTTACTTGGTGTAAGTGTATGTCTTTGTTACTTGGTGTCAGTGTATGTCTTTCTGACTTGTTGTCAGTGTCTGTCATTGTTACTGGGTGTCAGTGTCTGTCTTCGTTACTTGGTGTCTTTGCATGTCTTTGTTACTTCGTGTAAGGGTATGTCTTTGTTACATGGTGTCACTGTATGTCTTTGTTACTTGGTGTAAGTGTGTGTCTGTGTTACTGGGTATCAGTGTATGTCTTTGTTACTTGGTGTGAGTGTATGTCTTTGCGACTTGGTGTCAGTGTATGTCTTTGTTACTGGGTGTCAGCGTATGTCTTTGTGACTTGGTGTCAGTGTATGTCTTTGTTACTGGGTGTCAGTGTATGTCTTTGTTTCTTGGTGTCTGTGTATGTCTTTGTTACTTGGTGTCAGTGTGTGTTTGTTTGTGTTACTGGGTGTCAGTGTTTGTCTGTGTTACTTGGTGTAAGTGTATGTCTTTGTTTCTTGGTGTCAGTGGATGTCTTTGTTACTTGGTGTCAGTGTTTGTCTTTGTTACTTGGTGTAAGTGTGTGTCTGTGTTACTGGGTATCAGTGTATGTCTTTGTTGCTTGGTGTCTGTGTATGTCTTTGTTACTTGGTGTCAGTGTATGTCTGTGTTACTGGGTATCAGTGCATGTCTTTGTTACATGGTATCAGTGTATGTCGTTGTTACTTGTTGTAAGTGTGTGTCTTTGTTACTTGGTGTAATTGTATGTCTTTGTTACTTGGTGTCATTGTATGTCGGTGTTACGTGGTGTAAGTGTATGTCTTTGTTACTTGGTGTGAGTGCATGTCTTTGTTACTTGGTGGCAGTGTGTGTCTCTGTTACTGGGTATCAGTGCATGTCTTTGTTACATGGTGTCACTGTATGTCTGTGTTACTTGGTGTAAGTGTGTGTCTTTGTTACTTGGTGTGATTGTATGTCTTTGTTACTTGGTGTCAGTGTGTGTCTGTGTTACTGGGTATCAGTGTATGTCTTTGTGACTTGGTGTCAGTGCATGTCTTTGTTACTGGGTGTCAGTGTATGTCTTTGTTACTTGGTGTAAGTGTGTGTCTGTGTTACTGGGTATCTGTGTATGTCTTTGTGACTTGGTGTCAGTGTATGTCTTTGTTACTGGGTGTCAGTGTATGTCTTTGTGACTTGCTGTCAGTGTGTCTCTCTGTTAGTCTTTGTTACTTGGTGTCAGTGTCTGTCTGTGTATGTCTTTGTTACTGTGTGTCAGTGTTTCTCTATGTTACTGGGTGTCAGTGTGTGTTTGTTTGTGTTACTGGGTGTCAGTGCGTGTCTGTGTTACTTGGTGTAAGTGTATGTCTTTGTTTCTTGGTTTCAGTGGATGTCTTTGTTACTTGCTGTCAGTGTCTGTCTGTGTTACTGGGTATCAGTGCATGTCTTTGTTACATGGTGTCAGTGTATGTCTTTGTTACTTGGTGGCAGAGTGTGCCTGTGTTACTTGGTGTAATTGTGTGTCTGTGTTACTTGGTATCAGTGTATGTCTTTGTTACTTGGTGTAAGTGTGTGTCTGTGTTACTGGGTAAAAGTGTCTGTCTTTGTTACTTGGTGTCAGTGTATGTCTGTGTTACTTGGTGTAAGTGTGTGTCTTTGCTACTTGGTGTAATTGTATGTCTGTGTTACTTGGTATCAGTGTATGTCTTTGTGACTTGGTGTCAGTGTATGTCTTTGTTACTAGGTGTAAGTGTGTGTCTGTGTTACTGGGTATCAGTGTATGTCTATGTTACTTGGTGTATGTGTGTGTCTGTGTTACTGGGTATCAGTGTGTGTCTTTGTGACTTGGTGTCAATGTATGTCTTTGCTACTTGGTGTCAGTGTATGTCTATGTTACTTGGTATCAGTGTGGGTCTGTGTTACTGGGCATCAGTGTATGTATTTGTGACTTGGTATCAGTGTATGTCTTTGTGACTTGGTTTCAGTGTATGTCTTTTTTACTGGGTGTAATTGTGTGTCTGTGTTACTGGGTATCAGTGTCTGTCTTTTTTACTTGGTGTAAGTGTGTGTCTGTGTTACTGGGTTTCAGTGCTTGTCTTTGTCACTTGGTGTCATTGTATGTCTGTGTTACTTGGTGTCATTGTCTGTCTTTGTTACTTGGTGTCAGTGGATGTCTGTGTTACTTGGTGTAAGTGTGTGTATTTGTTACTGGGCATCAGTGTATGTCTTTGTGACTTGGTATCAGTATATGTCTTTGTGACTTGGTGTCAGTGTATGTCTTTTTTACTTGGTGTCAGTGCATGTCTTTGTTACTGTGTATCAGTGTTTCTCTGTGTTACTGGGTGTCAGTGTGTGTTTGATTGTGGTACTGGGTGTCAGTGTGTGTCTGTGACACTAGGTGACAGTATTTAGTTTAGTTTCGAGAAACAGCACTTAAACAGGCCCTTCGGCCCACCGAGTCTGTGCCGACCATCAACCACCCATTTATGCTAATCCTACACTAATCCGGTATTCCTATCACATCCCCACCTATCCCTACATCTTTCCCTCCCACCTACCTATACTTGGGGCAATTTATGATGGCCAATTAACCTATCAACCTGCAAGTCTTCGGCATGTGGGAGGAAAACGGAGCACCGGGAGGAAACCCACGCAGACACAGGGAGAACTTGCAAACTCCGCACAGGCAGGACCCAGAATCGAACCCGGGTCCCTGGAGCTGTGAGGCTGCGGTGCTAACCACTGCGCCAATGTGCCCACACCCCCCTGGTTGTGCCTGTGTTACTGGGTATCAGTGTATGTCTTTGTTACTTGGTGTCAGTGGATGTCAAAATACTTGGTGTAAGTGTATGTCTTTGTTACTTGGTGTAATTGTCTGTCTTTGTTACTTGGTGTCAGTGTATGTCTGTGTTACTTGGTGTAAGTGTGTGTCTTTGTTACTTGGTGTAAGGGTATGTCTTTGTTACTTGGTGTCAGTGTATGTCTTTGTTACTTGGTGTCAGTGTGTGTCTGTGTTACTGGGCATCAGTGCATGTCTTTGTGACTTGGTATCAGTGTATGTCTTTGTGACTTGTTGTCAGTGTATGTCTTTTTTACTGGGTGTAAGTATGTGTCTGCGTTACTGGGTATCAGTGCATGTCTTTGTTACTTGGTGTCAGTGGATGTCAAAATACTTTGTGTAAGTGTATGTCTTTGCTACTTGGTGTAATTGTCTGTCTTTTTTACTTGGTGTCAGTGTATGTCTGTGTTACTTGGTGTAAGTGCGTGTCTTTGTTACTTGGTGTCAGTGTGTGTCTGTGTTACTGAGCATCAGTGTATGTCTTTGTGACTTGGTATCAGTGTATGTCTTTGTGACTTGGTGTCAGTGTATGTCTTTTTTACTGGGTGTAAGTGTGTGTCTGCGTTACTGGGTATCAGTGTATGTCTTTGTTACTTGGTGTCAGTGTATGTCAAAATACTTGGTGTAATTGTATGTCTTTGTTACTTGGTGTAAGTGTATGTCTTTTTTACTTGGTGTCAGTGTGTGTCTGTGTTACTGAGCATCAGTGTATGTCTTTTTGACTTGGTATCAGTGTATGTCTTTGTGACTTGGTGTCAGTGTAAGTCTTTTTTACTGGGTGTAAGTGTGTGTCTGCGTTACTGGGTATCAGTGTATGTCTTTGTTACTTGGTGTCAGTGTATGTCAAAATTCTTGGTGTAAGTGTATGTCTTTCTTACTTGGTGTAAGTGTATGTCTTTGTTACTTGGTGTCAGTGTATGTCTGTGTTGCTTGGTTTAAGTGTGTGTCTTTGTTAAAGGGCATCAGTGTCTGTCTTTGTGACTTGGTATTAGTGTATGTCTTTGTGACTTGGTATCAGTGTATGTCTTTGTGACTTGGTATCAGTGCATGTCTTTGTGACTTGGTGTCAGTGTATGTCTTATTTACTGGGTGTAAGTGTGTTTCTGCGTTACTGGGTATCAGTGTATGTCTTTGTTACTTGGTGTCAGTGGATGTCAAAATACTTGGTGTAAATGTATGTCTTTGTTACTTGGTGTAATTGTCTGTCTTTGTTACTTGGTGTCAGCATGTGTCTTTGTTACTTGGTGTGAGTGTATGTCTTTGTTACTTGGTGTCGGTGTATGTCTTTGCTACTTGGTGTAAGTTTCTGTCTGTGTTACTGGGTGTAAGTGTGTGTCTGCGTTACTTGGTGTCAGTGTATGTCTGTGTTACTTGGTGTAAGTGTGTGTCTTTGTCAATGGGCATCAGTGTATGTCTTTGTGACTTGGTATCAGTGTATGTCTTTGTGACTTGGTGTCTTTGTATGTCTTCTTTACAGGGTGTCAGTGTGTGTCTGTGTTGCTTGGTGTCAGTGTATGTCTTTGTTACTGTGTATCAGTGTTTCTCTATGTTACTGGGTGTCAGTGTGTGTTTGTTTGTGGTACTGGGTGTCAGTGCGTGTCTGTGTTACTTGGTGTAAGTGTATGTCTTTGTTTCTTGGTGTCTGTGGATGTCTTTGTTACTTGCTGTCAGTGTCTGTCTGTGTTACTGGGTATCAGTGCATGTCTTTGTTACATGGTGTCAGTGTATGTCTTTGTTACTTGGTGGCAGAGTGTGCCTGTGTTACTTGGTGTAATTGTGTGTCTGTGTTACTTGGTATCAGTGTATGTCTTTGTTACTTGGTGTAAGTGTGTGTCTGTGTTACTGGGTAAAAGTGTCTGTCTTTGTTACTTGGTGTCAGTGTATGTCTGTGCTACTTGGTGTAAGTGTGTGTCTTTGCAACTTGGTGTAATTGTATGTCTGTGTTACTTGGTATCAGTGTATGTCTTTGTGACTTGGTGTCAGTGTATGTCTTTGTTACTAGGTGTAAGTGTGTGTCTGTGTTACTGGGTATCAGTGTTTGTCTTTGTCACTTGGTGTATGTGTGTGTCTGTGTTACTGGGTATCAGTGTATGTGTTTGTGACTTGGCGTCAGTGTATGTCTTTATTACTGGGTGTCAGTGTGTGTCTTTGTGACTTGGTGTCAATGTATGTCTTTGCTACTTGGTGTCAGTGTATGTCTATGTTACTTGGTATCAGTGTGGGTCTGTGTTACTGGGCATCAGTGTATGTATTTGTGACTTGGTATCAGTGTATGTCTTTGTGACTTGGTTTCAGTGTATGTCTTTTTTACTGGGTGTAAGTGTGTGTCTGTGTTACTGGGTATCAGTGTCTGTCTTTTTTACTTGGTGTAAGTGTGTGTCTGTGTTACTGGGTATCAGTGCTTGTCTTTGTTACTTGGTGTCATTGTATGTCTGTGTTACTTGGTGTCAGTGTGTTTGTTTGTGTTACTGGGTGTCAGTGTATGTATTTGTTACTTGGTGTAAGTGTGTGTCTGTGTTACTGGGTATCAGTGTCTGTCTTTTTTACTTGGTGTAAGTGTGTGTCTGTGTTACTGGGTATCAGTGCTTGTCTTTGTTACTTGGTGTCAGTGTGTGTCAAAATACTTGGTGTCAGTGTATGTCTTTGTTATTTGGTGTCATTGTCTGTCTTTGTTACTTGGTGTCAGTGGATGTCTGTGTTACTTGGTGTAAGTGTGTGTATTTGTTACTGGGCATCAGTGTATGTCTTTGTGACTTGGTATCAGTATATGTCTTTGTGACTTGGTGTCAGTGTATGTCTTTTTTACTTGGTGTCAGTGCATGTCTTTGTTACTGTGTATCAGTGTTTCTCTGTGTTACTGGGTGTCAGTGTGTGTTTGATTGTGGTACTGGGTGTCAGTGTGTGTCTGTGACACTAGGTGACAGTACTTAGTTTAGTTTCGAGAAACAGCACTTAAACAGGCCCTTCGGCCCTCCGAGTCTGTGCCGACCATCAACCACCCATTTACGCTAATCCTACACTAATCCGGTATTCCTATCACATCCCCACCTATCCCTACATCTTTCCCTCCCACCTACCTATACTTGGGGCAATTTATGATGGCCAATTAACCTATCAACCTGCAAGTCTTCGGCATGTGGGAGGAAAACGGAGCAAGGGGAGGAAACCCACGCAGGCACAGGGAGAACTTGCAAACTCCGCACAGGCAGGACCCAGAATCGAACCCGGGTCCCTGGAGCTGTGAGGCTGCGGTGCTAACCACTGCGCCAATGTGCCCACCCAATGTGTTACTGGGTATCAGTGTATGTCTTTGTTACTTGGTGTCAGTGTATGTCTGTGTTACTTGGTGTAAGTGTGTGTCTGTGTTACTTGGTGTAAGTCTGTGTCTTTGTTACTTGGTGTCCGTGTGTTTCTGTGTTACCTGGTATCAGTGTATGTCTTTGTTACTTGGTGTCAGTGGATGTCAAAATACTTGGTGTAAGTGTATGTCTTTGTTACTTGGTGTAATTGTCTGTCTTTGTTACTTGGTGTCAGTGTATGTCTGTGTTACTTGGTGTAAGTGTGTGTCTTTGTTACTTGGTGTAAGGGTATGTCTTTGTTACTTGGTGTCAGTGTATGTCTTTGTTACTTGGTGTCAGTGTGTGTCTGTGTTACTGGGCATCAGTGCATGTCTTTGTGACTTGGTATCAGTGTATGTCTTTGTGACTTGGTGTCAGTGTATGTCTTTTTTACTGGGTGTAAGTATGTGTCTGCGTTACTGGGTATCAGTGTATGTCTTTGTTACTTGGTGTCAGTGGATGTCAAAATACTTGGTGTAAGTGTATGTCTTTGCTACTTGGTGTAATTGTCTGTCTTTTTTACTTGGTGTCAGTGTATGTCTGTGTTACTTGGTGTAAGTGTGTGTCTTTGTTACTTGGTGTAAGTATATGTCTTTGTTACTTGGTGTCAGTGTATGTCTTTGTTACTTGGTGTCAGTGTGTGTCTGTGTTACTGAGCATCAGTGTATGTCTTTGTGACTTGGTATCAGTGTATGTCTTTGTGACTTGGTGTCAGTGTATGTCTTTTTTACTGGGTGTAAGTGTGTGTCTGCGTTACTGGGTATCAGTGTATGTCTTTGTTACTTGGTGTCAGTGTATGTCAAAATACCTGGTGTAATTGTATGTCTTTGTTACTTGGTGTAAGTGTATGTCTTTGTTACTTGGTGTCAGTGTGTGTCTGTGTTACTGAGCATCAGTGTATGTCTTTTTGACTTGGTATCAGTGTATGTCTTTGTGACTTGGTGTCAGTGTAAGTCTTTTTTACTGGGTGTAAGTGTGTGTCTGCGTTACTGGGTATCAGTGTATGTCTTTGTTACTTGGTGTCAGTGTATGTCAAAATTCTTGGTGTAAGTGTATGTCTTTGTTACTTGGTGTAAGTGTATGTCTTTGTTACTTGGTGTCAGTGTATGTCTGTGTTGCTTGGTTTAAGTGTGTGTCTTTGTTAAAGGGCATCAGTGTCTGTCTTTGTGACTTGGTATTAGTGTATGTCTTTGTGACTTGGTATCAGTGTATGTCTTTGTGACTTGGTATCAGTGCATGTCTTTGTGACTTGGTGTCAGTGTATGTCTTATTTACTGGGTGTAAGTGTGTTTCTGCGTTACTGGGTATCAGTGTATGTCTTTGTTACTTGGTGTCAGTGGATGTCAAAATACTTGGTGTAAATGTATGTCTTTGTTACTTGGTGTAATTGTCTGTCTTTGTTACTTGGTGTCAGCATGTGTCTTTGTTACTTGGTGTGAGTGTATGTCTTTGTTACTTGGTGTCAGTGTATGTCTTTGCTACTTGGTGTCAGTTTCTGTCTGTGTTACTGGGTGTAAGTGTGTGTCTGCGTTACTTGGTGACAGTGTGTGTCTGTGTTACTTGGTGTCAGTGTATGTCTTTGTTACTGTGTATCAGTGTTTCTCTGTGTTACTGGGTGTCAGTGTGTGTTTGTTTGTGGTACTGGGTGTCAGTGTGTGTCTGTGACACTAGGTGTCAGTATATAGTTTAGTTTCGAGAAACAGCACTTCAACAGGCCCTTCGGCCCACCGAGTCTGTGCCGACCATCAACCACCCATTTACACTAATCCTACACTAATCCCGTATTCCAATCAAATCCCCACCTATCCCTATATATTTCCCTACCACCTACCTATACTTGGGGCAATTTATGATGGCCAATTAACCTATCAACCTGCAAGTCTTTGGCATGTGGGAGGAAACCGGAGCACCGGGAGGAAACCCACGCAGACACAGGGAGAACTTGCAAACTCCGCACAGGCAGTACCCAGAATCGAACCCGGGTCCCTGGAGCTGTGAGGCTGCGGTGCTAACCACTGCGCCAATGTGCCCCCCCACCCCCCGCCAGTGTGAGCCTGTGTTACTGGGTGTCTGTGTTACTTGGTGTAAGTCTGTGTCTTTGTTACTTGGTGTCCGTGTGTGTCTGTGTTACCTGGTATCAGTGTATGTCTTTGTTACTTGGTGTCAGTGGATGTCAAAATACTTGGGGTTAGTGGATGTCTTTGTTATTTGGTGTAATTGTCTGTCTTTGTCACTTGGTGTCAGTGTATGTCTGTGTTACTTGGTGTAAGTGTGTGTCTTTGTTACTTGGTGTAAGTGTACGTCTTTGTTACTTGGTGTCAGTGTATGTCTTTGTTACTTGGTGTCAGTGTGGGTCTGTGTTACTGGGCATCAGTGTATGTATTTGTGACTTGGTATCAGTGTATGTCTTTGTGACTTGGTTTCAGTGTATGTCTTTTTTACTGGGTGTAAGTGTGTGTCTGCGTTACTGGGTATCAGTGAGTGTCTTTGTTACTTGGTGTAAGTGTATGGCTTTGTTATATGGTGTCAGTGTATGTCTTTGTTACTTGGTGTCAGTGTGTGTCTGTGTTACAGGGTGTAAGTGTGTGTCTGCGTTACTGGGTATCAGTGTATGTCTGTGTTACTTGGTGCAAGTGTGTGTCTGTGTTACTGGGTGTCACTGTATGTATTTGTTACTTGGTGTCAGTTTATGTCTGTGTTACTTGGTGTCAGTGTGTTTGTTTGTGTTACTGGGTGTCAGTGTATGTCTTTGTTACTTGGTGTCAGTGTGTGTCTGTGTTACTGGGTATCAGTGTCTGTCTTTTTTACTTGGTGTAAGTGTGTGTCTGTGTTACTGGGTATCAGTGCTTGTCTTTGTTACTTGGTGTCATTGTATGTCTGTGTTACTTGGTGTAAGTGTGTGTCTGTGTTACTGGGTATCAGTGTATGCCTTTGTTACTTGGTGTCAGTGTGTGTCAAAATACTTGGTGTCAGTGTATGTCTTTGTTATTTGGTGTCATTGTCTGTCTTTGTTACTTGGTGTCAGTGTATGTCTGTGTTACTTGGTGTAAGTGTGTGTATTTGTTACTGGGCATCAGTGTATGTCTTTGTGACTTGGTATCAGTATATGTCTTTGTGACTTGGTGTCAGTGTATGTCTTTTTTACAGGGTGTCAGTGTGTCTGTTACTTGGTGTCAGTGCATGTCTTTGTTACTGTGTATCAGTGTTTCTCTGTGTTACTGGGTGTCAGTGTGTGTTTGATTGTGGTACTGGGTGTCAGTGTGTGTCTGTGGCACTAGGTGACAGTATTTAGTTTAGTTTCGAGAAACAGCACTTAAACAGGCCCTTCGGCCCACCGAGTCTGTGCCGACCATCAACCACCCATTTACACTCATCCTACACTAATCCCGTATTCCTATCACATCCCCACCTATCCCTATATATTTCCCCACCACCTACCTATACTTGGGGCAATTTATGATGGCCAGTTAACCTATCAACCTGCAAGTCTTCGGCATGTGGGAGGAAAACGGAGCACCGGGAGGAAACCCACGCAGACACAGGGAGAACTTGCAAACTCCGCACAGGCAGGACCCAGAATCGAACCCGGGTCCCTGGAGCTGTGAGGCTGCGGTGCTAACCACTGCGCCAATGTGCTCACCCCCCCAGTGTGTGCCTGTGTTACTGGGTATCAGTGTATGTCTTTGTTACTTGGTGTCAGTGCATGTCTGTGTTACTTGGTGTAAGTGTGTGTCTGTGTTACTTGGTGTAAGTCTGTGTCTTTGTTACTTGGTGTCCGTGTGTGTCTGTGTTACCTGGTATCAGTGTATGTCTTTGTTACTTGGTGTCAGTGGATGTCAAAACACTTGGTGTAAGTGTATGTCTTTGTTACTTGGTGTAATTGTCTGTCTTTGTTACTTGGTGTCAGTGTATGTCTGTGTTACTTGGTGTAAGTGTGTGTCTTTGTTACTTGCTGTAAGGGTATGTCTTTGTTACTTGGTGTCAGTGTATGTCTTTGTTACTTGGTGTCAGTGTGTGTCTGTGTTACTGGGCATCAGTGTATGTCTTTGTGACTTGGTATCAGTGTATGTCTTTGTGACTTGGTGTCACTGTATGTCTTTTTTACTGGGTGTAAGTATGTGTCTGCGTTACTGGGTATCAGTGCATGTCTTTGTTACTTGGTGTCAGTGGATGTCAAAATACTTGGTGTAAGTGTATGTCTTTGCTACTTGGTGTAATTGTTTGTCTTTTTTACTTGATGTCAGTGTATGTCCGTGTTACTTGGTGTAAGTGCGTGTCTTTGTTCCTTGGTGTAAGTATATGTCTTTGTTACTTGGTGTCAGTGTAGTCTTTGTTACTTGGTGTCAGTGTGTGTCTGTGTTACTGAGCATCAGTGTATGTCTTTGTGACTTGGTATCAGTGTATGTCTTTGTGACTTGGTGTCAGTGTATGTCTTTTTTACTGGGTGTAAGTGTGTGTCTGCGTTACTGGGTATCAGTGTATGTCTTTGTTACTTGGTGTCAGTGTATGTCAAAATACTTGGTGTAATTGTATGTCTTTGTTACTTGGTGTAAGTGTATGTCTTTGTTACTTGGTGTCTGTGTGTGTCTGTGTTACTGAGCATCAGTGTATGTCTTTTTGACTTGGTATCAGTGTATGTCTTTGTGACTTGGTGTCAGTGTAAGTCTTTTTTACTGGGTGTAAGTGTGTGTCTGCGTTACTGGGTATCAGTGTATGTCTTTGTTACTTGGTGTCAGTGTATGTCAAAATACTTGGTGTAATTGTATGTCTTTGTTACTTGGTGTAAGTGTATGTCTTTGTTACTTGGTGTCAGTGTGTGTCTGTGTTACTGAGCATCAGTGTATGTCTTTTTGACTTGGTATCAGTGTATGTCTTTGTGACTTGGTGTCAGTGTAAGTCTTTTTTACTGGGTGTAAGTGTGTGTCTGCGTTACTGGGTATCAGTGTATGTCTTTGTTACTTGGTGTCAGTGTATGTCAAAATTCTTGGTGTAAGTGTATGTCTTTGTTACTTGGTGTAAGTGTATGTCTTTGTTACTTGGTGTCAGTGTATGTCTGTGTTGCTTGGTTTAAGTGTGTGTCTTTGTTAAAGGGCATCAGTGTCTGTCTTTGTGACTTGGTATTAGTGTATGTCTTTGTGACTTGGTATCAGTGTATGTCTTTGTGACTTGGTATCAGTGCATGTCTTTGTGACTTGGTGTCAGTGTATGTCTTATTTACTGGGTGTAAGTGTGTTTCTGCGTTACTGGGTATCAGTGTATGTCTTTGTTACTTGGTGTCAGTGGATGTCAAAATACTTGGTGTAAATGTATGTCTTTGTTACTTGGTGTAATTGTCTGTCTTTGTTACTTGGTGTCAGCATGTGTCTTTGTTACTTGGTGTGAGTGTATGTCTTTGTTACTTGGTGTCAGTGTATGTCTTTGCTACTTGGTGTCAGTTTCTGTCTGTGTTACTGGGTGTAAGTGTGTGTCTGCGTTACTTGGTGACAGTGTGTGTCTGTGTTACTTGGTGTCAGTGTATGTCTTTGTTACTGTGTATCAGTGTTTCTCTGTATTACTGGGTGTCAGTGTGTGTTTGTTTGTGGTACTGGGTGTCAGTGTGTGTCTGTGACACTAGGTGTCAGTATATAGTTTAGTTTCGAGAAACAGCACTTCAACAGGCCCTTCGGCCCACCGAGTCTGTGCCGACCATCAACCACCCATTTACACTAATCCTACACTAATCCCGTATTCCTATCAAATCCCCACCTATCCCTATATATTTCCCTACCACCTACCTATACTTGGGGCAATTTATGATGGCCAATTAACCTATCAACCTGCAAGTCTTTGGCATGTGGGAGGAAACCGGAGCACCGGGAGGAAACCCACGCAGACACAGGGAGAACTTGCAAACTCCGCACAGGCAGTACCCAGAATCGAACCCGGGTCCCTGGAGCTGTGAGGCTGCGGTGCTAACCACTGCGCCAATGTGCCCCCCCACCCCCCGCCAGTGTGAGCCTGTGTTACTGGGTGTCTGTGTTACTTGGTGTAAGTCTGTGTCTTTGTTACTTGGTGTCCGTGTGTGTCTGTGTTACCTGGTATCAGTGTATGTCTTTGTTACTTGGTGTCAGTGGATGTCAAAATACTTGGGGTTAGTGGATGTCTTTGTTATTTGGTGTAATTGTCTGTCTTTGTCACTTGGTGTCAGTGTATGTCTGTGTTACTTGGTGTAAGTGTGTGTCTTTGTTACTTGGTGTAAGTGTACGTCTTTGTTACTTGGTGTCAGTGTATGTCTTTGTTACTTGGTGTCAGTGTGGGTCTGTGTTACTGGGCATCAGTGTATGTATTTGTGACTTGGTATCAGTGTATGTCTTTGTGACTTGGTTTCAGTGTATGTCTTTTTTACTGGGTGTAAGTGTGTGTCTGCGTTACTGGGTATCAGTGAGTGTCTTTGTTACTTGGTGTAAGTGTATGGCTTTGTTATATGGTGTCAGTGTATGTCTTTGTTACTTGGTGTCAGTGTGTGTCTGTGTTACAGGGTGTAAGTGTGTGTCTGCGTTACTGGGTATCAGTGTATGTCTGTGTTACTTGGTGCAAGTGTGTGTCTGTGTTACTGGGTGTCACTGTATGTATTTGTTACTTGGTGTCAGTTTATGTCTGTGTTACTTGGTGTCAGTGTGTTTGTTTGTGTTACTGGGTGTCAGTGTATGTCTTTGTTACTTGGTGTCAGTGTGTGTCTGTGTTACTGGGTGTCAGTGTCTGTCTTTTTTACTTGGTGTAAGTGTGTGTCTGTGTTACTGGGTATCAGTGTATGCCTTTGTTACTTGGTGTCAGTGTGTGTCAAAATACTTGGTGTCAGTGTATGTCTTTGTTATTTGGTGTCATTGTCTGTCTTTGTTACTTGGTGTCAGTGTATGTCTGTGTTACTTGGTGTAAGTGTGTGTATTTGTTACTGGGCATCAGTGTATGTCTTTGTGACTTGGTATCAGTATATGTCTTTGTGACTTGGTGTCAGTGTATGTCTTTTTTACAGGGTGTCAGTGTGTCTGTTACTTGGTGTCAGTGCATGTCTTTGTTACTGTGTATCAGTGTTTCTCTGTGTTACTGGGTGTCAGTGTGTGTTTGATTGTGGTACTGGGTGTCAGTGTGTGTCTGTGGCACTAGGTGACAGTATTTAGTTTAGTTTCGAGAAACAGCACTTAAACAGGCCCTTCGGCCCACCGAGTCTGTGCCGACCATCAACCACCCATTTACACTCATCCTACACTAATCCCGTATTCCTATCACATCCCCACCTATCCCTATATATTTCCCCACCACCTACCTATACTTGGGGCAATTTATGATGGCCAGTTAACCTATCAACCTGCAAGTCTTCGGCATGTGGGAGGAAAACGGAGCACCGGGAGGAAACCCACGCAGACACAGGGAGAACTTGCAAACTCCGCACAGGCAGGACCCAGAATCGAACCCGGGTCCCTGGAGCTGTGAGGCTGCGGTGCTAACCACTGCGCCAATGTGCTCACCCCCCCAGTGTGTGCCTGTGTTACTGGGTATCAGTGTATGTCTTTGTTACTTGGTGTCAGTGCATGTCTGTGTTACTTGGTGTAAGTGTGTGTCTGTGTTACTTGGTGTAAGTCTGTGTCTTTGTTACTTGGTGTCCGTGTGTGTCTGTGTTACCTGGTATCAGTGTATGTCTTTGTTACTTGGTGTCAGTGGATGTCAAAACACTTGGTGTAAGTGTATGTCTTTGTTACTTGGTGTAATTGTCTGTCTTTGTTACTTGGTGTCAGTGTATGTCTTTGTTACTTGGTGTAATTGTCTGTCTTTGTTACTTGGTGTCAGTGTATGTCTGTGTTACTTGGTGTCAGTGTGTGTCTGTGTTACTGGGCATCAGTGTATGTCTTTGTGACTTGGTATCAGTGTATGTCTTTGTGACTTGGTGTCACTGTATGTCTTTTTTACTGTGTGTAAGTATGTGTCTGCGTTACTGGGTATCAGTGCATGTCTTTGTTACTTGGTGTCAGTGGATGTCAAAATACTTGGTGTAAGTGTATGTCTTTGCTACTTGGTGTAATTGTCTGTCTTTTTTACTTGTTGTCAGTGTATGTCCGTGTTACTTGGTGTAAGTGCGTGTCTTTGTTCCTTGGTGTAAGTATATGTCTTTGTTACTTGGTGTCAGTGTATGTCTTTGTTACTTGGTGTCAGTGTGTGTCTGTGTTACTGAGCATCAGTGTATGTCTTTGTGACTTGGTATCAGTGTATGTCTTTGTGACTTGGTGTCAGTGTATGTCTTTTTTACTGGGTGTAAGTGTGTGTCTGCGTTACTGGGTATCAGTGTATGTCTTTGTTACTTGGTGTCAGTGTTTGTCAAAATACTTGGTGTAATTGTATGTCTTTGTTACTTGGTGTAAGTGTATGTCTTTGTTACTTGGTGTCTGTGTGTGTCTGTGTTACTGAGCATCAGTGTATGTCTTTTTGACTTGGTATCAGTGTATGTCTTTGTGACTTGGTGTCAGTGTAAGTCTTTTTTACTGGGTGTAAGTGTGTGTCTGCGTTACTGGGTATCAGTGTATGTCTTTGTTACTTGGTGTCAGTGTATGTCAAAATTCTTGGTGTAAGTGTATGTCTTTGTTACTTGGTGTAAGTGTATGTCTTTGTTACTTGGTGTCAGTGTATGTCTGTGTTGCTTGGTTTAAGTATGTGTCTTTGTTAAAGGGCATCAGTGTCTGTCTTTGTGACTTGGTATTAGTGTATGTCTTTGTGACTTGGTATCAGTGTATGTCTTTGTGACATGGTATCAGTGCATGTCTTTGTGACTTGGTGTCAGTGTATGTCTTATTTACTGGGTGTAAGTGTGTTTCTGCGTTACTGGGTATCAGTGTATGTCTTTGTTACTTGGTGTCAGTGGATGTCAAAATACTTGGTGTAAATGTATGTCTTTGTTACTTGGTGTAATTGTCTGTCTTTGTTACTTGGTGTCAGCATGTGTCTTTGTTACTTGGTGTGAGTGTATGTCTTTGTTACTTGGTGTCAGTGTATGTCTTTGCTACTTGGTGTCAGTTTCTGTCTGTGTTACTGGGTGTAAGTGTGTGTCTGCGTTACTTGGTGACAGTGTGTGTCTGTGTTACTTGGTGTCAGTGTATGTCTTTGTTACTGTGTATCAGTGTTTCTCTGTGTTACTGGGTGTCAGTGTGTGTTTGTTTGTGGTACTGGGTGTCAGTGTGTGTCTGTGACACTAGGTGTCAGTATATAGTTTAGTTTCGAGAAACAGCACTTCAACAGGCCCTTCGGCCCACCGAGTCTGTGCCGACCATCAACCACCCATTTACACTAATCCTACACTAATCCCGTATTCCTATCAAATCCCCACCTATCCCTATATATTTCCCTACCACCTACCTATACTTGGGGCAATTTATGATGGCCAATTAACCTATCAACCTGCAAGTCTTTGGCATGTGGGAGGAAACCGGAGCACCGGGAGGAAACCCACGCAGACACAGGGAGAACTTGCAAACTCCGCACAGGCAGTACCCAGAATCGAACCCGGGTCCCTGGAGCTGTGAGGCTGCGGTGCTAACCACTGCGCCAATGTGCCCCCCCACCCCCCGCCAGTGTGAGCCTGTGTTACTGGGTGTCTGTGTTACTTGGTGTAAGTCTGTGTCTTTGTTACTTGGTGTCCGTGTGTGTCTGTGTTACCTGGTATCAGTGTATGTCTTTGTTACTTGGTGTCAGTGGATGTCAAAATACTTGGGGTTAGTGGATGTCTTTGTTATTTGGTGTAATTGTCTGTCTTTGTCACTTGGTGTCAGTGTATGTCTGTGTTACTTGGTGTAAGTGTGTGTCTTTGTTACTTGGTGTAAGTGTACGTCTTTGTTACTTGGTGTCAGTGTATGTCTTTGTTACTTGGTGTCAGTGTGGGTCTGTGTTACTGGGCATCAGTGTATGTATTTGTGACTTGGTATCAGTGTATGTCTTTGTGACTTGGTTTCAGTGTATGTCTTTTTTACTGGGTGTAAGTGTGTGTCTGCGTTACTGGGTATCAGTGAGTGTCTTTGTTACTTGGTGTAAGTGTATGGCTTTGTTATATGGTGTCAGTGTATGTCTTTGTTACTTGGTGTCAGTGTGTGTCTGTGTTACAGGGTGTAAGTGTGTGTCTGCGTTACTGGGTATCAGTGTATGTCTGTGTTACTTGGTGCAAGTGTGTGTCTGTGTTACTGGGTGTCACTGTATGTATTTGTTACTTGGTGTCAGTTTATGTCTGTGTTACTTGGTGTCAGTGTGTTTGTTTGTGTTACTGGGTGTCAGTGTATGTCTTTGTTACTTGGTGTCAGTGTGTGTCTGTGTTACTGGGTATCAGTGTCTGTCTTTTTTACTTGGTGTAAGTGTGTGTCTGTGTTACTGGGTATCAGTGCTTGTCTTTGTTACTTGGTGTCATTGTATGTCTGTGTTACTTGGTGTAAGTGTGTGTCTGTGTTACTGGGTATCAGTGTGTGCCTTTGTTACTTGGTGTCAGTGTGTGTCAAAATACTTGGTGTCAGTGTATGTCTTTGTTATTTGGTGTCATTGTCTGTCTTTGTTACTTGGTGTCAGTGTATGTCTGTGTTACTTGGTGTAAGTGTGTGTATTTGTTACTGGGCATCAGTGTATGTCTTTGTGACTTGGTATCAGTATATGTCTTTGTGACTTGGTGTCAGTGTATGTCTTTTTTACAGGGTGTCAGTGTGTCTGTTACTTGGTGTCAGTGCATGTCTTTGTTACTGTGTATCAGTGTTTCTCTGTGTTACTGGGTGTCAGTGTGTGTTTGATTGTGGTACTGGGTGTCAGTGTGTGTCTGTGGCACTAGGTGACAGTATTTAGTTTAGTTTCGAGAAACAGCACTTAAACAGGCCCTTCGGCCCACCGAGTCTGTGCCGACCATCAACCACCCATTTACACTCATCCTACACTAATCCCGTATTCCTATCACATCCCCACCTATCCCTATATATTTCCCCACCACCTACCTATACTTGGGGCAATTTATGATGGCCAGTTAACCTATCAACCTGCAAGTCTTCGGCATGTGGGAGGAAAACGGAGCACCGGGAGGAAACCCACGCAGACACAGGGAGAACTTGCAAACTCCGCACAGGCAGGACCCAGAATCGAACCCGGGTTCCTGGAGCTGTGAGGCTGCGGTGCTAACCACTGCGCCAATGTGCTCACCCCCCCAGTGTGTGCCTGTGTTACTGGGTATCAGTGTATGTCTTTGTTACTTGGTGTCAGTGCATGTCTGTGTTACTTGGTGTAAGTGTGTGTCTGTGTTACTTGGTGTAAGTCTGTGTCTTTGTTACTTGGTGTCCGTGTGTGTCTGTGTTACCTGGTATCAGTGTATGTCTTTGTTACTTGGTGTCAGTGGATGTCAAAACACTTGGTGTAAGTGTATGTCTTTGTTACTTGGTGTAATTGTCTGTCTTTGTTACTTGGTGTCAGTGTATGTCTGTGTTACTTGGTGTAAGTGTGTGTCTTTGTTACTTGCTGTAAGGGTATGTCTTTGTTACTTGGTGTCAGTGTATGTCTTTGTTACTTGGTGTCAGTGTGTGTCTGTGTTACTGGGCATCAGTGTATGTCTTTGTGACTTGGTATCAGTGTATGTCTTTGTGTCTTGGTGTCACTGTATGTCTTTTTTACTGGGTGTAAGTATGTGTCTGCGTTACTGGGTATCAGTGCATGTCTTTGTTACTTGGTGTCAGTGGATGTCAAAATACTTGGTGTAAGTGTATGTCTTTGCTACTTGGTGTAATTGTCTGTCTTTTTTACTTGATGTCAGTGTATGTCCGTGTTACTTGGTGTAAGTGCGTGTCTTTGTTCCTTGGTGTAAGTATATGTCTTTGTTACTTGGTGTCAGTGTATGTCTTTGTTACTTGGTGTCAGTGTGTGTCTGTGTTACTGAGCATCAGTGTATGTCTTTGTGACTTGGTATCAGTGTATGTCTTTGTGACTTGGTGTCAGTGTATGTCTTTTTTACTGGGTGTAAGTGTGTGTCTGCGTTACTGGGTATCAGTGTATGTCTTTGTTACTTGGTGTCAGTGTATGTCAAAATACTTGGTGTAATTGTATGTCTTTGTTACTTGGTGTAAGTGTATGTCTTTGTTACTTGGTGTCTGTGTGTGTCTGTGTTACTGAGCATCAGTGTATGTCTTTTTGACTTGGTATCAGTGTATGTCTTTGTGACTTGGTGTCAGTGTAAGTCTTTTTTACTGGGTGTAAGTGTGTGTCTGCGTTACTGGGTATCAGTGTATGTCTTTGTTACTTGGTGTCAGTGTATGTCAAAATTCTTGGTGTAAGTGTATGTCTTTGTTACTTGGTGTAAGTGTATGTCTTTCTTACTTGGTGTCAGTGTATGTCTGTGTTCATGGTTTAAGTGTGTGTCTTTGTTAAAGGGCATCAGTGTCTGTCTTTGTGACTTGGTATTAGTGTATGTCTTTGTGACTTGGTATCAGTGTATGTCTTTGTGACTTGGTGTCAGTGCATGTCTTTGTGACTTGGTGTCAGTGTATGTCTTATTTACTGGGTGTAAGTGTGTTTCTGCGTTACTGGGTATCAGTGTATGTCTTTGTTACTTGGTGTCAGTGGATGTCAAAATACTTGGTGTAAATGTATGTCTTTGTTACTTGGTGTAATTGTCTGTCTTTGTTACTTGGTGTCAGCATGTGTCTTTGTTACTTGGTGTGAGTGTATATCTTTGTTACTTGGTGTCAGTGTATGTCTTTGCTACTTGGTGTCAGTTTCTGTCTGTGTTACTGGGTGTAAGTGTGTGTCTGCGTTACTTGGTGTCAGTGTATGTCTGTGTTACTTGGTGTAAGTGTGTGTCTTTGTCAATGGGCATCAGTGTATGTCTTTGTGAATTGGTATCAGTGTATGTCTTTGTGACTTGGTGTCAGTGTATGTCTTCTTTACAGGGTGTCAGTGTGTGTCTGTGTTACTTGGTGTCAGTGTATGTCTTTGTTACTGTGTATCAGTGTTTCTCTGTGTTACTGGGTGTCAGTGTGTGTTTGTTTGTGGTACTGGGTGTCAGTGTGTGTCTGTGACACTAGGTGTCAGTATATAGTTTAGTTTCGTGAAACAGCACTTCAACAGGCCCTTCGGCCCACCGAGTCTGTGCCGACCATCAACCACCCATTTACACTAATCCTACACTAATCCCGTATTCCTATCAAATTCCCACCTATCCCTATATATTTCCCTACCACCTACCTATACTTGGGGCAATTTATGATGGCCAATTAACCTATCAACCTGCAAGTCTTTGGCATGTGGGAGGAAACCGGAGCACCGGGAGGAAACCCACGCAGACACAGGGAGAACTTGCAAACTCCGCACAGGCAGTACCCAGAATCGAACCCGGGTCCCTGGAGCTGTGAGGCTGCGGTGCTAACCACTGCGCCAATGTGCCCCCCCCACCCCCCGCCAGTGTGAGCCTGTGTTACTGGGTGTCTGTGTTACTTGGTGTAAGTCTGTGTCTTTGTTACTTGGTGTCCGTGTGTGTCTGTGTTACCTGGTATCAGTGTATGTCTTTGTTACTTGGTGTCAGTGGATGTCAAAATACTTGGGGTTAGTGGATGTCTTTGTTATTTGGTGTAATTGTCTGTCTTTGTCACTTGGTGTCAGTGTATGTCTGTGTTACTTGGTGTAAGTGTGTGTCTTTGTTACTTGGTGTAAGTGTACGTCTTTGTTAATTGGTGTCAGTGTATGTCTTTGTTACTTGGTGTCAGTGTGGGTCTGTGTTACTGGGCATCAGTGTATGTATTTGTGACTTGGTATCAGTGTATGTCTTTGTGACTTGGTTTCAGTTTATGTCTTTTTTACTGGGTGTAAGTGTGTGTCTGCGTTACTGGGTATCAGTGAGTGTCTTTGTTACTTGGTGTAAGTGTATGGCTTTGTTATATGGTGTCAGTGTATGTCTTTGTTACTTGGTGTCAGTGTGTGTCTGTGTTACAGGGTGTAAGTGTGTGTCTGCGTTACTGGGTATCAGTGTATGTCTGTGTTACTTGGTGCAAGTGTGTGTCTGTGTTACTGGGTGTCATTGTATGTATTTGTTACTTGATGTCAGTTTATGTCTGTGTTACTTGGTGTCAGTGTGTTTGTTTGTGTTACTGGGTGTCAGTGTATGTCTTTGTTACTTGGTGTCAGTGTGTGTCTGTGTTACTGGGTATCAGTGTCTGTCTTTTTTACTTGGTGTAAGTGTGTGTCTGTGTTACTGGGTATCAGTGCTTGTCTTTGTTACTTGGTGTCATTGTATGTCTGTGTTACTTGGTGTAAGTGTGTGTCTGTGTTACTGGGTATCAGTGTATGCCTTTGTTACTTGGTGTCAGTGTGTGTCAAAATACTTGGTGTCAGTGTATGTCTTTGTTATTTGGTGTCATTGTCTGTCTTTGTTACTTGGTGTCAGTGTATGTCTGTGTTACTTGGTGTAAGTGTGTGTATTTGTTACTGGGCATCAGTGTATGTCTTTGTGACTTGGTATCAGTATATGTCTTTGTGACTTGGTGTCAGTGTATGTCTTTTTTACAGGGTGTCAGTGTGTCTGTGTTACTTGGTGTCAGTGCATGTCTTTGTTACTGTGTATCAGTGTTTCTCTGTGTTACTGGGTGTCAGTGTGTGTTTGATTGTGGTACTGGGTGTCAGTGTGTGTCTGTGGCACTAGGTGACAGTATTTAGTTTAGTGAAACAGCACTTAAACAGGACCTTCGGCCCACCGAGTCTGTGCCGACCATCAACCACCCATTTACACTCATCCTACACTAATCCCGTATTCCTATCACATCCCCACCTATCCCTATATATTTCCCCAACACCTACCTATACTTGGGGCAATTTATGATGGCCAGTTAACCTATCAACCTGCAAGTCTTCGGCATGTGGGAGGAAAACGGAGCACCGGGAGGATACCCACGCAGACACAGGGAGAACTTGCAAACTCCGCACAGGCAGGACCCAGAATCGAACCCGGGTCCCTGGAGCTGTGAGGCTGCGGTGCTAACCACTGCGCCAATGTGCTCACCCCCCCCCCCCCCAAGTGTGTGCCTGTGTTACTGGGTATCAGTGTATGTCTTTGTTACTTGGTGTCAGTGCATGTCTGTGTTACTTGGTGTCCGTGTGTGTCTGTGTTACCTGGTATCAGTGTATGTCTTTGTTACTTGGTGTCAGTGGATGTCAAAATACTTGGTGTAAGTGTATGTCTTTGTTACTTGGTGTAATTGTCTGTCTTTGTTACTTGGTGTCAGTGTATGTCTGTGTTACTTGGTGTAAGTGTGTGTCTTTGTTACTTGCTGTAAGGGTATGTCTTTGTTACTTGGTGTCAGTGTATGTCTTTGTTACTTGGTGTCAGTGTGTGTCTGTGTTACTGGGCATCAGTGTATGTCTTTGTGACTTGGTATCAGTGTATGTCTTTGTGACTTGGTGTCACTGTATGTCTTTGTTACTGGGTGTAAGTATGTGTCTGCGTTACTGGGTATCAGTGCATGTCTTTGTTACTTGGTGTCAGTGGATGTCAAAATACTTGGTGTAAGTGTATGTCTTTGCTACTTGGTGTAATTGTCTGTCTTTTTTACTTGATGTCAGTGTATGTCCGTGTTACTTGGTGTAAGTGCGTGTCTTTGTTACTTGGTGTAAGTATATGTCTTTGTTACTTGGTGTCAGTGTATGTCTTTGTTACTTGGTGTCAGTGTGTGTCTGTGTTACTGAGCATCAGTGTATGTCTTTGTTACTTGGTATCAGTGAATGTCGCTGTTACTTGGTGTCCGTGTGTGTCTGTGTTACTGGGTGTCAGTTTATGTCTTTGTTACTTTGTGTCAGTGTATGTCTTTGTTACTTGGTGTAAGTGTGTGTCTGTATACTGGGTATCAGTGTCTGTCTTTGTTACTTGATGTCAGTGTATGTCAAAATACTTGGTGTAAGTGTGTGTCTTTGTTACTTGGTGTAATTGTATGTCTTTGTTACCTGGTGTCAGTGTATGTCTGCGTTACTGGGTATCAGTGTATGTCTGTGTTACTTGGTGCAAGTGTGTGTCTGTGTTACTGGGTGTCATTGTATGTATTTGTTACTTGATGTCAGTTTATGTCTGTGTTACTTGGTGTCAGTGTGTTTGTTTGTGTTACTGGGTGTCAGTGTATGTCTTTGTTACTTGGTGTCAGTGTGTGTCTGTGTTACTGGGTATCAGTGTCTGTCTTTTTTACTTGGTGTAAGTGTGTGTCTGTGTTACTGGGTATCAGTGCTTGTCTTTGTTACTTGCTGTCATTGTATGTCTGTGTTACTTGGTGTAAGTGTGTGTCTGTGTTACTGGGTATCAGTGTATGCCTTTGTTACTTGGTGTCAGTGTGTGTCAAAATACTTGGTGTCAGTGTATGTCTTTGTTATTTGGTGTCATTGTCTGTCTTTGTTACTTGGTGTCAGTGTATGTCTGTGTTACTTGGTGTAAGTGTGTGTATTTGTTACTGGGCATCAGTGTATGTCTTTGTGACTTGGTATCAGTATATGTCTTTGTGACTTGGTGTCAGTGTATGTCTTTTTTACAGGGTGTCAGTGTGTCTGTGTTACTTGGTGTCAGTGCATGTCTTTGTTACTGTGTATCAGTGTTTCTCTGTGTTACTGGGTGTCAGTGTGTGTTTGATTGTGGTACTGGGTGTCAGTGTGTGTCTGTGGCACTAGGTGACAGTATTTAGTTTAGTGAAACAGCACTTAAACAGGACCTTCGGCCCACCGAGTCTGTGCCGACCATCAACCACCCATTTACACTCATCCTACACTAATCCCGTATTCCTATCACATCCCCACCTATCCCTATATATTTCCCCAACACCTACCTATACTTGGGGCAATTTATGATGGCCAGTTAACCTATCAACCTGCAAGTCTTCGGCATGTGGGAGGAAAACGGAGCACCGGGAGGATACCCACGCAGACACAGGGAGAACTTGCAAACTCCGCACAGGCAGGACCCAGAATCGAACCCGGGTCCCTGGAGCTGTGAGGCTGCGGTGCTAACCACTGCGCCAATGTGCTCACCCCCCCCCCCCCCCCAAGTGTGTGCCTGTGTTACTGGGTATCAGTGTATGTCTTTGTTACTTGGTGTCAGTGCATGTCTGTGTTACTTGGTGTCCGTGTGTGTCTGTGTTACCTGGTATCAGTGTATGTCTTTGTTACTTGGTGTCAGTGGATGTCAAAATACTTGGTGTAAGTGTATGTCTTTGTTACTTGGTGTAATTGTCTGTCTTTGTTACTTGGTGTCAGTGTATGTCTGTGTTACTTGGTGTAAGTGTGTGTCTTTGTTACTTGCTGTAAGGGTATGTCTTTGTTACTTGGTGTCAGTGTATGTCTTTGTTACTTGGTGTCAGTGTGTGTCTGTGTTACTGGGCATCAGTGTATGTCTTTGTGACTTGGTATCAGTGTATGTCTTTGTGACTTTGTGTCACTGTATGTCTTTGTTACTGGGTGTAAGTATGTGTCTGCGTTACTGGGTATCAGTGCATGTCTTTGTTACTTGGTGTCAGTGGATGTCAAAATACTTGGTGTAAGTGTATGTCTTTGCTACTTGGTGTAATTGTCTGTCTTTTTTACTTGATGTCAGTGTATGTCCGTGTTACTTGGTGTAAGTGCGTGTCTTTGTTACTTGGTGTAAGTATATGTCTTTGTTACTTGGTGTCAGTGTATGTCTTTGTTACTTGGTGTCAGTGTGTGTCTGTGTTACTGAGCATCAGTGTATGTCTTTGTTACTTGGTATCAGTGAATGTCGCTGTTACTTGGTGTCCGTGTGTGTCTGTGTTACTGGGTGTCAGTTTATGTCTTTGTTACTTTGTGTCAGTGTATGTCTTTGTTACTTGGTGTAAGTGTGTGTCTGTATACTGGGTATCAGTGTCTGTCTTTGTTACTTGATGTCAGTGTATGTCAAAATACTTGGTGTAAGTGTGTGTCTTTGTTACTTGGTGTAATTGTATGTCTTTGTTACCTGGTGTCAGTGTATGTCTGTGTTACTTGGTGAAAGTGTGTGCCTGTGTTACTGAGTATCAGTGTATGTCTTTGTTACTTGGTGTCAGTGTATGTCTGTGTTACTTGGTGTAAGTGTGTGTCTTTGTTACTGGGTCTCAGTGTGTGTCTGTGTTACTTGGTGTAAGTGTGTGTCTTTGTTACTTGGTGTCCGTGTGTGTCTGTGTTACTGGGTGTCAGTGCATGTCTTTGTCACTGGGTGTCAGTGTATGTCCTTGTTAATTGGTGTAAGTGTGTGTCTGTGTTACTGGGTATCAGTGTCTGTCTTTGTTACTTGGTGTAAGTGTGTGTCTGTGTTACTTGTTGCACCTGTGTGACTGTGTTACTGGGTATCTGTGTATGTCTTTGTGACTTGGTGTCAGTGTATGTCTTTGTTACTGGGTGTCAGTGTGTGTCTTTGTTACATTGTGTAAGTGTGTGTCTGTGTTACTGGGTATCAGTGTATGACTTTGTTACTTGGTGCAAATGTGTGTCTGTGTTACTTGGTGTCAGTGTATGTCTTTGTTACTTGGTGTAAGTGTGTGTTTGAATTACTTGGTCTAATTGTATGTCTGTGTTACTGGGTATCAGTGTATGACTTTGTTACTTGGGGTAAGTGTGTGTCTGTGTTACTGGGTTTCAGTAGATGTCTTTGGTACTTGGTGTCAGTGTTTGTCTTTGTTACTTTGTGGAAGTGTGTGTCTGTGTTACTGGGTATCAGTGTATGTCTTTGTGACTTGGTGTCAGTGTATGTCTTTGTTACATGGTGTCAATGTATGTCTTTGTTACTTGTTGTAAGTGTGTGTCTGTGTTACTGGGTATCAGTGTATATCTTTGTTTCTTGTTGTCATTGTATGTCTTTGCTACTTGGTGTCAGTGCATATCTGTGTTACTGGGTATCAGTGCATGTCTTTATTAAATGGTGTCAGTGTATGTCTGTGTTACTTGGTGTAAGTGTGAGTGTTTGTTACTTGGTGTAATTGTATGTCTTTGTTACTTGGTGTCAGTGTATGTGTGTGTTACTTGGTGTAAGTGAGTGTCTTTGTTACATGGTGTAAGTGTATGTCATTGTTACTTTGTGTCAGTGTATGTCTGTGTTACTTGGTGTAAGTGTGTGTCTTTGTTACTTGGTGTCTGTGTTTGTCTCTGTTACTTTTTGGAAGTGTGTCTCTGTGTTACTGGGTATCAGTGTATGTCTCTGTGACTTGGTGTCAGTGTATGTCTTTGTTACTTGGTGTAATTGTATGTCTTTGTTACTTGGTGTCTGTGTATGTCTTTGTTACTTGGTGTAAGTGTGTGTTTGTGTTACTTGGTGTAAGTGTATGCCTTTGTTACTTGGTGCAAGTATGTTTGTGTTACTTGGTGTAAGTGTATGCCTTTGTTACTTGGTGCAAGTGTGTTTATGTTACTTGGTGTAAGTGTGTGTCTTTGTTACTTGGTGTGATTGTATGTCTTTGTTACTTGGTGTCAGTGTATGTCTTTGTTACTTGGTGTAAGTGTGTGTTTGTATTACTTGGTCTAATTGTATGTCTGTGTTACTGGGTATCAGTGTATGTCTTTGTTACTTGGTGTCAGTGTATGTCTGTGTTACTTGGTGTAAGTGTGTGTCTGTGTTACTGCGTATCAGTGTATGTCTTTGAGACTTGGTGTCAGTGTATGTCTTTGTTATTGGGTGTCAGTGTGTGTCTTTGTGACTTGGTGTCAGTGTCTGTCAAAATACTTGGTGTAAGTGTATGTCTTTGTTACTTGGTGTAATTGTTTGTCTTTGTTACTTGGTGTCAGTGTATGTCTGTTTTACTGGGTGTCAGTGTGTGTCTGTATTACTTGGTGGACGTGTGTGTCTTTGGTACTTGGTGTCCGTGTGTGTCTGTGTTACTGGGTGTCAGTGTATGTCTTTGTTACTGGGTGTCAGTGTATGTCTTTGTTACTTGGTGTAAGTGTGTGTCTGTGTTACTGGGTATCAGTGTCTGTCTTTGTTACTTGGTGTAAGTGTGTGTCTTTGTTACTTGGTGTAAGTGTGTGTCTGTGTTACTGGGTGTCAGTGTATGTCTTTGTGACTTGGTGTCAGTGTATGTCTTGGTTACTGGGTGCCAATGTATGTCTTTGTGACTAGGTGTCAGAGTATGTCTTTGTTACTGGGTGTCAGTTTATGTCTTTGTTACTTGGTGTCAGTGTATGTCTGTGTTACTTGGTGTAATTGTGTGTCTTTGTTACTTGGTGGCAGTGTATGACTTTGTTACTTGGTGTAAGTGTGTGTCTGTGTTACTGGGTTTCAGTAGATGTCTTTGTTACTTGGTGTCAGTGTTTGTTTTTGTTAATTTGTGGAAGTGTGTGTCTGTGTTACTGGGTATCAGTGTATGTCTTTGTGACTTGGTGTCAGTGTATGTCTTTGTTACATGGTGTCAATGTATGTCTTTGTTACTTGTTGTAAATGTGTGTCTGTGTTACTGGGTATCAGTGTATATCTTTGTTTCTTGTTGTCATTGTATGTCTTTGCTACTTGGTGTCAGTGCATATCTGTGTTACTGGGTATCAGTGCATGTCTTTATTAAATGGTGTCAGTGTATGTCTGTGTTACTTGGTGTAAGTGTGAGTGTTTGTTACTTGGTGCAAGTGTGTTTGTGTTACTTGGTGTAAGTGTATGCCTTTGTTACTTGGTGTCAGTGTATGTCTTTGTTACTTGGTGGAAGTTTGTGTCTGTGTTACTGGGTATCAGTTTATGTCTGTGTTACTTGGTGTAAGTGTGTGTCTTTGTTACTTGGTCTAATTGTATGTCTGTGTTACTGGGTATCAGTGTATGTCTTTGTTACTTGGTGTCAGTGTATGTCTGTGTTACTTGGTGTAAGTGTGTGTCTGTGTTACTGGGTATCAGTGTATGTCTTTGTGACTTGGTGTCAGTGTATGTCTTTGTTATTGGGTGTCAGTGTGTAACTTTGTGACTTGGTGTCAGTGTATGTCTTTGTTACTTGGTGTAAGTGTGTGTCTGTGTTACTGGGTATCAGTGTATGTCTTTGTTACTTGGTGTCAGTGTCTGTCAAAATACTTGGTGTAAGTGTATGTCTTTGTTACTTGGTGTAATTGTTTGGCTTTGTTACTTGGTGTCAGTGTATGTCTGTTTTACTGGGTGTCAGTGTGTGTCTGTATTACTTGGTGTACGTGTGTGTCTTTGTCACTTGGTGTCCGTGTGTGTCTGTGTTACTGGGTGTCAGTGTATGTCTTTGTTACTGGGTGTCAGTGTATGTCTTTGTTACTTGGTGTAGGTGTGTGTCTGTGTTACTGGGTATCAGTGTCTGTCTTTGTTACTTGGTGTAAGTGTGTGTCTGTGTTACTGGGTATCAGTGCATGTCTTTGTTACTTGGTGTCAGTGTATGTCTGTGTTACTTGTTGTAAATGTGTGTCTGTGTTACTGGGTATCAGTGTATATCTTTGTTTCTTGTTGTCATTGTATGTCTTTGCTACTTGGTGTCAGTGCATATCTGTGTTGCTGGGAATCAGTGCATGTCTTTATTAAATGGCGTCAGTGTATGTCTGTGTTACTTGGTGTAAGTGTGAGTGTTAGTTACTTGGTGTAATTGTATGTCTTTGTTACTTGGTGTCAGTGTATGTGTGTGTTACTTGGTGTAAGTGAATGTCTTTGTTACATGGCGTAAGTGTATGTCATTGTTACTTTGTGTCAGTGTATGTCTGTGTTACTTGGTGTAAGTGTATATCTTTGTTACTTGGTGTCTGTGTTTGTCTTTGTTACTTTTTGGAAGTGTGTCTCTGTGTTACTGGGTATCAGTGTATGTCTCTATGACTTGGTGTCAGTGTATGTCTTTGTTACTTGGTGTAATTGTATGTCTTTGTTACTTGGTGTCAGTGTATGTCTTTGTTACTTGGTGTAAGTGTGTGTTTGTGTTACTTGGTGTAAGTGTATGTCTTTGTTACTTGGTGCAAGTGTGTTAGTGTTACTTGGTGTAAGTGTATGCCTTTGTTACTTGGTGTCAGTGTATGTCTTTGTTACTTGGTGAAAGTTTGTGTCTGTGTTACTGGGTATCAGTTTATGTCTGTGTTACTTGGTGTAAGTGTGTGTCTTTGTTACTTGGTCTAATTGTATGTCTGTGTTACTGGGTATCAGTGTATGTCTTTGTTACTTGGTGTCAGTGTATGTCTGTGTTACTTGGTGTAAGTGTGTGTCTGTGTTACTGGGTATCAGTGTATGTCTTTGTGACTTGGTGTCATTGTATGTCTTTGTTATTGGGTGTCAGTGTGTGTCTTTGTGACTTGGTGTCAGTGTATGTCTTTGTTACTTGGTGTAAGTGTGTGTCTGTGTTACTGGGTATCAGTGTATGTCTTTGTTACTTGGTGTCAGTGTCTGTCAAAATACTTGGTGTAAGTGTATGTCTTTGTTACTTGGCGTAATTGTTTGGCTTTGTTACTTGGTGTCAGTGTATGTCTGTTTTACTGGGTGTCAGTGTGTGTCTGTATTACTTGGTGTACGTGTGTGTCTTTGTCACTTGGTATCCGTGTGTGTCTGTGTTACTGGGTGTCAGTGTATGTCTTTGTTACTGGGTGTCAGTGTATGTCTTTGTTACTTGGTGTAGGTGTGTGTCTGTGTTACTGGGCATCAGTGTCTGTCTTTGTTACTTGGTGTAAGTGTGTGTCTGTGTTACTGGGTATCAGTGCATGTCTTTGTTACTTGGTGTCAGTGTATGTCTGTGTTACTTGTTGTAAATGTGTGTCTGTGTTACTGGGTATCAGTGTATATCTTTGTTTCTTGTTGTCATTGTATGTCTTTGCTACTTGGTGTCAGTGCATATCTGTGTTACTGGGTATCAGTGCACGTCTTTATTAAATGGCGTCAGTGTATGTCTGTGTTACTTGGTGTAAGTGTGAGTGTTTGTTACTTGGTGTAATTGTATGTCTTTGTTACTTGGTGTCAGTGTATGTGTGTGTTACTTGGTGTAAGTGAGTGTCTTTGTTACATGGCGTAAGTGTATGTCATTGTTACTTTGTGTCAGTGTATGTCTGTGTTACTTGGTGTAAGTGTGTGTCTGTGTTACTGGGTATCAGTGTATGTCTTTGTGACTTGGTGTCATTGTATGTCTTTGTTATTGGGTGTCAGTGTGTGTCTTTGTGACTTGGTGTCAGTGTATGTCTTTGTTACTTGGTGTAAGTGTGTGTCTGTGTTACTGGGTATCAGTGTATGACTTTGTTACTTGGTGTCAGTGTCTGTCAAAATACTTGGTGTAAGTGTATGTCTTTGTTACTTGGTGTAATTGTTTGGCTTTGTTACTTGGTGTCAGTGTATGTCTGTTTTACTGGGTGTCAGTGTGTGTCTGTATTACTTGGTGTAGGTGTGTGTCTTTGTCACTTGGTGTCCGTGTGTGTCTGTGTTACTGGGTGTCAGTGTATGTCTTTGTTACTGGGTGTCAGTGTATGTCTTTGTTACTTGGTGTAAGTGTGTGTCTGTGTTACTGGGCATCAGTGTCTGTCTTTGTTACTTGGTGTAAGTGTGTGTCTGTGTTACTGGGTATCAGTGCATGTCTTTGTTACTTGGTGTCAGTGTATGTCTGTGTTACTTGGTGTAAGTGTATGTCTGTGTTACTTGGTGTAAGTGTATGACTTTGTTACTTGGTGTAATTGTATGTCTTTGTTACTTGTTGTCAGTGTATGTCTGTGTTACTTGGTGTAAGTGTCTGACTTTGTTACTTGGTGTAAGTGTGTGTCTGTGTTACTTGGTGAAAGTTTGTGTCTGTGTTACTTGGTATCAGTGTAAGTCTTTGATACTTGGTGTAAGTATGTGTCTGTGTTACTGGGTAACGATGTATGTCTTTGTTACTTGGTGTCAGTGTATGTCTGTGTTACTTGGTGTAAGTGTGTGTTTTTGTTACTTGGTGTAATAGTATGTCTTTGCTACTTGGTGTCAGTGTATGTCTTTGCTACTTGGTGTAAGTGAGTGTTTGTGTTACTTGGTGTAAGTGTGTGTCTGTGTCACTTGGTGTAAGTGTGTGTCTGTGTTACTGGGTATCAGTGTATGTCTTTGTGACTTGGTGTCATTGTATGTCTTTGTTATTGGGTGTCAGTGTGTGTCTTTGTGACTTGGTGTCAGTGTATGTCTTTGTTACTTGGTGTAAGTGTGTGTCTGTGATACTGGGTATTAGTGTATGTCTTTGTTACTTGGTATCAGTGTATGTCTTTGTTACTGGATGTCAGTGTGTGTCTGTGTTCCTGGGTATCAGTGTATGTCTTTGTGACTTGGTGGTCAGTGTATGTATTTGTTAATTGGTGTAAGTGTATGTATTTGTTACTTGGTGTAAGTGTATGTCTTTGTTACTTTGTGTAAGTGTGCGTCTGTGTTACTGGGTATCAGTGTATGTCTTTGTTACTTGGTTTCATTGTATGTCTTTGTTACTTGGTATAAGTGTGCGTAAGTGTTACTGGGTATCAGTGTATGTCTTTTTTACTTGGTGTCAGTGTATGTCTTTGTTACTTGGTGCAAGTGTGTGTCTGTGTTACTGGGGGTCAGTGTGTGTCTGTGTTACTGGGTGTCAGTGCATGTCTTTGTTACTGGGTGTCAGTGTATGTCTTTGTTACTTGGTGTCAGTGTATGTATTTGTTACTTGGTGTAAGCGGGTGTCTGTGTTACTGGGTATCAGTGTGTGTCTTTGTTACTTGGTGTATGTGTGTGTCTGTCTTACTGGGTATCAGTGTATGTCTTTGTTACTGGGTATCAGTGTATGTCTTTGTGACTTGGTGTCAGTGTATGTCTTTGTTACTGGGTGTCAGTGTCTGTCTTTGTGACTTGGTGTCAGTGTATGTCTTTGTTACTTGGTGTCAGTGTATGTCTTTGTTACTTGGTGTAAGTGGGTGTCTGTGTTACTGGGTATCAGTGTGTGTCTTTGTTACTTGGTGTATGTGTGTGTCTGTCTTACTGGGTATCAGTGTATGTCTTTGTTACTGGGTATCAGTGTATGTCTTTGTGACTTGGTGTCAGTGTATGTCTTTGTTACTGGGTGTCAGTGTCTGTCTTTGTGACTTGGTGTCAGTGTATGTCTTTGTTACTTGGTATCAGTGTATGTCTTTGTTACTTGGTGTAAGTGTGTGTCTGTCTTACTGGGTATCAGTGTATGTCTTTGTTACTGGGTATCAGTGTATGTCTTTGTGACTTGGTGTCAGTGTATGTCTTTGTTACTGGGTGTCAGTGTCTGTCTTTGTGACTTGGTGTCAGTGTATGTCTTTGTTACTTGGTGTAAGTGTGTGTCTTTGTTACTGTGTGTCAGTGTGTGTCTCTGTGACTTGGTGTCAGTGTATGTCTTTGTTACTTGGTGTAAGTGTGTGTCTGTGTTACTTGGTGTAATTGTCTGTCTCTGTTACTTGGTGTAAGTGTATGTCTTTGTTACTGGGTGTCAGTGTCTGTCTTTGTGACTTGGTGTCAGTGTATGTCTTTGTTACTTGGTGCAAGTGTGTGTCTGTGTTACTGGGTATCAGCGTATGTCTTTGTGACTTGGTATCAGTGTATGTCTTTGTTACTGGGTGTCAGTGTGTGTCTGTGTTACTGGGTATTAGTGTATGTCTTTGTTACTTGGTATCAGTGTATGTCTTTGTTACTGGGTGTCAGTGTGTGTCTGTGTTCCTGGGTATCAGTGTATGTCTTTGTGACTTGGTGTCAGTGTATGTCTTTGTTACTGGGTGTCGGTGTGTGTCTTTGTGACTTGGTGTCAGTGTATGTCTTTGTTACTTGGTGTAAGTGTGTGTCTGTGATACTGGGTATCAGTGTATGTCTTTGTTACTTGGTGTCAGTTTATGTCTTTGTTACTTGGTGCAAGTGTATGTCTTTGTTACTTGGTGTCAGTGTATGTGTTTGTGACTTGTTGTCAGTGGATGTCTTTGTTACTGGGTGTCAGTGTATGTCTTTGTTACTTGTTGTAAGTGTATGTCAAAATACTTGGTGTAAGTGTATGTCTGTGTTACTTGGTGTAAGTGTATGTCTTTGTTACTTGGTGTAAGTGTGCGTCTGTGTTACTGGGTATCAGTGTATGCCTTTGTTACTGGGTATCAGTGTATGTCTTTGTGACTTGGTGTCAGTGTATGTCTTTGTTACTGGCTGTCAGTGTGTGTCTTTGTGACTTGGTGTCAGTGTATGTCTTTGTAACTTGGTGTAAGTGTGTGTCTGTATTACTGGGTATCCGTGTATGTCTTTGATACTTCGTGTCAGTGTATGTCTTTGTTACTGGGTGTCAGTGTGTGTCTTTGTGACTTGGTGCCAGTGTACGTCTTTGTTACTTGGTGTAAGTGTGTGTCTGTGTTACTGGGTATCAGTGTATGTCTTTGTTACTTGGTGTCAGTGTCTGTCAAAATGCTTGGTGTAAGTGTATGTCTTTGTTACTTGTTGTAATTGCCTGTCTTTGTTACTTGGTGTCAGTGTATGTCTGTGTTACTTGGTGTAAGTGTGTGTCTTTGTTATTTCTTGTCAGTGTATGTTTTTGTTACTTGGTATAATTATGTGTCTTTGTTACTTGGTGTCAGTGTGTGTCTGTGTTCCTGGGTCTCAGTGTTTGTCTTTGTTACTTGGTGTAAGTGTATGTCTTTGTCAGTTGGTGTCAGTGTATGTGTTTGTGACTTGTTGTGAGTGGATTTCTTTGTTGCTGGGTGTCAGTGTATGTCTTTGTTACTTGGTGTAAGTGTATGTCAAAATACTTGGTGTAAGTGGATGTCTGTGTTACATGGTGTAAGTGTGTGTCTTTCAGTGCAGCAGCTTTTTCGGGAGCAGCGTGTGAGCGAGTGAGCAGCTGGGAAAGTCAGTTTGAAAGTAAATTTAATTTCCTTTTGTTTTTCGGCGGAGGCCAGGGGGCTGCTGGGTAAGTAAAACACTATATATTTGGGCGGTTTCTGAACCCAAGACACCACACTTGTAGTGTCTCCCACCCGCCCTCCTCCTCTAACCAAAAAAAAGGACTCGGTGGGGTGTTTATAAGGTAAGGCTTTTTCGATTTCTCTGGTTTTATTGTAATTGTTAAAACTTTTCGTTCCTTTTTCATTTAACTAAGTTTAAACTTAAGATTAAAAATGGCAGGAGATCTCAGACCCGTATCATGCTCCTCCTGCTCAATGTGGGAGCTCAGGGACATGGCTGATGACCCTGACTCCTTCACGTGCAGGAAGTGTGTCCAGCTGCAGCTCTTGTTAGACCGCATGACGGCTCTCGAGCTGCGGATGGACTCACTTTGGAGCGTGCGCGATGCTGAGGAGGTCGTGGATAGCACGTTTAGTGAATTGGTCACACCGCAGATTAGGATTGCTGAGGGAGAAATGGAATGGGTGACCAAAAGGCAGAGAAAGAGCAGGAAGGCAGCGCAGGAGTCCCCTGCGGTCATCTCCCTCCAAAACAAGTATACCGTTTTGGATACTGTTGAGGGAGATGGCTCACCAGGGGAAGGCAGCAGTAGCCAGGTCCATGGCACCGTGGCTGGCTCTGCTGTTCCGAAGGGCGGGAAAAAGAGTGGAAGGGCTATAGTCGTAGGGGATTCGATTGTAAGGGGAGTAGATAGGCGGTTCTGTGGTCGAAAACGAGGCTCCCGAATGGTATGTTGCCTCCCAGGTGCACGGGTCAGGGACGTCTCAGATCGGCTGCAGAACATTCTAAAGGGGGAGGGTGAACAGCCAGTTGTCATTGTGCACATAGGCACTAATGATATAGGTAAAAAACGGGATGAGGTCCTTCATGCAGAGTTTAGGGAGTTAGGAGCCAAGTTAAAAAGTAGGACCTCAAAGGTAGTAATCTCAGGATTACTACCAGTGCCACGTGATAGTCAGATTAAAAATGAAAGAATAGTCAGGATGAATGCGTGGCTTGAGAGATGGTGCAGGAAGGAGGGGTTCAGATTTTTGGGACATTGGGACCGGTTCTGGGGGAGGTGGGACTATTACAAATTGGACGGTCTACACCTGGGCCGGACTGGAACCAATGTCCTTGGAGGTGCTTTTGCTAATGCTGTTGGGGAGGGTTTAAACTAATGTGGCAGGGGAATGGGAACCAATTGAGGTCAGTTGACAGTAAGGAGGTAGTAACAAAAGCCTGTAAGGAACTAGATAATGAAGTCAGTGTGACTAAGGGGAAGAGCAGGCAAGGAGCAGATAATGAATATAAAGGGACTGGTGGTCTGAGGTGCATTTGTTTTAATGCAAGAAGTGTAGTAGGTAAGGCAGATGAACTTAGGGCTTGGATTAGTACCTGGGAGTATGATGTTATTGCTATTACTGAGACTTGGTTGAGGGAAGGGCATGATTGGCAACTAAATATCCCAGGATATCGATGCTTCAGGCGGGATAGAGAGGGAGGTAAAAGGGGTGGAGGAGTTGCATTACTGGTCAAAGAGGATATCACAGCTGTGCTGAAGGAGGGCACTATGGAGGACTCGAGCAGTGAGGCAATATGGACAGAACTCAGAAATAGGAATGGTGCGGTAACAATGTTGGGGCTGTACTACAGACCTCCCAACAGCGAGCGTGAGATAGAGGTACAAATATGTAAACAGATTATGGAAAGATGTAGGAGCAACAGGGTGGTGGTGATAGGAGATTTTAATTTTCCCAACATTGACTGGGATTCGCTTAGTGTTAGAGGTCCAGATGGAGCAGAATTTCTAAGGAGCATCCAGGAGGGTTTTCTAGAGCAGTATGTAAATAGTCCAACTCGGGAAGGGGCCATACTGGACCTGGTGTTGGGGAATGAGCCCTGCCAGGTTGTTGAAGTTTCAGTAGGGGACTACTTTGGGAATAGTGATCACAATTACGTAAGATTTAAAATACTCATGGACAAAGACGAGAGTGGTCCAAAAGGGAGAGTGCTAAATTGGGGGAAGGCCAACTACACCAAAATTCGGCAGGAGCTGGGAAATGTAGATTGGGAGCAGCTGTTTGAAGGTAAATCCACATGTGATATGTGGGAGGCTTTTAAAGAGAGGTTGATTAGCGTGCAGGAGAGACATGTTCCTGTGAAAATGAGGGATAGAAATGGCAAGATTAGGGAACCATGGATGACAGGTGAAATTGTGAGACTAGCTAAGAGGAAAAAGGAAGCATACATAAGGTCTAGGCGGCTGATGAAAGACGAAGCTTTGAAAGAATATCAGGAATGTAGGACCAATTTGAAACGAGGAATTAAGAGGGCTAAAAGGGGTCATGAAATATCTTTAGCAAACAGGGTTAAGGAAAATCCCAAAGCCTTGTATTCATATATAAGGAGAAAGAGGGTAACTAGAGAAAGGATTGGCCCACTAAAGGACAAAGGAGGAATGTTATGCTTGGACTCAGAGAAAATGGGTGAGATTCTAAACGAGTACTTTGCATCGGTATTCACCGAGGAGAGGGACATGACGGATGTTGAGGTTAGGAACAGATGTTTGATTACTCTAGGTCAAGTCGGCATAAGGAGGGAGGAAGTGTTGGGTATTCTAAAGGGCATTAAGGTGGACAAGTCCCCATGTCCGGATTGGATCTATCCCAGGTTATTGAGGGAAGTGAGAGAGAAAATAGCTGGGGCCTTAACAGATATCTTTGCAGCATCCTTAAACACGGGTGAGGTCCCGGAGGACTGGAGAATTGTTAATGTTGTCCCCTTGTTTAAGAAGGGTAGCAGGGATAATCCAGGTAATTATAGACCGGTGAGCCTGACGTCAGTGGTAGGGAAGCTGCTGGAGAAGATACTGAGGGATAGGATCTATTCCCATTTGGAAGAAAATGGGCTCATCAGTGATAGGCAACATGGTTTTGTGCAGGGAAGGTCATGTCTTACCAACTTAATAGAATTCTTTGAGGAAGTGACAAAGTTGATTGATGAGGGAAGGGCTGTCGATGTCATATACATGGACTTCAGTAAGGCGTTTGATAAGGTTCCCCATGGCAGGCTGATGGAGAAAGTGAAGGCGCTTGGGGTCCAAGGTGTACTAGCTAGATGGATAAAGAACTGGCTGGGCAACAGGAGACAGAGAGTAGCAGTAGAAGGGAGTTTTTCAAAATGGAGACGTGTGACCAGTGGTGTTCCACAGGGATCCGTGCTGGGACCACTGTTGGTTGTGATATACATTAATGATTTGGAGGAAAGTATAGGTGGACTGATTAGCAAATTTGCAGGCGACACTAAGATTGGTGGAGTAGCAGATAGTGAAGGGGACTGTCAGAGAATACAGCAGAATATAGATAGATGGGACAGTTGGGCAGAGAAATGGCAGATGGAGTTCAATCAGGGCAAATGCGAGGTGATGCATTTTGGAAGATCCAATTCAAGAGTGAACTATACAGTAAATGGAAAAGTCCTGGGGAAAATTGATGTCCAGAGACATTTGGGTGTTCAGGTCCACTGTTCCCTGAAGGTGGCAACGCAGGTAAATAGAGTGGTCAAGAAGGCAGACGGCATGCTTTCCTTCATCGGACGGGGCATTGAGTACAAGAGTTGGCAGGTCATGTTACAGTTGTATAGGACTTTGGTTCGGCCACATTTGGAATACTGCGTACAGTTCTGGTCGCCACATTATCAAAAGGATGTGGATGCTTTGGAGAGGGTGCAGAGGAGGTTCACCAGGATGTTGCCTGGTATGGAGGGCGCTAGCTATGAAGAGAGGTTGAGCAGATTAGGATTATTTTCATTAGAAAGACGGAGGTTGAGGGGGGACCTGATTGAGGTGTACAAAATCATGAGAGGTATAGACAGGGTGGATAGCAAGAGGCTTTTTCCCAGACTGGGGGTTTCAATTACTAGAGGACACGAGTTCAAAGTGAAAGGGGAAAAGTTTAGGGGGGATATGAGTGGAAAGTTCTTTACGCAGAGGGTGGTGGGCACCTGGAACGCATTGCCAGCGGAGGTGGTAGATGCGGGCACGATGGAGTCTTTTAAGATGTATCTAGACAGATACATGAATGGGCAGGAAGAAAAGAGATACAGAACCTTAGAAAATAGGCGACATGTTTAGAGAGAGGATCTGGATCGGCGCAGGCTTGGAGGGCCGAAGGGCCTGTTCCTGTGCTGTAATTATCTTTGTTCTTTGTTCTTTGTTCTTTGTATGTCTTTGTTACTTGGTGTAAGTGTGCGTCTGTGTTACTGGGTATCTGTGTATGTCTTTGTTACTTGGTGTCAGTGTATGTCTTTGTTACTTGGTGTAAGTGTGTGTCTGTGTTACTGGGTATCAGTGTATGTCCTTGTTACTTGGTGGCAGTGTATGTCAAAATACTTGGTGTAAGTGTATGTCTTTGTTCCTGGGTGTCAGTGCATGTCTTTGTTACTTGGTGTCAGTGGATTTCTTTGTTACTGGGTGTCAGTGTATGTCTTTGTTACTTGGTGTAAGTGTATGTCAAAATACTTGGTGTAGGTGTATGTCTGTGTTACTTGGTGTAAGTGTATGTCTTTGTTACTTTGTGTAAGTGTGCGTCTGTGTTACTGGGTATCAGTGTGTGTCTTTGTTACTTGGTGTCATTGTATGTCTTTGTTACTTGGTATAAGTGTGCGTCTGTGTTACTGGGTATCAGTGTATGTCTTTGTTACTTGGTGTCAGTGTATATCTTTGTTACTTGGTGTAAGTGTGTGTCTGTGTTACTGGGGGTCAGTGTTTGTCTGTGTTACTGGGTGTCAGTGCATGTCTTTGTTACTGGGTGTCAGTGTATGTCTTTGTTACTTGGTGTAAGTGTGTGTCTGTGTTACTGGGTATCAGTGTGTGTCTTTGTTACTTGGTGTATGTGTGTGTCTGTCTTCCTGGGTATCAGTGTATGTCTTTGTTACTGGGTATCAGTGTATGTCTTTGTGACTTGGTGCCAGTGTATGTCTTTGTTACTGGGTGTCAGTGTCTGTCTTTGTGAATTGGTGTCAGTGTATGTCTTTGTTACTGGGTATCAGTGTATGTCTTTGTGACTTGGTGTCAGTGTATGTCTTTGTTACTGGGTGTCAGTGTCTGTCTTTGTGACTTGGTGTCAGTGTATGTCTTTGTTACTTGGTGTAAGTGTGTGTCTGTGTTACTGGGTGTCAGTGTGCGTCTCTGTGACTTGGTGTCAGTGTATGTCTTTGTTACTTGGTGTAAGTGTATGTCTGTGTAACTTGGTGTAATTATCTGTCTCTGTTACTTGGTGTCAGTGTATGTCTTTGTTACTTGGTGTAAGTATGTGTCTGTGTTACTGGGTATCAGTGTATGTCTTTGTTACTTGGTATCAGTGTATGTCTTTGTTACTGGGTGTCAGTCTTTGTTACTAGGTGTCAGTGTGTGTCTGTGTTACTGGGTGTCAGTGTGTTTGTTTGTCTTACTTGGTGTCAGTGTGTGTCTGTGTTACTTGGTGTAAGTGTGTGTCTTTGTTACTTGGTGTCCGTGTGTGTCTGTGTTACTTGGTGTCAGTGCAAGTCTTTGTTACTGGGTGTCAGTGTATGTCTTTGTTACTTGGTGTAAGTGTGTGTCTGTGTTACTGGGTGTCAGTGTGTGTCTTTGTTACTTGGTGTAAGTGTGTGTCTGTCTTACTGGGTATCAGTGTATGTCTTTGTTACTGGGTATCAGTGTATGTCTTTGTGACTTGGTGTCAGTATATGTCTTTGTTACTGGGTGTCAGTGTCTGTCTTTGTGACTTGGTGTCAGAGTATGTCTTTGTTACTTGGTGTAAGTGTGTGTCTGTGTTACTTGGTATCAGTGTATGTCTTTATTACTTGGTGTCAGTGGATTTCTTTGTTACTGGGTGTCAGTGTATGTCTTTGTTACTTGGTGTAAGTGTATGTCAAAATACTTGGTGTAGTTGTATATCTGTGTTACTTGCTGTAAGTGTGCGTCTGTGTTCCTGGGTATCAGTGTATGTCTTTGTTACTTGTTGTAAGTGTATGTCTTTGTTACTTGGTGTCAGTGTGTGTCTGTGTTACTGGGTATCAGTGTCTGTCTGTGTTACTGTGTATCAGTGTTTGTCTGTGTTCCTGTGTTTCAGTGCGTGTTCCTGGGTGTCAGTGTGTGTCTGTGACACTAGGTGTCAGTATTTAGTTTAGTTTGGAGACACAGCACTGAAACAGGCCCTTCGGCCCACCGAGTCTGTGCCGACCATCAACCAACAATTTATACTAATCCCACGCGAATCTCATATTCCAATAACATCCCCACCGGTCCCTATATATTTCCCGACCACCTACCTATACTCGGGGCAATTTATAATGGACAATTAAACTACCAACCTGCAAGTCTTTGGCATGTGGGAGGAAACCGGAGCACATGGAGGAAACCCACGCAGACACAGGGAGAACCTGCAAACTCCGCACAGGCAGTACCCAGAATCGAACCCGGGTTCCAGGAGCTGTGAGGCTTCAGTGCTAACCGCTGCACGACTGTGCCGCCCAGTGTGTATCTGCGTTACTGGGTGTCAGTGTATGTCTTTGTTACTAGGTGTCAGTGTGCGTCTGTGTTACTGGGTGTCAGTGTGTTTGTTTGTCTTACTTGGTGTCAGTGTGTGTCTGTGTTACTTGGTGTAAGTGTGTGTCTTCGTTACTTGGTGTCCGTGTGTGTCTGTGTTACTGTGTGTCAGTGCATGTCTTTGTTACTGGGTGTCAGTGCATGTCTTTGTTACTGGGTGTCGGTGTGTGTCTGTGTTACTGGGTATCATTGTATGTCTTTGTGACTTGGTATCAGTGTATGTCTTTGTTACTGGGTGTCAGTGTGTGTCTGTGTTCCTGGGTATCAGTGTATGTCTTTGTGACTTGGTGTCAGTGTATGTCTTTGTTACTGGGTGTCGGTGTGTGTCAATGTGACTTGGTGTCAGTGTATGTCTTTGTTACTTGGTGTAAGTGTGTGTCTGTGATACTGGGTATCAGTGTATGTCTTTGGTACTTGGTGTCAGTGTATGTGTTTGTGACTTGTTGTCAGTGGATGTCTTTGTTACTGGTTGTCAGTGTATGTCTTTGTTACTTGGTGTAAGTGTATGTCAAAATACTTGGTGTAAGTGTATGTCTGTGGTACTTGGTGTAAGTGTATGTCTTTGTTACTTGGTGTAAGTGTGCGTCTGTGTTACTGGGTATCAGTGAATGTCTTTGTTACTGGGTATCAGTGTATGTCTTTGTGACTTGGTGTCAGTGTATGGCTTTGTTACTTGGTGTCAGTGTGTGTCTGTATTACTGGGTATCAGTGTAGGTCTTTGATACTTCGTGTCAGTGTATGTCTTTGTTCCTGGGTGTCAGTGTGTGTCCTTGTGACTTGGTGCCAGTGTACGTCTTTGTTACTTGGTGTCAGTGTGTGTCTGTGTTACTTGGTGTAAGTGTGTGTCTTTGTTACTTGGTGTCCGTGTGTGTCTGTGTTACTGGGTGTCAGTGCATGTCTTTGTTACTTGGTGTCAGTGTATGTCTTTGTTACTTGGTGTAAGTGTGCGTCTGTGTTACTGGGTATCAGTGTATGTCTTTGTTACTTGGTGTAAGTGTATGTCTGTGTTACTGGGGGTAAGTGTGTGTCTGTGTTACTGGGGGTCATTGTGTGTTTCTAACTGGGTGTCAGTGTGTGTCTGTGTTACTGGGTATCAATGTATGTCTTTGTTACTGGGTTTAAGTGTATGTCTTTGTTACTTGGTGTCAGTGTATGTGTTTGTGACTTGGTGTCATTGTATGTCTTTGTTACTGGGTGTCAGCGAGTGTCTTTGTGACTTGGTGTCAGTGTATGTCTTTGTTACTTGGTGTAAGTGTGTGTCTGTGTTACTGGGTGTTAGTGTATGTCTTTGATACTTGGTGTCAGTGTTTCTCTTTTTTACTGGGTGTCAGTGTGTGTCTTTGTGACTTGGTGCCAGTGTACGTCTTTGTTACTTGGTGTAAGTGTGTGTCTGTGTTACTGGGTATCAGTGTATGTCTTTGTTACTTGGTGTCAGTGTACGTCTTTGTTACTTTGTGTAAGTGTCTGTCAAAATACTTGGTGTAAGTGTATGTCTGTGTTACTTGGTGTCAGTGTATGTGTTTGTGACTTGGAGTCATTGTATGTCTTAGTTACTGGGTGTAAGTGTATGTCTTTGTTACTTGGTGTCAGTGTATGTGTTTGTGACTTGGAGTCATTGTATGTCTTAGTTACTGGGTGTCAGTGTATGTCTTTGTTACTTGGTGCAAGTGTATGTCAAAATACTTGGTGTAAGTGTATGTCTTTGTTACTTGGTGCAATTGTCTGTCTTTGTTACTTGGTGTCAGTGTATGTCTGTGTTACTTGGTGTAAGTATGTGTCTTTGTTACTTGGTGTAAGTGCATGTCTCTGTTAATGGGTATCAGTGTATGTCTTTGTGACTTGGTGTCAGTGTATGTCTTTGTTACTGGGTGTCAGTGTGTGTCTTTGGACTTGGTGTCAGTGTATATCTTTGTTATTTGGTGTAAGTGTGTGTCTGTGTTACTGGGTATCAGTGTATGTCTTTGTTACTTGGTGTCAGTGTATGTCTTTGTTACTGGGTGTCAGTGTGTGTCTTTGTGACTTGGTGTCAGTGTATGTCTTTGTTACTTGGTGTAAGTGTGTGTCTGTGTTACTGTGTTACTGTGTATGTCTTTGTTCCTGGGTATCAGTGTATGTCTTTGTGACTGGGTGTCAGTGTATGTCTTTATTAGTGGGTGTCAGTGTTTGTCTGTGTTCCTGGGTGTCAGTGTAGGTCTTTGTTACTAGGTGTCAGTGTGTGTCTGTGTTACTGGGTGTCAGTGTGTTAGTTTGTCTTACTTGGTGTCAGTGTGTGTCTGTGTTACTTGGTGTAAGTGTGTGTCTTTGCTACTTGGTGTCCGTGTGTGTCTGTGTTACTGGGTGTCAGTGCATGTCTTTGTTACTGGGTGTCAGTGTATGTCTTTGTTACTTGGTGTAAGTGTGTGTCTGTGTTACTGGGTATCAGTGTGTGTCTTTGTTACTGGGTATCAGTGTATGTCTTTGTGACTTGGTGTCAGTATATGTCTTTGTTACTGGGTGTCAGTGTCTGGCTTTGTGACTTGGTGTCAGTGTATGTCTTTGTTACTTGGTGTAAGTGTGTGTCTGTGTTACTTGGTATCAGTGTATGTCTTTGTTACTTGGTGTCAGTGGATTTCTTTGTTACTGGGTGTCAGTGTATGTCTTTGTTACTTGGTGTAAGTGTATGTCAAAATACTTGGTGTAGGTGTATGTCTGTGTTACTTGGTGTAAGTGTGCGTCTGTGTTACTGGGTATCAGTGTATGTCTTTGTTACTTTTTGTAAGTGTATGTCTTTGTTACTTGGTGTCAGTGTGTGTCTGTGTTACTGGGTATCAGTGTCTGTCTGTGTTACTGTGTATCAGTGTTTGTCTGTGTTCCTGTGTTTCAGTGCGTGTTGCTGGGTGTCAGTGTGTGTCTGTGACACTAGGTGTCAGTATATAGTTTAGTTTGGAGACACAGCAATGAAACAGGCCCTTCGGCCCACCGAGTCTGTGCCGACCATCAACCAACAATTTATACTAATCCTACACGAATCTCATATTCCAATAACATCCCCACCGGTCCCTATATATTTCCCGACCACCTACCTATACTAGGGGCAATTTATAATGGCCAATTAACCTACCAACCTGCAAGTCTTTGGCATGTGGGAGGAAACAGAAGCACCCGGAAGAAACTCACGAGGACAGAGGGAGAACTTGCAAACTCCACACAGGCAGTACCCAGAATCGAACCCGGGTCCCTGGAGCTGTGAGGCTTCAGTGCTAACCACTGCACCACTGTGCCGCCCAGTGTGTATCTGTGTTACTGGGTGCCAGTGTATGTCTTTGTTACTAGGTGTCAGTGTGTGTCTGTGTTACTGGGTGTCAGTGTGTTTGTTTGTCTTACTTGGTGTCAGTGTGTGTCTGTGTTACTGGGGGTCATTGTGTGTTTCTAACTGGGTGTCAGTGTGTGTCTGTGTTACTGGGTATCAATGTATGTCTTTGTTACTGGGTTTAAGTGTATGTCTTTGTTACTTGGTGTCAGTGTATGTGTTTGTGACTTGGTGTCATTGTATGTCTTTGTTACTGGGTGTCAGCGAGTGTCTTTGTGACTTGGTGTCAGTGTATGTCTTTGTTACTTGGTGTAAGTGTGTGTCTGTGTTACTGGGTGTCAGTGTATGTCTTTGATACTTGGTGTCAGTGTTTCTCTTTTTTACTGGGTGTCAGTGTGTGTCTTTGTGACTTGGTGCCAGTGTACGTCTTTGTTACTTGGTGTAAGTGTGTGTCTGTGTTACTGGGTATCAGTGTATGTCTTTGTTACTTGGTGTCAGTGTACGTCTTTGTTACTTTGTGTAAGTGTCTGTCTGTGTTACTTGGTGTCAGTGTATGTTTTTGTGACTTGGAGTCATTGTATGTCTTAGTTACTGGGTGTAAGTGTATGTCTTTGTTACTTGGTGCAAGTGTATGTCAAAATACTTGGTGTAAGTGTATGTCTTTGTTACTTGGTGTAATTGTCTGTCTTTGTTACTTGGTGTCAGTGTATGTCTGTGTTACTTGGTGTAAGTATGTGTCTTTGTTACTTGGTGTAAGTGTATGTCTCTGTTAATGGGTATCAGTGTATGTCTTTGTGACTTGGTGTCAGTGTATGTCTTTGTTACTGGGTGTCAGTGTGTGTCTTTGGACTTGGTGTCAGTGTATGTCTTTGTTATTTGGTGTAAGTGTGTGTCTGTGTTACTGGGTATCAGTGTATGTCTTTGTTACTTGGTGTCAGTGTATGTCTTTGTTACTGGGTGTCAGTGTGTGTCTTTGTGACTTGGTGTCAGTGTATGTCTTTGTTACTTGGTGTAAGTGTGTGTCTGTGTTACTGTGTTACTGTGTATGTCTTTGTTCCTGGGTATCAGAGTATGTCTTTGTGACTGGGTGTCAGTGTATGTCTTTGTTAGTGGGTGTCAGTGTGTGTCTGTGTTCCTGGGTGTCAGTGTAGGTCTTTGTTACTAGGTGTCAGTGTGTGTCTGTGTTACTGGGTGTCAGTGTGTTAGTTTGTCTTACTTGGTGTCAGTGTGTGTCTGTGTTACTTGGTGTAAGTGTGTGTCTTTGCTACTTGGTGTCCGTGTGTGTCTGTGTTACTGGGTGTCAGTGCATGTCTTTGTTACTGGGTGTCAGTGTATGTCTTTGTTACTTAGTGTAAGTGTGTGTCTGTGTTACTGGGTATCAGTGTGTGTCTTTGTTACTGGGTATCAGTGTATGTCTTTGTGACTTGGTGTCAGTATATGTCTTTGTTACTGGGTGTAGTGTCTGTCTTTGTGACTTGGTGTCAGTGTATGTCTTTGTTACTTGGTGTAAGTGTGTGTCTGTGTTACTGGGTGTCAGTGTATGTCTTTGATACTTGGTGTCAGTGTTTCTCTTTTTTACTGGGTGTCAGTGTGTGTCTTTGTGACTTGGTGCCAGTGTACGTCTTTGTTACTTGGTGTAAGTGTGTGTCTGTGTTACTGGGTATCAGTGTATGTCTTTGTTACTTGGTGTCAGTGTACGTCTTTGTTACTTTGTGTAAGTGTCTGTCAAAATACTTGGTGTAAGTGTATGTCTGTGTTACTTGGTGTCAGTGTATGTGTTTGTGACTTGGAGTCATTGTATGTCTTAGTTACTGGGTGTAAGTGTATGTCTTTGTTACTTGGTGTCAGTGTATGTGTTTGTGACTTGGAGTCATTGTATGTCTTAGTTACTGGGTGTCAGTGTATGTCTTTGTTACTTGGTGCAAGTGTATGTCAAAATACTTGGTGTAAGTGTCTGTCTTTGTTACTTGGTGTAATTGTCTGTCTTTGTTACTTGGTGTCAGTGTATGTCTGTGTTACTTGGTGAAAGTATGTGTCTTTGTTACTTGGTGTAAGTGTATGTCTCTGTTAATGGGTATCAGTGTATGTCTTTGTGACTTGGTGTCAGTGTATGTCTTTGTTACTGGGTGTCAGTGTGTGTCTTTGGACTTGGTGTCAGTGTATGTCTTTGTTATTTGGTGTAAGTGTGTGTCTGTGTTACTGGGTATCAGTGTATGTCTTTGTTACTTGGTGTCAGTGTATGTCTTTGTTACTGGGTGTCAGTGTGTGTCTTTGTGACTTGGTGTCAGTGTATGTCTTTGTTACTTGGTGTAAGTGTGTGTCTGTGTTACTGTGTTACTGTGTATGTCTTTGTTCCTGGGTATCAGTGTATGTCTTTGTGACTGGGTGTCAGTGTATGTCTTTGTTAGTGGGTGTCAGTGTGTGTCTGTGTTCCTGGGTGTCAGTGTAGGTCTTTGTTACTAGGTGTCAGTGTGTGTCTGTGTTACTGGGTGTCAGTGTGTTAGTTTGTCTTACTTGGTGTCAGTGTGTGTCTGTGTTACTTGGTGTAAGTGTGTGTCTTTGCTACTTGGTGTCCGTGTGTGTCTGTGTTACTGGGTGTCAGTGCATGTCTTTGTTACTGGGTGTCAGTGTATGTCTTTGTTACTTGGTGTAAGTGTGTGTCTGTGTTACTGGGTATCAGTGTGTGTCTTTGTTACTGGGTATCAGTGTATGTCTTTGTGACTTGGTGTCAGTATATGTCTTTGTTACTGGGTGTCAGTGTCTGGCTTTGTGACTTGGTGTCAGTGTATGTCTTTGTTACTTGGTGTAAGTGTGTGTCTGTGTTACTTGGTATCAGTGTATGTCTTTGTTACTTGGTGTCAGTGGATTTTTTTTCTGTAGTTTAGAGATACAGCACTGAAACAGGCCCTTCGGCCCACCGAGTCTGTGCCGACCATCAACCACCCATTTATACTAATCCTACACTAATCCCACATTCCTACCACATCCCCACCTGTCCCTATATTTCCCTACCACCTACCTATACTAGGGGTAATTTATAATGGCCAATTAACCTATCAACCTGCAAGTCTTTGGCATGTGGGAGGAAACCGGAGCACCCGGAGTAAACCCACGCAGACACAGGGAGAACTTGCAAACTCCACACAGGCAGTACCCAGAATTGAACCCGGGTCGCTGGAGCTGTGAGGCTGCGGTGCTAACCACTGCGCCACTGTGCCGCCCATGTTACTGGGTGTCAGTGTATGTCTTTGTTACTTGGTGTAAGTGTATGTCAAAATACTTGGTGTAGGTGTATGTCTGTGTTACTTGGTGTAAGTGTGCGTCTGTGTTACTGGGTATCAGTGTATGTCTTTGTTACTTTTTGTAAGTGTATGTCTTTGTTACTTGGTGTCAGTGTGTGTCTGTGTTACTGGGTATCAGTGTCTGTCTGTGTTACTGTGTATCAGTGTTTGTCTGTGTTCCTGTGTTTCAGTGCGTGTTGCTGGGTGTCAGTGTGTGTCTGTGACACTAGGTGTCAGTATATAGTTTAGTTTGGAGACACAGCAATGAAACAGGCCCTTCGGCCCACCGAGTCTGTGCCGACCATCAACCAACAATTTATACTAATCCTACACGAATCTCATATTCCAATAACATCCCCACCGGTCCCTATATATTTCCCGACCACCTACCTATACTAGGGGCAATTTATAATGGCCAATTAACCTACCAACCTGCAAGTCTTTGGCATGTGAGAGGAAACAGAAGCACCCGGAAGAAACTCACGAGGACAGAGGGAGAACTTGCAAACTCCACACAGGCAGTACCCAGAATCGAACCCGGGTCCCTGGAGCTGTGAGGCTTCAGTGCTAACCACTGCACCACTGTGCCGCCCAGTGTGTATCTGTGTTACTGGGTGCCAGTGTATGTCTTTGTTACTAGGTGTCAGTGTGTGTCTGTGTTACTGGGTGTCAGTGTGTTTGTTTGTCTTACTTGGTGTCAGTGTGTGTCTGTGTTACTTGGTGTAAGTGTGTGTCTTTGTTACTTGGTGTCCGTGTGTGTCTGTGTTACTGGGTGTCAGTGCATGTCTTTGTTACTTGGTGTCAGTGTATGTCTTTGTTACTTGGTGTAAGTGTGCGTCTGTGTTACTGGGTATCAGTGTATGTCTTTGTTACTTGGTGTAAGTGTATGTCTGTGTTACTGGGGGTAAGTGTGTGTCTGTGTTACTGGGGGTCATTGTGTGTTTCTAACTGGGTGTCAGTGTGTGTCTGTGTTACTGGGTATCAATGTATGTCTTTGTTACTGGGTTTAAGTGTATGTCTTTGTTACTTGGTGTCAGTGTCTGTGTTTGTGACTTGGTGTCATTGTATGTCTTTGTTACTGGGTGTCAGCGAGTGTCTTTGTGACTTGGTGTCAGTGTATGTCTTTGTTACTTGGTGTAAGTGTGTGTCTGTGTTACTGGGTGTCAGTGTATGTCTTTGATACTTGGTGTCAGTGTTTCTCTTTTTTACTGGGTGTCAGTGTGTGTCTTTGTGACTCGGTGCCAGTGTACGTCTTTGTTACTTGGTGTAAGTGTGTGTCTGTGTTACTGGGTATCAGTGTATGTCTTTGTTACTTGGTGTCAGTGTACGTCTTTGTTACTTTGTGTAAGTGTCTGTCAAAATACTTGGTGTAAGTGTATGTCTGTGTTACTTGGTGTCAGTGTATGTGTTTGTGACTTGGAGTCATTGTATGTCTTAGTTACTGGGTGTAAGTGTATGTCTTTGTTACTTGGTGCAAGTGTATGTCAAAATACTTGGTGTAAGTGTATGTCTTTGTTACTTGGTGTAATTGTCTGTCTTTGTTACTTGGTGTCAGTGTATGTCTGTGTTACTTGGTGTAAGTATGTGTCTTTGTTACTTGGTGTAAGTGTATGTCTCTGTTAATGGGTATCAGTGTATGTCTTTGTGACTTGGTGTCAGTGTGTGTCTTTGGACTTGGTGTCAGTGTATGTCTTTGTTATTTGGTGTAAGTGTGTGTCTGTGTTACTGGGTATCAGTGTATGTCTTTGTTACTTGGTGTCAGTGTATGTCTTTGTTACTGGGTGTCAGTGTTTGTCTTTGTGACTTGGTGTCAGTGTATGTCTTTGTTACTTGGTGTAAGTGTGTGTCTGTGTTACTGTGTTACTGTGTATGTCTTTGTTCCTGGGTATCAGTGTATGTCTTTGTGACTGGGTGTCAGTGTATGTCTTTGTTACTTGGTGTAAGTGTGTGTCTGTGTTACTGTGTTACTGTGTATGTCTTTGTTACTGGGTGTCAGTGTGTGTCTTTGGACTTGGTGTCAGTGTATGTCTTTGTTATTTGGTGTAAGTGTGTGTCTGTGTTACTGGGTATCAGTGTATGTCTTTGTTACTTTTTGTAAGTGTATGTCTTTGTTACTTGGTGTCAGTGTGTGTCTGTGTTACTGGGTATCAGTGTCTGTCTGTGTTACTGTGTATCAGTGTTTGTCTGTGTTCCTGTGTTTCAGTGCGTGTTGCTGGGTGTCAGTGTGTGTCTGTGACACTAGGTGTCAGTATATAGTTTAGTTTGGAGACACAGCAATGAAACAGGCCCTTCGGCCCACCGAGTCTGTGCCGACCATCAACCAACAATTTATACTAATCCTACACGAATCTCATATTCCAATAACATCCCCACCGGTCCCTATATATTTCCCGACCACCTACCTATACTAGGGGCAATTTATAATGGCCAATTAACCTACCAACCTGCAAGTCTTTGGCATGTGGGAGGAAACAGAAGCACCCGGAAGAAACTCACGAGGACAGAGGGAGAACTTGCAAACTCCACACAGGCAGTACCCAGAATCGAACCCGGGTCCCTGGAGCTGTGAGGCTTCAGTGCTAACCACTGCACCACTGTGCCGCCCAGTGTGTATCTGTGTTACTGGGTGCCAGTGTATGTCTTTGTTACTAGGTGTCAGTGTGTGTCTGTGTTACTGGGTGTCAGTGTGTTTGTTTGTCTTACTTGGTGTCAGTGTGTGTCTGTGTTACTTGGTGTCCGTGTGTGTCTTTGTTACTTGGTGTCCGTGTGTGTCTGTGTTACTGGGTGTCAGTGCATGTCTTTGTTACTGGGTGTCAGTGTATGTCTTTGTTACTTGGTGTAAGTGTGCGTCTGTGTTACTGGGTATCAGTGTATGTCTTTGTTACTTGGTGTAAGTGTATGTCTGTGTTACTGGGGGTAAGTGTGTGTCTGTGTTACTGGGGGTCATTGTGTGTTTCTAACTGGGTGTCAGTGTGTGTCTGTGTTACTGGGTATCAATGTATGTCTTTGTTACTGGGTTTAAGTGTATGTCTTTGTTACTTGGTGTCAGTGTATGTGTTTGTGACTTGGTGTCATTGTATGTCTTTGTTACTGGGTGTCAGCGAGTGTCTTTGTGACTTGGTGTCAGTGTATGTCTTTGTTACTTGGTGTAAGTGTGTGTCTGTGTTACTGGGTGTCAGTGTATGTCTTTGATACTTGGTGTCAGTGTTTCTCTTTTTTACTGGGTGTCAGTGTGTGTCTTTGTGACTTGGTGCCAGTGTACGTCTTTGTTACTTGGTGTAAGTGTGTGTCTGTGTTACTGGGTATCAGTGTATGTTTTTGTTACTTGGTGTCAGTGTACGTCTTTGTTACTTTGTGTAAGTGTCTGTCAAAATACTTGGTGTAAGTGTATGTCTGTGTTACTTGGTGTCAGTGTATGTGTTTGTGACTTGGAGTCATTGTATGTCTTAGTTACTGGGTGTAAGTGTATGTCTTTGTTACTTGGTGTCAGTGTATGTGTTTGTGACTTGGAGTCATTGTATGTCTTAGTTACTGGGTGTCAGTGTATGTCTTTGTTACTTGGTGCAAGTGTATGTCAAAATACTTGGTGTAAGTGTCTGTCTTTGTTACTTGGTGTAATTGTCTGTCTTTGTTACTTGGTGTCAGTGTATGTCTGTGTTACTTGGTGTAAGTATGTGTCTTTGTTACTTGGTGTAAGTGTATGTCTCTGTTAATGGGTATCAGTGTATGTCTTTGTGACTTGGTGTCAGTGTATGTCTTTGTTACTGGGTGTCAGTGTGTGTCTTTGGACTTGGTGTCAGTGTATGTCTTTGTTATTTGGTGTAAGTGTGTGTCTGTGTTACTGGGTATCAGTGTATGTCTTTGTTACTTGGTGTCAGTGTATGTCTTTGTTACTGGGTGTCAGTGTGTGTCTTTGTGACTTGGTGTCAGTGTATGTCTTTGTTACTTGGTGTAAGTGTGTGTCTGTGTTACTGTGTTACTGTGTATGTCTTTGTTCCTGGGTATCAGTGTATGTCTTTGTGACTGGGTGTCAGTGTATGTCTTTGTTAGTGGGTGTCAGTGTGTGTCTGTGTTCCTGGGTGTCAGTGTAGGTCTTTGTTACTAGGTGTCAGTGTGTGTCTGTGTTACTGGGTGTCAGTGTGTTAGTTTGTCTTACTTGGTGTCAGTGTGTGTCTGTGTTACTTGGTGTAAGTGTGTGTCTTTGCTACTTGGTGTCCGTGTGTGTCTGTGTTACTGGGTGTCAGTGCATGTCTTTGTTACTGGGTGTCAGTGTATGTCTTTGTTACTTGGTGTAAGTGTGTGTCTGTGTTACTGGGTATCAGTGTGTGTCTTTGTTACTGGGTATCAGTGTATGTCTTTGTGACTTGGTGTCAGTATATGTCTTTGTTACTGGGTGTCAGTGTCTGGCTTTGTGACTTGGTGTCAGTGTATGTCTTTGTTACTTGGTGTAAGTGTGTGTCTGTGTTACTTGGTATCAGTGTATGTCTTTGTTACTTGGTGTCAGTGGATTTTTTTTCTTTAGTTTAGAGATACAGCACTGAAACAGGCCCTTCGGCCCACCGAGTCTGTGCCGACCATCAACCACCCATTTATACTAATCCTACACTAATCCCACATTCCTACCACATCCCCACCTGTCCCTATATTTCCCTACCACCTACCTATACTAGGGGTAATTTATAATGGCCAATTAACCTATCAACCTGCAAGTCTTTGGCATGTGGGAGGAAACCGGAGCACCCGGAGTAAACCCACGCAGACACAGGGAGAACTTGCAAACTCCACACAGGCAGTACCCAGAATTGAACCCGGGTCGCTGGAGCTGTGAGGCTGCGGTGCTAACCACTGCGCCACTGTGCCGCCCATGTTACTGGGTGTCAGTGTATGTCTTTGTTACTTGGTGTAAGTGTATGTCAAAATACTTGGTGTAGGTGTATGTCTGTGTTACTTGGTGTAAGTGTGCGTCTGTGTTACTGGGTATCAGTGTATGTCTTTGTTACTTTTTGTAAGTGTATGTCTTTGTTACTTGGTGTCAGTGTGTGTCTGTGTTACTGGGTATCAGTGTCTGTCTGTGTTACTGTGTATCAGTGTTTGTCTGTGTTCCTGTGTTTCAGTGCGTGTTGCTGGGTGTCAGTGTGTGTCTGTGACACTAGGTGTCAGTATATAGTTTAGTTTGGAGACACAGCAATGAAACAGGCCCTTCGGCCCACCGAGTCTGTGCCGACCATCAACCAACAATTTATACTAATCCTACACGAATCTCATATTCCAATAACATCCCCACCGGTCCCTATATATTTCCCGACCACCTACCTATACTAGGGGCAATTTATAATGGCCAATTAACCTACCAACCTGCAAGTCTTTGGCATGTGAGAGGAAACAGAAGCACCCGGAAGAAACTCACGAGGACAGAGGGAGAACTTGCAAACTCCACACAGGCAGTACCCAGAATCGAACCCGGGTCCCTGGAGCTGTGAGGCTTCAGTGCTAACCACTGCACCACTGTGCCGCCCAGTGTGTATCTGTGTTACTGGGTGCCAGTGTATGTCTTTGTTACTAGGTGTCAGTGTGTGTCTGTGTTACTGGGTGTCAGTGTGTTTGTTTGTCTTACTTGGTGTCAGTGTGTGTCTGTGTTACTTGGTGTAAGTGTGTGTCTTTGTTACTTGGTGTCCGTGTGTGTCTGTGTTACTGGGTGTCAGTGCATGTCTTTGTTACTTGGTGTCAGTGTATGTCTTTGTTACTTGGTGTAAGTGTGCGTCTGTGTTACTGGGTATCAGTGTATGTCTTTGTTACTTGGTGTAAGTGTATGTCTGTGTTACTGGGGGTAAGTGTGTGTCTGTGTTACTGGGGGTCATTGTGTGTTTCTAACTGGGTGTCAGTGTGTGTCTGTGTTACTGGGTATCAATGTATGTCTTTGTTACTGGGTTTAAGTGTATGTCTTTGTTACTTGGTGTCAGTGTCTGTGTTTGTGACTTGGTGTCATTGTATGTCTTTGTTACTGGGTGTCAGCGAGTGTCTTTGTGACTTGGTGTCAGTGTATGTCTTTGTTACTTGGTGTAAGTGTGTGTCTGTGTTACTGGGTGTCAGTGTATGTCTTTGATACTTGGTGTCAGTGTTTCTCTTTTTTACTGGGTGTCAGTGTGTGTCTTTGTGACTCGGTGCCAGTGTACGTCTTTGTTACTTGGTGTAAGTGTGTGTCTGTGTTACTGGGTATCAGTGTATGTCTTTGTTACTTGGTGTCAGTGTACGTCTTTGTTACTTTGTGTAAGTGTCTGTCAAAATACTTGGTGTAAGTGTATGTCTGTGTTACTTGGTGTCAGTGTATGTGTTTGTGACTTGGAGTCATTGTATGTCTTAGTTACTGGGTGTAAGTGTATGTCTTTGTTACTTGGTGCAAGTGTATGTCAAAATACTTGGTGTAAGTGTATGTCTTTGTTACTTGGTGTAATTGTCTGTCTTTGTTACTTGGTGTCAGTGTATGTCTGTGTTACTTGGTGTAAGTATGTGTCTTTGTTACTTGGTGTAAGTGTATGTCTCTGTTAATGGGTATCAGTGTATGTCTTTGTGACTTGGTGTCAGTGTGTGTCTTTGGACTTGGTGTCAGTGTATGTCTTTGTTATTTGGTGTAAGTGTGTGTCTGTGTTACTGGGTATCAGTGTATGTCTTTGTTACTTGGTGTCAGTGTATGTCTTTGTTACTGGGTGTCAGTGTTTGTCTTTGTGACTTGGTGTCAGTGTATGTCTTTGTTACTTGGTGTAAGTGTGTGTCTGTGTTACTGTGTTACTGTGTATGTCTTTGTTCCTGGGTATCAGTGTATGTCTTTGTGACTGGGTGTCAGTGTATGTCTTTGTTACTTGGTGTAAGTGTGTGTCTGTGTTACTGTGTTACTGTGTATGTCTTTGTTACTGGGTGTCAGTGTGTGTCTTTGGACTTGGTGTCAGTGTATGTCTTTGTTATTTGGTGTAAGTGTGTGTCTGTGTTACTGGGTATCAGTGTATGTCTTTGTTACTTGGTGTCAGTGTATGTCTTTGTTACTGGGTGTCAGTGTTTGTCTTTGTGACTTGGTGTCAGTGTATGTCTTTGTTACTTGGTGTAAGTGTGTGTCTGTGTTACTGTGTTACTGTGTATGTCTTTGTTCCTGGGTATCAGTGTATGTCTTTGTGACTGGGTGTCAGTGTATGTCTTTGTTAGTGGGTGTCAGTGTGTGTCTGTGTTCCTGGGTGTCAGTGTAGGTCTTTGTTACTAGGTGTCAGTGTGTGTCTGTGTTACTGGGTGTCAGTGTGTTAGTTTGTCTTACTTGGTGTCAGTGTGTGTCTGTGTTACTTGGTGTAAGTGTGTGTCTTTGCTACTTTGTGTCCGTGTGTGTCTGTGTTACTGGGTGTCAGTGCATGTCTTTGTTACTGGGTGTCAGTGTATGTCTTTGTTACTTGGTGTAAGTGTGTGTCTGTGTTACTGGGTATCAGTGTGTGTCTTTGTTACTGGGTATCAGTGTATGTCTTTGTGACTTGGTGTCAGTATATGTCTTTGTTACTGGATGTCAGTGTCTGGCTTTGTGACTTGGTGTCAGTTTATGTCTTTGTTACTTGGTGTAAGTGTGTGTCTGTGTTACTTGGTATCAGTGTATGTCTTTGTTACTTGGTGTCAGTGGATTTCTTTGTTACTGGGTGTCAGTGTATGTCTTTGTTACTTGGTGTAAGTGTATGTCAAAATACTTGGTGTAGGTGTATGTCTGTGTTACTTGGTGTAAGTGTGCGTCTGTGTTACTGGGTATCAGTGTATGTCTTTGTTACTTTTTGTAAGTGTATGTCTTTGTTACTTGGTGTCAGTGTGTGTCTGTGTTACTGGGTATCAGTGTCTGTCTGTGTTACTGTGTATCAGTGTTTGTCTGTGTTCCTGTGTTTCAGTGCGTGTTGCTGGGTGTCAGTGTGTGTCTGTGACACTAGGTGTCAGTATATAGTTTAGTTTGGAGACACAGCAATGAAACAGGCCCTTCGGCCCACCGAGTCTGTGCCGACCATCAACCAACAATTTATACTAATCCTACACGAATCTCATATTCCAATAACATCCCCACCGGTCCCTATATATTTCCCGACCACCTACCTATACTAGGGGCAATTTATAATGGCCAATTAACCTACCAACCTGCAAGTCTTTGGCATGTGGGAGGAAACAGAAGCACCCGGAAGAAACTCACGAGGACAGAGGGAGAACTTGCAAACTCCACACAGGCAGTACCCAGAATCGAACCCGGGTCCCTGGAGCTGTGAGGCTTCAGTGCTAACCACTGCACCACTGTGCCGCCCAGTGTGTATCTGTGTTACTGGGTGCCAGTGTATGTCTTTGTTACTAGGTGTCAGTGTGTGTCTGTGTTACTGGGTGTCAGTGTGTTTGTTTGTCTTACTTGGTGTCAGTGTGTGTCTGTGTTACTTGGTGTCCGTGTGTGTCTTTGTTACTTGGTGTCCGTGTGTGTCTGTGTTACTGGGTGTCAGTGCATGTCTTTGTTACTGGGTGTCAGTGTATGTCTTTGTTACTTGGTGTAAGTGTGCGTCTGTGTTACTGGGTATCAGTGTATGTCTTTGTTACTTGGTGTAAGTGTATGTCTGTGTTACTGGGGGTAAGTGTGTGTCTGTGTTACTGGGGGTCATTGTGTGTTTCTAACTGGGTGTCAGTGTGTGTCTGTGTTACTGGGTATCAATGTATGTCTTTGTTACTGGGTTTAAGTGTATGTCTTTGTTACTTGGTGTCAGTGTATGTGTTTGTGACTTGGTGTCATTGTATGTCTTTGTTACTGGGTGTCAGCGAGTGTCTTTGTGACTTGGTGTCAGTGTATGTCTTTGTTACTTGGTGTAAGTGTGTGTCTGTGTTACTGGGTGTCAGTGTATGTCTTTGATACTTGGTGTCAGTGTTTCTCTTTTTTACTGGGTGTCAGTGTGTGTCTTTGTGACTTGGTGCCAGTGTACGTCTTTGTTACTTGGTGTAAGTGTGTGTCTGTGTTACTGGGTATCAGTGTATGTTTTTGTTACTTGGTGTCAGTGTACGTCTTTGTTACTTTGTGTAAGTGTCTGTCAAAATACTTGGTGTAAGTGTATGTCTGTGTTACTTGGTGTCAGTGTATGTGTTTGTGACTTGGAGTCATTGTATGTCTTAGTTACTGGGTGTAAGTGTATGTCTTTGTTACTTGGTGTCAGTGTATGTGTTTGTGACTTGGAGTCATTGTATGTCTTAGTTACTGGGTGCCAGTGTATGTCTTTGTTACTTGGTGCAAGTGTATGTCAAAATACTTGGTGTAAGTGTCTGTCTTTGTTACTTGGTGTAATTGTCTGTCTTTGTTACTTGGTGTCAGTGTATGTCTGTGTTACTTGGTGTAAGTATGTGTCTTTGTTACTTGGTGTAAGTGTATGTCTCTGTTAATGGGTATCAGTGTATGTCTTTGTGACTTGGTGTCAGTGTATGTCTTTGTTACTGGGTGTCAGTGTGTGTCTTTGGACTTGGTGTCAGTGTATGTCTTTGTTATTTGGTGTAAGTGTGTGTCTGTGTTACTGGGTATCAGTGTATGTCTTTGTTACTTGGTGTCAGTGTATGTCTTTGTTACTGGGTGTCAGTGTGTGTCTTTGTGACTTGGTGTCAGTGTATGTCTTTGTTACTTGGTGTAAGTGTGTGTCTGTGTTACTGTGTTACTGTGTATGTCTTTGTTCCTGGGTATCAGTGTATGTCTTTGTGACTGGGTGTCAGTGTATGTCTTTGTTAGTGGGTGTCAGTGTGTGTCTGTGTTCCTGGGTGTCAGTGTAGGTCTTTGTTACTAGGTGTCAGTGTGTGTCTGTGTTACTGGGTGTCAGTGTGTTAGTTTGTCTTACTTGGTGTCAGTGTGTGTCTGTGTTACTTGGTGTAAGTGTGTGTCTTTGCTACTTGGTGTCCGTGTGTGTCTGTGTTACTGGGTGTCAGTGCATGTCTTTGTTACTGGGTGTCAGTGTATGTCTTTGTTACTTGGTGTAAGTGTGTGTCTGTGTTACTGGGTATCAGTGTGTGTCTTTGTTACTGGGTATCAGTGTATGTCTTTGTGACTTGGTGTCAGTATATGTCTTTGTTACTGGGTGTCAGTGTCTGGCTTTGTGACTTGGTGTCAGTGTATGTCTTTGTTACTTGGTGTAAGTGTGTGTCTGTGTTACTTGGTATCAGTGTATGTCTTTGTTCCTTGGTGTCAGTGGATTTCTTTGTTACTGGGTGTCAGTGTATGTCTTTGTTACTTGGTGTAAGTGTATGTCAAAATACTTGGTGTAGGTGTATGTCTGTGTTACTTGGTGTAAGTGTGCGTCTGTGTTACTGGGTATCAGTGTATGTCTTTGTTACTTTTTGTAAGTGTATGTCTTTGTTACTTGGTGTCAGTGTGTGTCTGTGTTACTGGGTATCAGTGTCTGTCTGTGTTACTGTGTATCAGTGTTTGTCTGTGTTCCTGTGTTTCAGTGCGTGTTGCTGGGTGTCAGTGTGTGTCTGTGACACTAAGTGTCAGTATATAGTTTAGTTTGGAGACACAGCAATGAAACAGGCCCTTCGGCCCACCGAGTCTGTGCCGACCATCAACCAACAATTTATACTAATCCTACACGAATCTCATATTCCAATAACATCCCCACCGGTCCCTATATATTTCCCGACCACCTACCTATACTAGGGGCAATTTATAATGGCCAATTAACCTACCAACCTGCAAGTCTTTGGCATGTGGGAGGAAACAGAAGCACCCGGAAGAAACTCACGAGGACAGAGGGAGAACTTGCAAACTCCACACAGGCAGTACCCAGAATCGAACCCGGGTCCCTGGAGCTGTGAGGCTTCAGTGCTAACCACTGCACCACTGTGCCGCCCAGTGTGTATCTGTGTTACTGGGTGCCAGTGTATGTCTTTGTTACTAGGTGTCAGTGTGTGTCTGTGTTACTGGGTGTCAGTGTGTTTGTTTGTCTTACTTGGTGTCAGTGTGTGTCTGTGTTACTTGGTGTAAGTGTGTGTCTTTGTTACTTGGTGTCCGTGTGTGTCTGTGTTACTGGGTGTCAGTGCATGTCTTTGTTACTGGGTGTCAGTGTATGTCTTTGTTACTTGGTGTAAGTGTGTGTCTGTGTTACTGGGTATCAGTGTGTGTCTTTGTTACTTGGTGTAAGTGTGTGTCTGTCTTACTGGGTATCAGTGTATGTCTTTGTTACTGGGTATCAGTGTATGTCTTTGTTACTTGGTGTAAGTGTGCGTCTGTGTTACTGGGTGTCAGTGTATGTCTTTGTTACTTGGTGTCAGTGTATGTCTTTGTTACTTGGTGTAAGTGTGCGTCTGTGTTACTGGGTATCAGTGTATGTCTTTGTTACTTTTTATAAGTGTATGTCTTTGTTACTTGGTGTCAGTGTGTGTCTGTGTTACTGGGTATCAGTGTCTGTCTGTGTTACTGTGTATCAGTGTCTGTCTGTGTTCCTGTGTTTCAGTGCGTGTTACTGGGTGTCAGTGACACTAGGTGTCAGTATTTAGTTTAGTTTGGAGACACAGCAATGAAACAGGCCCTTCGGCCCACCGAGTCTGTGCCGACCATCAACCAACAATTTATTCGAATCCTCCACGAATCTCATATTCCAATAACATCCCCACCGGTCCCTATATATTTCCCGACCACCTACCTATACTAGGGGCAATTTATAATGGCCAATTAACCTACCAACCTGCAAGTCTTTGGCATGTGGGAGGAAACCGGAGCACACGGAGGAAACCCACCCAGACACAGGGAGAACTTGCAAACTCCGCACAGGCAGTACCCAGAATCGAACCCGGGTCCCTGGAGCTGTGAGGCTTCAGTGCTAACCACTGCACCACTGTGCCGCCCAGTGTGTATCTGTGTTACTGGGTATCAGTGTATGTCTTTGTTACTTGTTGTAAGTGTATGTCTTTGTTACTTGGTGTCAGTGTGTGTCTGTGTTCCTGGGTATCAGTGTCTGTCTGTGTTCCTGTGTATCAGTGTTTGTCTGTGTTCCTGTGTTTCAGTGCGTGTTACTGGGTGTCAGTGTGTGTCTGTGACACTAGGTGTCAGTATTTAGTTTAGTTTGGAGACACAGCACTGAAACAGGCCCTTCGGCCCACCGAGTCTGTGCCGACCATCAACCAACAATTTATACTAATCCTACACGAATCTCATATTCCAATAACATCTCCACCGGTCCCGATATATTTGCCGACCACCTACCTATACTAGGGGCAATTTATAATGGCCAATTAACCTACCAACCTGCAAGTCTTTGGCATGTGAGAGGAAACAGAAGCACCCGGAAGAAACTCACGAGGACAGAGGGAGAACTTGCAAACTCCACACAGGCAGTACCCAGAATCGAACCCGGGTCCCTGGAGCTGTGAGGCTTCAGTGCTAACCACTGCACCACTGTGCCGCCCAGTGTGTATCTGTGTTACTGGGTGCCAGTGTATGTCTTTGTTACTAGGTGTCAGTGTGTGTCTGTGTTACTGGGTGTCAGTGTGTTTGTTTGTCTTACTTGGTGTCAGTGTGTGTCTGTGTTACTTGGTGTAAGTGTGTGTCTTTGTTACTTGGTGTCCGTGTGTGTCTGTGTTACTGGGTGTCAGTGCATGTCTTTGTGACTTGGTGTCAGTGTATGTCTTTGTTACTTGGTGTAAGTGTGCGTCTGTGTTACTGGGTATCAGTGTATGTCTTTGTTACTTGGTGTAAGTGTATGTCTGTGTTTCTGGGGGTAAGTGTGTGTCTGTGTTACTGGGGGTCATTGTGTGTTTCTAACTGGGTGTCAGTGTGTGTCTGTGTTACTGGGTATCAATGTATGTCTTTGTTACTGGGTTTAAGTGTATGTCTTTGTTACTTGGTGTCAGTGTCTGTGTTTGTGACTTGGTGTCATTGTATGTCTTTGTTACTGGGTGTCAGCGAGTGTCTTTGTGACTTGGTGTCAGTGTATGTCTTTGTTACTTGGTGTAAGTGTGTGTCTGTGTTACTGGGTGTCAGTGTATGTCTTTGATACTTGGTGTCAGTGTTTCTCTTTTTTACTGGGTGTCAGTGTGTGTCTTTGTGACTCGGTGCCAGTGTCCGTCTTTGTTACTTGGTGTAAGTGTGTGTCTGTGTTACTGGGTATCAGTGTATGTCTTTGTTACTTGGTGTCAGTGTACGTCTTTGTTACTTTGTGTAAGTGTCTGTCAAAATACTTGGTGTAAGTGTATGTCTGTGTTACTTGGTGTCAGTGTATGTGTTTGTGACTTGGAGTCATTGTATGTCTTAGTTACTGGGTGTAAGTGTATGTCTTTGTTACTTGGTGCAAGTGTATGTCAAAATACTTGGTGTAAGTGTATGTCTTTGTTACTTGGTGTAATTGTCTGTCTTTGTTACTTGGTGTCAGTGTATGTCTGTGTTACTTGGTGTAAGTATGTGTCTTTGTTACTTGGTGTAAGTGTATGTCTCTGTTAATGGGTATCAGTGTATGTCTTTGTGACTTGGTGTCAGTGTGTGTCTTTGGACTTGGTGTCAGTGTATGTCTTTGTTATTTGGTGTAAGTGTGTGTCTGTGTTACTGGGTATCAGTGTATGTCTTTGTTACTTGGTGTCAGTGTATGTCTTTGTTACTGGGTGTCAGTGTTTGTCTTTGTGACTTGGTGTCAGTGTATGTCTTTGTTACTTGGTGTAAGTGTGTGTCTGTGTTACTGTGTTACTGTGTATGTCTTTGTTCCTGGGTATCAGTGTATGTCTTTGTGACTGGGTGTCAGTGTATGTCTTTGTTACTTGGTGTAAGTGTGTGTCTGTGTTACTGTGTTACTGTGTATGTCTTTGTTACTGGGTGTCAGTGTGTGTCTTTGGACTTGGTGTCAGTGTATGTCTTTGTTATTTGGTGTAAGTGTGTGTCTGTGTTACTGGGTATCAGTGTATGTCTTTGTTACTTGGTGTCAGTGTATGTCTTTGTTACTGGGTGTCAGTGTTTGTCTTTGTGACTTGGTGTCAGTGTATGTCTTTGTTACTTGGTGTAAGTGTGTGTCTGTGTTACTGTGTTACTGTGTATGTCTTTGTTCCTGGGTATCAGTGTATGTCTTTGTGACTGGGTGTCAGTGTATGTCTTTGTTAGTGGGTGTCAGTGTGTGTCTGTGTTCCTGGGTGTCAGTGTAGGTCTTTGTTACTAGGTGTCAGTGTGTGTCTGTGTTACTGGGTGTCAGTGTGTTAGTTTGTCTTACTTGGTGTCAGTGTGTGTCTGTGTTACTTGGTGTAAGTGTGTGTCTTTGCTACTTTGTGTCCGTGTGTGTCTGTGTTACTGGGTGTCAGTGCATGTCTTTGTTACTGGGTGTCAGTGTATGTCTTTGTTACTTGGTGTAAGTGTGTGTCTGTGTTACTGGGTATCAGTGTGTGTCTTTGTTACTGGGTATCAGTGTATGTCTTTGTGACTTGGTGTCAGTATATGTCTTTGTTACTGGATGTCAGTGTCTGGCTTTGTGACTTGGTGTCAGTGTATGTCTTTGTTACTTGGTGTAAGTGTGTGTCTGTGTTACTTGGTATCAGTGTATGTCTTTGTTACTTGGTGTCAGTGGATTTCTTTGTTACTGGGTGTCAGTGTATGTCTTTGTTACTTGGTGTAAGTGTATGTCAAAATACTTGGTGTAGGTGTATGTCTGTGTTACTTGGTGTAAGTGTGCGTCTGTGTTACTGGGTATCAGTGTATGTCTTTGTTACTTTTTGTAAGTGTATGTCTTTGTTACTTGGTGTCAGTGTGTGTCTGTGTTACTGGGTATCAGTGTCTGTCTGTGTTACTGTGTATCAGTGTTTGTCTGTGTTCCTGTGTTTCAGTGCGTGTTGCTGGGTGTCAGTGTGTGTCTGTGACACTAGGTGTCAGTATATAGTTTAGTTTGGAGACACAGCAATGAAACAGGCCCTTCGGCCCACCGAGTCTGTGCCGACCATCAACCAACAATTTATACTAATCCTACACGAATCTCATATTCCAATAACATCCCCACCGGTCCCTATATATTTCCCGACCACCTACCTATACTAGGGGCAATTTATAATGGCCAATTAACCTACCAACCTGCAAGTCTTTGGCATGTGGGAGGAAACAGAAGCACCCGGAAGAAACTCACGAGGACAGAGGGAGAACTTGCAAACTCCACACAGGCAGTACCCAGAATCGAACCCGGGTCCCTGGAGCTGTGAGGCTTCAGTGCTAACCACTGCACCACTGTGCCGCCCAGTGTGTATCTGTGTTACTGGGTGCCAGTGTATGTCTTTGTTACTAGGTGTCAGTGTGTGTCTGTGTTACTGGGTGTCAGTGTGTTTGTTTGTCTTACTTGGTGTCAGTGTGTGTCTGTGTTACTTGGTGTAAGTGTGTGTCTTTGTTACTTGGTGTCCGTGTGTGTCTGTGTTACTGGGTGTCAGTGCATGTCTTTGTTACTGGGTGTCAGTGTATGTCTTTGTTACTTGGTGTAAGTGTGCGTCTGTGTTACTGGGTATCAGTGTATGTCTTTGTTACTTGGTGTAAGTGTATGTCTGTGTTACTGGGGGTAAGTGTGTGTCTGTGTTACTGGGGGTCATTGTGTGTTTCTAACTGGGTGTCAGTGTGTGTCTGTGTTACTGGGTATCAATGTATGTCTTTGTTACTGGGTTTAAGTGTATGTCTTTGTTACTTGGTGTCAGTGAATGTGTTTGTGACTTGGTGTCATTGTATGTCTTTGTTACTGGGTGTCAGCGAGTGTCTTTGTGACTTGGTGTCAGTGTATGTCTTTGTTACTTGGTGTAAGTGTGTGTCTGTGTTACTGGGTGTCAGTGTATGTCTTTGATACTTGGTGTCAGTGTTTCTCTTTTTTACTGGGTGTCAGTGTGTGTCTTTGTGACTTGGTGCCAGTGTACGTCTTTGTTACTTGGTGTAAGTGTGTGTCTGTATTACTGGGTATCAGTGTATGTCTTTGTTACTTGGTGTCAGTGTACGTCTTTGTTACTTTGTGTAAGTGTCTGTCAAAATACTTGGTGTAAGTGTATGTCTGTGTTACTTGGTGTCAGTGTATGTGTTTGTGACTTGGAGTCATTGTATGTCTTAGTTACTGGGTGTAAGTGTATGTCTTTGTTACTTGGTGTCAGTGTATGTGTTTGTGACTTGGAGTCATTGTATGTCTTAGTTACTGGGTGTCAGTGTATGTCTTTGTTACTTGGTGCAAGTGTATGTCAAAATACTTGGTGTAAGTGTCTGTCTTTGTTACTTGGTGTAATTGTCTGTCTTTGTTACTTGGTGTCAGTGTATGTCTGTGTTACTTGGTGTAAGTATGTGTCTTTGTTACTTGGTGTAAGTGTATGTCTCTGTTAATGGGTATCAGTGTATGTCTTTGTGACTTGGTGTCAGTGTATGTCTTTGTTACTGGGTGTCAGTGTGTGTCTTTGGACTTGGTGTCAGTGTATGTCTTTGTTATTTGGTGTAAGTGTGTGTCTGTGTTACTGGGTATCAGTGTATGTCTTTGTTACTTGGTGTCAGTGTATGTCTTTGTTACTGGGTGTCAGTGTGTGTCTTTGTGACTTGGTGTCAGTGTATGTCTTTGTTACTTGGTGTAAGTGTGTGTCTGTGTTACTGTGTTACTGTGTATGTCTTTGTTCCTGGGTATCAGTGTATGTCTTTGTGACTGGGTGTCAGTGTATGTCTTTGTTAGTGGGTGTCAGTGTGTGTCTGTGTTCCTGGGTGTCAGTGTAGGTCTTTGTTACTAGGTGTCAGTGTGTGTCTGTGTTACTGGGTGTCAGTGTGTTAGTTTGTCTTACTTGGTGTCAGTGTGTGTCTGTGTTACTTGGTGTAAGTGTGTGTCTTTGCTACTTGGTGTCCGTGTGTGTCTGTGTTACTGGGTGTCAGTGCATGTCTTTGTTACTGGGTGTCAGTGTATGTCTTTGTTACTTGGTGTAAGTGTATGTCTGTGTTACTGGGTATCAGTGTGTGTCTTTGTTACTGGGTATCAGTGTATGTCTTTGTGACTTGGTGTCAGTATATGTCTTTGTTACTGGGTGTCAGTGTCTGGCTTTGTGACTTGGTGTCAGTGTATGTCTTTGTTACTTGGTGTAAGTGTGTGTCTGTGTTACTTGGTATCAGTGTATGTCTTTGTTCCTTGGTGTCAGTGGATTTCTTTGTTACTGGGTGTCAGTGTATGTCTTTGTTACTTGGTGTAAGTGTATGTCAAAATACTTGGTGTAGGTGTATGTCTGTGTTACTTGGTGTAAGTGTGCGTCTGTGTTACTGGGTATCAGTGTATGTCTTTGTTACTTTTTGTAAGTGTATGTCTTTGTTACTTGGTGTCAGTGTGTGTCTGTGTTACTGGGTATCAGTGTCTGTCTGTGTTACTGTGTATCAGTGTTTGTCTGTGTTCCTGTGTTTCAGTGCGTGTTGCTGGGTGTCAGTGTGTGTCTGTGACACTAAGTGTCAGTATATAGTTTAGTTTGGAGACACAGCAATGAAACAGGCCCTTCGGCCCACCGAGTCTGTGCCGACCATCAACCAACAATTTATACTAATCCTACACGAATCTCATATTCCAATAACATCCCCACCGGTCCCTATATATTTCCCGACCACCTACCTATACTAGGGGCAATTTATAATGGCCAATTAACCTACCAACCTGCAAGTCTTTGGCATGTGGGAGGAAACAGAAGCACCCGGAAGAAACTCACGAGGACAGAGGGAGAACTTGCAAACTCCACACAGGCAGTACCCAGAATCGAACCCGGGTCCCTGGAGCTGTGAGGCTTCAGTGCTAACCACTGCACCACTGTGCCGCCCAGTGTGTATCTGTGTTACTGGGTGCCAGTGTATGTCTTTGTTACTAGGTGTCAGTGTGTGTCTGTGTTACTGGGTGTCAGTGTGTTTGTTTGTCTTACTTGGTGTCAGTGTGTGTCTGTGTTACTTGGTGTAAGTGTGTGTCTTTGTTACTTGGTGTCCGTGTGTGTCTGTGTTACTGGGTGTCAGTGCATGTCTTTGTTACTGGGTGTCAGTGTATGTCTTTGTTACTTGGTGTAAGTGTGTGTCTGTGTTACTGGGTATCAGTGTGTGTCTTTGTTACTTGGTGTAAGTGTGTGTCTGTCTTACTGGGTATCAGTGTATGTCTTTGTTACTGGGTATCAGTGTATGTCTTTGTTACTTGGTGTAAGTGTGCGTCTGTGTTACTGGGTGTCAGTGTATGTCTTTGTTACTTGGTGTCAGTGTATGTCTTTGTTACTTGTTGTAAGTGTATGTCTTTGTTACTTGGTGTCAGTGTGTGTCTGTGTTACTGGGTATCAGTGTCTGTCTGTGTTCCTGTGTATCAGTGTTTGTCTGTGTTCCTGTGTTTCAGTGCGTGTTACTGGGTGTCAGTGACACTAGGTGTCAGTATTTAGTTTAGTTTGGAGACACAGCAATGAAACAGGCCCTTCGGCCCACCGAGTCTGTGCCGACCATCAACCAACAATTTATTCGAATCCTCCACGAATCTCATATTCCAATAACATCCCCACCGGTCCCTATATATTTCCCGACCACCTACCTATACTAGGGGCAATTTATAATGGCCAATTAACCTACCAACCTGCAAGTCTTTGGCATGTGGGAGGAAACCGGAGCACACGGAGGAAACCCACCCAGACACAGGGAGAACTTGCAAACTCCGCACAGGCAGTACCCAGAATCGAACCCGGGTCCCTGGAGCTGTGAGGCTTCAGTGCTAACCACTGCACCACTGTGCCACTGTGCCGCCCAGTGTGTATCTGTGTTACTGGGTATCAGTGTATGTCTTTGTTACTTGTTGTAAGTGTATGTCTTTGTTACTTGGTGTCAGTGTGTGTCTGTGTTCCTGGGTATCAGTGTCTGTCTGTGTTCCTGTGTATCAGTGTTTGTCTGTGTTCCTGTGTTTCAGTGCGTGTTACTGGGTGTCACTGTGTGTCTGTGACACTAGGTGTCAGTATTTAGTTTAGTTTGGAGACACAGCACTGAAACAGGCCCTTCGGCCCACCGAGTCTGTGCCGACCATCAACCAACAATTTATACTAATCCTACACGAATCTCATATTCCAATAACATCTCCACCGGTCCCGATATATTTGCCGACCACCTACCTATACTAGGGGCAATTTATAATGGCCAATTAACCTACCAACCTGCAAGTCTTTGGCATGTGGGAGGAAACCGGAGCACACGGAGGAAACCCACCCAGACACAGGCAGAACTTGCAAACTCCGCACAGGCAGTACCCAGAATCGAACCCGGGTCCCTGGAGCAGTGAGGCTTCAGTGCTAACCACTGCACCACTGTGCCGCCCAGTGTGTATCTGTGTGACTGGGTGTCAGTGTATGTCTTTGTTACTAGGTGTCAGTGTGTGTCTGTGTTACTGGGTGTCAGTGTGTTTGTTTGTCTTACTTGGTGTCAGTGTGTGTCTGTGTTACTTGGTGTCAGTGTATGTCTTTGTTACTTGGTGTAAGTGTGCGTCTGTGTTACTGGGTATCAGTGAATGTCTTTGTTACGGGGTATCAGTGTATGTCTTTGTGACTTGGTGTCAGTGTATGGCTTTGTTACTTGGTGTAAGTGTGTGTCTGTATTACTGGGTATCAGTGTATGTCTTTGATACTTCGTGTCAGTGTATGTCTTTGTTCCTGGGTGTCAGTGTGTGTCTTTGTGACTTGGTGCCAGTGTACGTCTTTGTTACTTGGTGTCAGTGTGTGTCTGTGTTACTTGGTGTAAGTGTGTGTCTTTGTTACTTGGTGTCCGTGTGTGTCTGTGTTACTGGGTGTCAGTGCATGTCTTTGTTACTTGGTGTCAGTGTATGTCTTTGTTACTTGGTGTAAGTGTGCGTCTGTGTTACTGGGTATCAGTGTATGTCTTTGTTACTTGGTGTAAGTGTATGTCTGTGTTACTGGGGGTAAGTGTGTGTCTGTGTTACTGGGGGTCATTGTGTGTTTCTAACTGGGTGTCAGTGTGTGTCTGTGTTACTGGGTATCAATGTATGTCTTTGTTACTGGGTTTAAGTGTATGTCTTTGTTACTTGGTGTCAGTGTATGTGTTTGTGACTTGGTGTCATTGTATGTCTTTGTTACTGGGTGTCAGCGAGTGTCTTTGTGACTTGGTGTCAGTGTATGTCTTTGTTACTTGGTGTAAGTGTGTGTCTGTGTTACTGGGTGTCAGTGTATGTCTTTGATACTTGGTGTCAGTGTTTCTCTTTTTTACTGGGTGTCAGTGTGTGTCTTTGTGACTTGGTGCCAGTGTACGTCTTTGTTACTTGGTGTAAGTGTGTGTCTGTGTTACTGGGTATCAGTGTATGTCTTTGTTACTTGGCGTCAGTGTACGTCTTTGTTACTTTGTGTAAGTGTCTGTCAAAATACTTGGTGTAAGTGTATGTCTGTGTTACTTGGTGTCAGTGTATGTGTTTGTGAATTGGAGTCATTGTATGTCTTAGTTACTGGGTGTAAGTGTATGTCTTTGTTACTTGGTGTCAGTGTATGTGTTTGTGACTTGGAGTCATTGTATGTCTTAGTTACTGGGTGTCAGTGTATGTCTTTGTTACTTGGTGCAAGTTTATGTCAAAATACTTGGTGTAAGTGTATGTCTTTGTTACTTGGTGTAATTGTCTGTCTTTGTTACTTGGTGTCAGTGTATGTCTGTGTTACTTGGTGTAAGTATGTGTCTTTGTTACTTGGTGTAAGTGTATGTCTCTGTTAATGGGTATCAGTGTATGTCTTTGTGACTTGGTGTCAGTGTATGTCTTTGTTACTGGGTGTCAGTGTGTGTCTTTGGACTTGGTGTCAGTGTATGTCTTTGTTATTTGGTGTAAGTGTGTGTCTGTGTTACTGGGTATCAGTGTATGTCTTTGTTACTTGGTGTCAGTGTATGTCTTTGTTACTGGGTGTCAGTGTGTGTCTTTGTGACTTGGTGTCAGTGTATGTCTTTGTTACTTGGTGTAAGTGTGTGTCTGTGTTACTGTGTTACTGTGTGTGTCTTTGTTCCTGGGTATCAGTGTATGTCTTTGTGACTGGGTGTCAGTGTAGGTCTTTGTTCCTGGGTGTCAGTGTGTGTCTGTGTTCCTGGGTGTCAGTGTAGGTCTTTGTTACTAGGTGTCAGTGTGTGTCTGTGTTACTGGGTGTCAGTGTTTTAGTTTGTCTTACTTGGTGTCAGTGTGTGTCTGTGTTACTTGGTGTAAGTGTGTGTCTTTGCTACTTGGTGTCCGTGTGTGTCTGTGTTACTGGGTGTCAGTGCATGTCTTTGTTACTGGGTGTCAGTGTATGTCTTTGTTACTTGGTGTAAGTGTTTGTCTGTGTTACTGGGTATCAGTGTGTGTCTTTGTTACTGGGTATCAGTGTATGTCTTTGTGACTTGGTGTCAGTATATGTCTTTGTTACTGGGTGTCAGTGTCTGGCTTTGTGACTTGGTGTCAGTGTATGTCTTTGTTACTTGGTGTAAGTGTGTGTCTGTGTTACTTGGTATCAGTGTATGTCTTTGTTACTTGGTGTCAGTGGATTTCTTTGTTACTGGGTGTCAGTGTATGTCTTTGTTACTTGGTGTAAGTGTATGTCAAAATACTTGGTGTAGGTGTATGTCTGTGTTACTTGGTGTAAGTGTGCGTCTGTGTTACTGGGTATCAGTGTATGTCTTTGTTACTGTGTATCAGTGTTTGTCTGTGTTCCTGTGTTTCAGTGCGTGTTGCTGGGTGTCAGTGTGTGTCTGTGACACTAGGTGTCAGTATATAGTTTAGTTTGGAGACACAGCAATGAAACAGGCCCTTCGGCCCACCGAGTCTGTGCCGACCATCAACCAACAATTTATACTAATCCTACACGAATCTCATATTCCAATAACATCCCCACCGGTCCCTATATATTTCCCGACCACCTACCTATACTAGGGGCAATTTATAATGGCCAATTAACCTACCAACCTGCAAGTCTTTGGCATGTGGGAGGAAACAGAAGCACCCGGAAGAAACTCACGAGGACAGAGGGAGAACTTGCAAACTCCACACAGGCAGTACCCAGAATCGAACCCGGGTCCCTGGAGCTGTGAGGCTTCAGTGCTAACCACTGCACCACTGTGCCGCCCAGTGTGTATCTGTGTTACTGGGTGTCAGTGTATGTCTTTGTTACTAGGTGTCAGTGTGTGTCTGTGTTACTGGGTGTCAGTGTGTTTGTTTGTCTTACTTGGTGTCAGTGTGTGTCTGTGTTACTTGGTGTAAGTGTGTGTCCTTGTTACTTGGTGTCCGTGTGTGTCTGTGTTACTGGGTGTCAGTGCATGTCTTTGTTACTGGGTGTCAGTGTATGTCTTTGTTACTTGGTGTAAGTGTGTGTCTGTGTTACTGGGTATCAGTGTGTGTCTTTGTTACTTGGTGTAAGTGTGTGTCTGTCTTACTGGGTATCAGTGTATGTCTTTGTTACTGGGTATCAGTGTATGTCTTTGTTACTTGGTGTAAGTGTGCGTCTGTGTTACTGGGTGTCAGTGTATGTCTTTGTTACTTGGTGTCAGTGTATGTCTTTGTTACTTGGTGTCAGTGTGTGTCTGTGTTCCTGTGTATCAGTGTTTGTCTGTGTTCCTGTGTTTCAGTGCGTGTTACTGGGTGTCAGTGACACTAGGTGTCAGTATTTAGTTTTGTTTGGAGACACAGCAATGAAACAGGCCCTTCGGCCCACCGAGTCTGTGCCGACCATCAACCAACAATTTATTCGAATCCTCCACGAATCTCATATTCCAATAACATCCCCACCGGTCCCTATATATTTCCCGACCACCTACCTATACTAGGGGCAATTTATAATGGCCAATTAACCTACCAACCTGCAAGTCTTTGGCATGTGGGAGGAAACCGGAGCACACGGAGGAAACCCACCCAGACACAGGGAGAACTTGCAAACTCCGCACAGGCAGTACCCAGAATCGAACCCGGGTCCCTGGAGCTGTGAGGCTTCAGTGCTAACCACTGCACCACTGTGCCACTGTGCCGCCCAGTGTGTATCTGTGTTACTGGGTATCAGTGTATGTCTTTGTTACTTGTTGTAAGTGTATGTCTTTGTTACTTGGTGTCAGTGTGTGTCTGTGTTCCTGGGTATCAGTGTCTGTCTGTGTTCCTGTGTATCAGTGTTTGTCTGTGTTCCTGTGTTTCAGTGCGTGTTACTGGGTGTCACTGTGTGTCTGTGACACTAGGTGTCAGTATTTAGTTTAGTTTGGAGACACAGCACTGAAACAGGCCCTTCGGCCCACCGAGTCTGTGCCGACCATCAACCAACAATTTATACTAATCCTACACGAATCTCATATTCCAATAACATCTCCACCGGTCCCGATATATTTGCCGACCACCTACCTATACTAGGGGCAATTTATAATGGCCAATTAACCTACCAACCTGCAAGTCTTTGGCATGTGGGAGGAAACCGGAGCACACGGAGGAAACCCACCCAGACACAGGCAGAACTTGCAAACTCCGCACAGGCAGTACCCAGAATCGAACCCGGGTCCCTGGAGCAGTGAGGCTTCAGTGCTAACCACTGCACCACTGTGCCGCCCAGTGTGTATCTGTGTGACTGGGTGTCAGTGTATGTCTTTGTTACTAGGTGTCAGTGTGTGTCTGTGTTACTGGGTGTCAGTGTGTTTGTTTGTCTTACTTGGTGTCAGTGTGTGTCTGTGTTACTTGGTGTCAGTGTATGTCTTTGTTACTTGGTGTAAGTGTGCGTCTGTGTTACTGGGTATCAGTGAATGTCTTTGTTACGGGGTATCAGTGTATGTCTTTGTGACTTGGTGTCAGTGTATGGCTTTGTTACTTGGTGTAAGTGTGTGTCTGTATTACTGGGTATCAGTGTATGTCTTTGATACTTCGTGTCAGTGTATGTCTTTGTTCCTGGGTGTCAGTGTGTGTCTTTGTGACTTGGTGCCAGTGTACGTCTTTGTTACTTGGTGTCAGTGTGTGTCTGTGTTACTTGGTGTAAGTGTGTGTCTTTGTTACTTGGTGTCCGTGTGTGTCTGTGTTACTGGGTGTCAGTGCATGTCTTTGTTACTTGGTGTCAGTGTATGTCTTTGTTACTTGGTGTAAGTGTGCGTCTGTGTTACTGGGTATCAGTGTATGTCTTTGTTACTTGGTGTAAGTGTATGTCTGTGTTACTGGGGGTAAGTGTGTGTCTGTGTTACTGGGGGTCATTGTGTGTTTCTAACTGGGTGTCAGTGTGTGTCTGTGTTACTGGGTATCAATGTATGTCTTTGTTACTGGGTTTAAGTGTATGTCTTTGTTACTTGGTGTCAGTGTATGTGTTTGTGACTTGGTGTCATTGTATGTCTTTGTTACTGGGTGTCAGCGAGTGTCTTTGTGACTTGGTGTCAGTGTATGTCTTTGTTACTTGGTGTAAGTGTGTGTCTGTGTTACTGGGTGTCAGTGTATGTCTTTGATACTTGGTGTCAGTGTTTCTCTTTTTTACTGGGTGTCAGTGTGTGTCTTTGTGACTTGGTGCCAGTGTACGTCTTTGTTACTTGGTGTAAGTGTGTGTCTGTGTTACTGGGTATCAGTGTATGTCTTTGTTACTTGGCGTCAGTGTACGTCTTTGTTACTTTGTGTAAGTGTCTGTCAAAATACTTGGTGTAAGTGTATGTCTGTGTTACTTGGTGTCAGTGTATGTGTTTGTGAATTGGAGTCATTGTATGTCTTAGTTACTGGGTGTAAGTGTATGTCTTTGTTACTTGGTGTCAGTGTATGTGTTTGTGACTTGGAGTCATTGTATGTCTTAGTTACTGGGTGTCAGTGTATGTCTTTGTTACTTGGTGCAAGTTTATGTCAAAATACTTGGTGTAAGTGTATGTCTTTGTTACTTGGTGTAATTGTCTGTCTTTGTTACTTGGTGTCAGTGTATGTCTGTGTTACTTGGTGTAAGTATGTGTCTTTGTTACTTGGTGTAAGTGTATGTCTCTGTTAATGGGTATCAGTGTATGTCTTTGTGACTTGGTGTCAGTGTATGTCTTTGTTACTGGGTGTCAGTGTGTGTCTTTGGACTTGGTGTCAGTGTATGTCTTTGTTATTTGGTGTAAGTGTGTGTCTGTGTTACTGGGTATCAGTGTATGTCTTTGTTACTTGGTGTCAGTGTATGTCTTTGTTACTGGGTGTCAGTGTGTGTCTTTGTGACTTGGTGTCAGTGTATGTCTTTGTTACTTGGTGTAAGTGTGTGTCTGTGTTACTGTGTTACTGTGTGTGTCTTTGTTCCTGGGTATCAGTGTATGTCTTTGTGACTGGGTGTCAGTGTAGGTCTTTGTTCCTGGGTGTCAGTGTGTGTCTGTGTTCCTGGGTGTCAGTGTAGGTCTTTGTTACTAGGTGTCAGTGTGTGTCTGTGTTACTGGGTGTCAGTGTTTTAGTTTGTCTTACTTGGTGTCAGTGTGTGTCTGTGTTACTTGGTGTAAGTGTGTGTCTTTGCTACTTGGTGTCCGTGTGTGTCTGTGTTACTGGGTGTCAGTGCATGTCTTTGTTACTGGGTGTCAGTGTATGTCTTTGTTACTTGGTGTAAGTGTTTGTCTGTGTTACTGGGTATCAGTGTGTGTCTTTGTTACTGGGTATCAGTGTATGTCTTTGTGACTTGGTGTCAGTATATGTCTTTGTTACTGGGTGTCAGTGTCTGGCTTTGTGACTTGGTGTCAGTGTATGTCTTTGTTACTTGGTGTAAGTGTGTGTCTGTGTTACTTGGTATCAGTGTATGTCTTTGTTACTTGGTGTCAGTGGATTTCTTTGTTACTGGGTGTCAGTGTATGTCTTTGTTACTTGGTGTAAGTGTATGTCAAAATACTTGGTGTAGGTGTATGTCTGTGTTACTTGGTGTAAGTGTGCGTCTGTGTTACTGGGTATCAGTGTATGTCTTTGTTACTGTGTATCAGTGTTTGTCTGTGTTCCTGTGTTTCAGTGCGTGTTGCTGGGTGTCAGTGTGTGTCTGTGACACTAGGTGTCAGTATATAGTTTAGTTTGGAGACACAGCAATGAAACAGGCCCTTCGGCCCACCGAGTCTGTGCCGACCATCAACCAACAATTTATACTAATCCTACACGAATCTCATATTCCAATAACATCCCCACCGGTCCCTATATATTTCCCGACCACCTACCTATACTAGGGGCAATTTATAATGGCCAATTAACCTACCAACCTGCAAGTCTTTGGCATGTGGGAGGAAACAGAAGCACCCGGAAGAAACTCACGAGGACAGAGGGAGAACTTGCAAACTCCACACAGGCAGTACCCAGAATCGAACCCGGGTCCCTGGAGCTGTGAGGCTTCAGTGCTAACCACTGCACCACTGTGCCGCCCAGTGTGTATCTGTGTTACTGGGTGTCAGTGTATGTCTTTGTTACTAGGTGTCAGTGTGTGTCTGTGTTACTGGGTGTCAGTGTGTTTGTTTGTCTTACTTGGTGTCAGTGTGTGTCTGTGTTACTTGGTGTAAGTGTGTGTCCTTGTTACTTGGTGTCCGTGTGTGTCTGTGTTACTGGGTGTCAGTGCATGTCTTTGTTACTGGGTGTCAGTGTATGTCTTTGTTACTTGGTGTAAGTGTGTGTCTGTGTTACTGGGTATCAGTGTGTGTCTTTGTTACTTGGTGTAAGTGTGTGTCTGTCTTACTGGGTATCAGTGTATGTCTTTGTTACTGGGTATCAGTGTATGTCTTTGTTACTTGGTGTAAGTGTGCGTCTGTGTTACTGGGTGTCAGTGTATGTCTTTGTTACTTGGTGTCAGTGTATGTCTTTGTTACTTGGTGTCAGTGTGTGTCTGTGTTCCTGTGTATCAGTGTTTGTCTGTGTTCCTGTGTTTCAGTGCGTGTTACTGGGTGTCAGTGACACTAGGTGTCAGTATTTAGTTTTGTTTGGAGACACAGCAATGAAACAGGCCCTTCGGCCCACCGAGTCTGTGCCGACCATCAACCAACAATTTATTCGAATCCTCCACGAATCTCATATTCCAATAACATCCCCACCGGTCCCTATATATTTCCCGACCACCTACCTATACTAGGGGCAATTTATAATGGCCAATTAACCTACCAACCTGCAAGTCTTTGGCATGTGGGAGGAAACCGGAGCACACGGAGGAAACCCACCCAGACACAGGGAGAACTTGCAAACTCCGCACAGGCAGTACCCAGAATCGAACCCGGGTCCCTGGAGCTGTGAGGCTTCAGTGCTAACCACTGCACCACTGTGCCGCCCAGTGTGTATCTGTGTTACTGGGTATCAGTGTATGTCTTTGTTACTTGTTGTAAGTGTATGTCTTTGTTACTTGGTGTCAGTGTGTGTCTGTGTTACTGGGTATCAGTGTCTGTCTGTGTTCCTGTGTATCAGTGTTCCTGTGTTTCAGTGCGTGTTACTGGGTGTCAGTGTGTGTCTGTGACACTAGGTGTCAGTATTTAGTTTAGTTTGGAGACACAGCACTGAAACAGGCCCTTCGGCCCACCGAGTCTGTGCCGACCATCAACCAACAATTTATACTAATCCTACACGAATCTCATATTCCAATAACATCTCCACCGGTCCCGATATATTTGCCGACCACCTACCTATACTAGGGGCAATTTATAATGGCCAATTAACCTACCAACCTGCAAGTCTTTGGCATGTGGGAGGAAACCGGAGCACACGGAGGAAACCCACCCAGACACAGGCAGAACTTGCAAACTCCGCACAGGCAGTACCCAGAATCGAACCCGGGTCCCTGGAGCAGTGAGGCTTCAGTGCTAACCACTGCACCACTGTGCCGCCCAGTGTGTATCTGTGTGACTGGGTGTCAGTGTATGTCTTTGTTACTAGGTGTCAGTGTGTGTCTGTGTTACTGGGTGTCAGTGTGTTTGTTTGTCTTACTTGGTGTCAGTGTGTGTCTGTGTTACTTGGTGTCAGTGTGTGTCTTTGTTACTTGGTGTGCGTGTGTGTCTGTGTTACTGAGTGTCAGTGCATGTCTTTGTTACTGGGTGTCAGTGTATGTCTTTGTTACTTGGTGTAAGTGTGTGTCTGTGTTACTGGGTATCAGTGTGTGTCTTTGTTACTTGGTGTAAGTGTGTGTCTGTCTTACTGGGTATCAGTGTATGTCTTTGTTACTGGGTATCAGTGTATGTCTTTGTGACTTGGTGTCAGTATATGTCTTTGTTACTGGGTGTCAGTGTCTGTCTTTGTGACTTGGTGTCAGTGTATGTCTTTGTTACTTGGTGTAAGTGTGTGTCTGTGTTACTTGGTATCAGTGTATGTCTTTGTTACTTGGTGTCAGTGTATGTCTTTGTTACTTGGTGTAATTGTCTGTCTTTGTTACTTGGTGTCAGTGTATGTCTGTGTTACTTGGTGTAAGTATGTGTCTTTGTTACTTGGTGTAAGTGTATGTCTCTGTTACTGGGTATCAGTGTATGTCTTTGTGACTTGGTGTCAGTGTATGTCTTTGTTACTGGGTGTCAGTGTGTGTCTTTGTCACTTGGTGTCAGTGTATGTCTTTGTTATTTGCTGTAAGTGTGTGTCTGTGTTACTGGGTATCAGTGTATGTCTTTGTTACTTGGTGTCAGTGTATGTCTTTGTTACTGGGTGTCAGTGTCTGTCTTTGTGACTTGGTGTCAGTGTATGTCTTTGTTACTTGCTATAAGTGTGTGTCTGTGTTACTGTGTTACTGTGTATGTCTTTGTTCCTGGGTATCAGTGTATGTCTTTGTGACTTGGTGTCAGTGTATGTCGTTGTTAGTGGGTGTCAGTGTGTGTCTGTGTTCCTGGGTGTCAGTGTATGTCTTTGTTACTTGGTGTCAGTGGATTTCTTTGTTACTGGGTGTCAGTGTATGTCTTTGTTACTTGGTGTAAGTGTATGTCAAAATACTTGGTGTAGGTGTATTTCTGTGTTACTTGGTGTAAGTGTGCGTCTGTGTTACTGGGTATCAGTGTATGTCTTTGTTACTTGTTGTAAGTGTATGTCTTTGTTACTTGGTGTCAGTGTGTGTCTGTGTTACTGGGTATCAGTGTCTGTCTGTGTTCCTGTGTATCAGTGTTTGTTACTGGGTGTCAGTGTGTGTCTGTGACACTAGGTTTCAGTATTTAGTTTAGTTTGGAGACACAGCACTGAAAAAGGCCCTTCGGCCCACCGAGTCTGTGCCGACCATCAACCAACAATTTATACTAATCCTACACGAATCTCATATTCCAATAACATCCCCACCGGTCCCTATATATTTCCCGACCACCTACCTATACTAGGGGCAATTTATAATGGCCAATTAACCTACCAACCTGCAAGTCTTTGGCATGTGGGAGGAAACCGGAGCACACGGAGGAAACCCACCCAGACACAGGCAGAACTTGCAAACTCCGCACAGGCAGTACCCAGAATCGAACCCGGGTCCCTGGAGCAGTGAGGCTTCAGTGCTAACCACTGCACCACTGTGCCTCCCAGTGTGTATCTTTGTTACTGGGTGTCAGTGTATGTCTTTGTTACTAGGTGTCAGTGTGTGTCTGTGTTACTGGGTGTCAGTGTGTTTGTTTGTCTTACTTGGTGTCAGTGTGTGTCTGTGTTACTTGGTGTAAGTGTGTGTCTTTGTTACTTGTTGTCTGTGTTACTGGGTGTCAGTGCATGTCTTTGTTACTGGGTGTCAGTGTATGTCTTTGTTACTTGGTGTAAGCGTGTGTCTGTGTTACTGGGTATCAGTGTGTGTCTTTGTTACTTGGTGTAAGTGTGTGTCTGTCTTACTGGGTATCAGTGTATGTCTTTGTTACTGGGTATCAGTGTTTGTCTTTGTGACTTGGTGTCAGTATATGTCTTTGTTACTGGGTGTCAGTGTCTGTCTTTGTGACTTGGTGTCTGTGTATGTCTTTATTACTTGGTGTAAGTGTGTGTCTGTGTTACTTGGTATCAGTGTATGTCTTTGTTACTTTGTGTCAGTGGATTTCTTTGTTACTGGGTGTCAGTGTATGTCTTTGTTACTTGGTGTAAGTGTATGTCAAAATACTTGGTGTAGGTGTATGTCTGTGTTACTTGGTGTAAGTGTGCGTCTGTGTTACTGGGTATCAGTGTATGTCTTTGTTACTTGTTGTAAGTGTATGTCTTTGTTACTTGGTGTCAGAGTGTGTCTGTGTTACTGGGTATCAGTGTCTGTCTGTGTTACTGTGTATCAGTGTTTGTCTGTGTTCCTGTGTTTCAATGCGTGTTACTGGGTGTCAGTGTGTGTCTGTGACACTAGGTGTCAGTATTTAGTTTAGTTTGGAGACGCAGCAATGAAACAGGCCCTTCGGCCCACCGAGTCTGTGCCGACCATCAACCAACAATTTATACTAATCCTCCACGAATCTCATATTCCAATAACATCCCCACCGGTCCCTATATATTTCCCGACCACCTACCTATACTAGGGGCAATTTATAATGGCCAATTAACCTACCAACCTGCAAGTCTTTGGCATGTGGGAGGAAACAGAAGCACCCGGAAGAAACTCACGAGGACACAGGCAGAACTTGCAAACTCCACACAGGCAGTACCCAGAATCGAACCCGGGTCCCTGGAGCAGTGAGGCTTCAGTGCTAACCACTGCACCACTGTGCCGCCCAGTGTGTATCTGTGTGACTGGGTGTCAGTGTATGTCTTTGTTACTAGGTGTCAGTGTGTGTCTGTGTTACTGGGTGTCAGTGTGTTTGTTTGTCTTACTTGGTGTCAGTGTGTGTCTGTGTTACTTGGTGTCAGTGTGTGTCTTTGTTACTTGGTGTGCGTGTGTGTCTGTGTTACTGAGTGTCAGTGCATGTCTTTATTACTGGGTGTCAGTGTATGTCTTTGTTACTTGGTGTAAGAGTGTGTCTGTGTTACTGGGTATCAGTGTGTGTCTTTGTTACTTGGTGTAAGTGTGTGTCTGTCTTACTGGGTATCAGTGTATGTCTTTGTTACTGGGTATCAGTGTATGTCTTTGTGACTTGGTGTCAGTATATGTCTTTGTTACTGGGTGTCAGTGTCTGTCTTTGTGACTTGGTGTCAGTGTATGTCTTTGTTACTTGGTGTAAGTGTGTGTCTGTGTTACTTGGTATCAGTGTATGTCTTTGTTACTTGGTGTCAGTGTATGTCAAAATACTTGGTGTAAGTGTATGTCTTTGTTACTTGGTGTAATTGTCTGTCTTTGTTACTTGGTGTCAGTGTATGTCTGTGTTACTTGGTGTAAGTATGTGTCTTTGTTACTTGGTGTAAGTGTATGTCTCTGTTACTGGGTATCAGTGTATGTCTTTGTGACTTGGTGTCAGTGTATGTCTTTGTTACTGGGTGTCAGTGTGTGTCTTTGTCACTTGGTGTCAGTGTATGTCTTTGTTATTTGCTGTAAGTGTGTGTCTGTGTTACTGGGTATCAGTGTATGTCTTTGTTACTTGGTGTCAGTGTATGTCTTTGTTACTGGGTGTCAGTGTCTGTCTTTGTGACTTGGTGTCAGTGTATGTCTTTGTTACTTGCTGTAAGTGTGTGTCTGTGTTACTGTGTTACTGTGTATGTCTTTGTTCCTGGGTATCAGTGTATGTCTTTGTGACTTGGTGTCAGTGTATGTCTTTGTTAGTGGGTGTCAGTGTGTGTCTGTGTTCCTGGGTGTCAGTGTATGTCTTTGTTACTGGGTATCAGTGTATGTCTTTGTGACTTTGTGTCAGTATATGTCTTTGTTACTGGGTGTCAAATTCTGTCTTTGTGACTTGGTGTCAGTGTATGTCTTTGTTACTTGGTGTAAGTGTGTGTCTGTGTTACTTGGTATCAGTGTATGTCTTTGTTACTTGGTGTCAGTGTATGTCAAAATACTTGGTGTAAGTGTATGTCTTTGTTACTTGGTGTAATTGTCTGTCTTTGTTACTTGGTGTCAGTGTATGTCTGTGTTACTTGGTGTAAGTATGTGTCTTTGTTACTTGGTGTCAGTGTATGTCTTTGTTACTGGGTGTCAGTGTGTGTCTTTGTGACTTGGTGTCAGTGTATGTCTTTGTTACTGGGTTTCAGTGTGTGTCTTTGTCACTTGGTGTCAGTGTATGTCTTTGTTATTTGCTGTAAGTGTGTGTCTGTGTTACTGGGTATCAGTGTATGTCTTTGTTACTTGGTGTCAGTGTATGTCTTTGTTACTGGGTGTCAGTGTCTGTCTTTGTGACTTGGTGTCAGTGTATGTCTTTGTTACTTGCTGTAAGTGTGTGTCTGTGTTACTGGGTGTCAGTGTATGTCTTTGTTACTTGGTGTCTGTGTATGTCTTTGTTACTTGGTGTAAGTGTGTGTCTGTGTTACTGGGTATCAGTGTCTGTCTTTGTTACTTGGTGTAAGTGTGTGTCAGTGTTACAGGGTATCAGTGCATGTCTTTGTTACTTGGTGTCAGTGTATGTCTGCGTTACTTGGTGTAAGTGTGTGTCTGTGTTAATGGGTATCATGTATGTCTTTGTGACTTGATGTCAGTGTATGTCTTTGTTACTGGGTGTCAGTGTCTGTCTTTGTTACTTGGTGTAAGTGCCTGTCTTTGTTACTTGGTGTAAGTGTATGTCTTTGTTACTTTGAGTCAGTGTATGTCTGTGTTACTGGGTATCAGTGTCTGTCTTTGTTACTTGGTGTAAGTGTGTGTCTGTGTTACAGGGTATCAGTGCATGTCTTTGTTACTTGGTGTAAGTGTGTGTCTGTGTTACTGGGTATCAGTGTATGTCTTTGTGACTTGATGTCAGTGTATGTCTTTGTTACTGGGTGTCAGTGTGTGTCTTTGTGACTTGGTGTCAGTGTATGTCATTGTTACTTGGTGTAAGTGTGAGCCTGTGTTACTGGGTATCAGTGTATGTCTTTGTTACTTGGTGTAAGTGTGTGCCTGTGTTACTGGGTGTCAGTTTGTGTCTGTGTTACTTGGTGTAAGTCTGTGTCTTTGTTACTTGGTGTCCGTGTGAGTCTGTGTTACTGGGTGTCAGTGTATGTCTTTGTTACTGGGTGTCAGTGTATGTCTTTGTTACCGGGCGTGAGTGTGTGTCTGTGTTACTGGGTATCAGTGTATGTCTTTGTTACTTGGTGTAAGTGTGTGTCTGTGTTACTGGGTGTCAGTTTGTGTCTGTGTTACTTGGTGTAAGTCTGTGTCTTTGTTACTTGGTGTCCGTGTGTGTCTGTGTTACTGGGTGTCAGTGTATGTCTTTGTTACTGGATGTCAGTGTGTGTCTTTGTGACTTGGTGTCAGTGTATGTCTTTGTTACAAGGTGTAAGGGTGTATCTGTGTTACTGGGTATCAGTGTATGTCTTTGTTACTTGGTGTCAGTGTATGTCAAAATACTTGGTGTAAGTGTATGTCTTTGTTACTTGGTGTAATTGTCTGTCTTTGTTACTTGGTGTACGTGTATGTCTTTGTTACTTGGTGTCAGTGCATGTCTTTGTTACTTGGTGTCAGTGTATGTCTTTGTTACCGTGTGTCAGTGTGTGTCTGCGATATTTGGTGTCAGTGTACGTCTTTGTTACTGTTTATTAGTGTTTCTCTGTGTTGATGGGTGTCAGTGTGTGTTTGTTTGTGTTACTGGGTGTCAGTGTATGTCTTTGTTACTTGGTGTAAGTGTGTGTCTTTGTTACTTGGTGGAAGAGTATGTCTTTGTTACTTGGAGTAAGTGTGTGTCTGTGTTACTTGGTGTAAGTGTGTGTCTGTGTTCCTGGGTATCAGTGCATGTCTTTGTTACTTGGTGTCAGTGTATATCTGTGTTACTTGGTGTCAGTGTGTGTCTGTGTAATGGGTATCCGTATATGTCTTTGTTACTTGGTTTCAGTGTCTGACTTTGTTACTTTGTGTAAGTGTGTGTCTTTGATACTGGGTGTCAGTGTGTGTCTGTGTTACTTGGTGTAAGTGTGTGTATTTGTTACTTGGTGTCCGTGTGTGTCTGTGTTACTGGGTGTCAGTGCATGTCTTTGTTACTTGGTGTCAGTGTATGTCAAAATACTTGGTGTACGTGTATTTCTTTGTTACTTGGTGTAATTATCTGTCTTTGTTACTTGGTGTAAGTGTACGTCTTTGTTACTTGGTGTCAGTGTACGTCTTTGTTACTTGGTGTCAGTGTATGTCTGTGTTACTTGGTGTAAGTGTATGGCTTTGTTTCTTGGTGTAAGTGTGTGTCTGTGTTACTGGGTGTCAGTGTATGTCTGTGTTACTTGGTGTACGTGTGTGTCTGTGTTACTGGGTATCAGTGTATGTCTTTGTGACTTGGTGTCAGTGTATGTCTTTGTTACTGGGTATCAGTGTGTGTCTTTGTGACTTGGTGTCAGTGTAAGTCTTTGTTACTTGGTGTAAGTGTGTGTCTGTGTTACTGGGTATCAGTGTATGTATTTGTTACTTGGTGTCAGTGTATGTCAATATATTTGGTGCAAGTGGATGTCTTTGTTACTTGGTGTAATTGTCTGTCTTTGTTACTTGGTGTAAGGGTATGTCTTTGTTACTTGGTGTCAGTGTATGTCTTTGTTACTTGGTGTCAGTGTGTGTCTGTGTTACTGGGTATCAGTGTATGTCTTTGTGACTTGGTATCAGTGTATGTCTTTGTGACTTGGTGTCAGTGTATATCTTTGTTACTGGGTGTCAGTGTGTGTCTTTGTGACTTGGTGTCAGTGTATGTCTGTGTTACTGTTTATTAGTGTTTCTCTGTGTTACTGGGTGTCAGTGTATGTCTTTGTTACTTGGTGTAAGTGTGTGTCTGTGTTACTGGGTATCAATGTATGTCTTTGTTACTTGGTGTAAGTGTGTGTCTTTGTTACTTGCTGTAATTGTATGTCTTTGTTACTTGGTGTCAGTTTATGTCTGTGTTACTTGGTGTAAGTGTGTGTCTGTGTTCCTGGGTATCATTGTATGACTTTGTTACTTGGTGTCAGTGTATGTCTGTGTTACTTAATGTAAGTGTGTGTCTGTGTTACTGGGTGTCAGTGTGTGTCTGTGTTACTTGGTGTAAGTGTGTGCCTTTGTAACTTGGTGTTCGTGTGTCTCTGTATTACTGCGTGTCAGCGCATGTCTTTGTTACTTGGTGTCAGTGTATATCTGTGTTGCTTGGTGTAAGTGTGTGTCTTTGTTACTTGGTGTAATTGTCTGTCTTTGTTACTTGGTGTCAGTGTATGTCTGTGTTACTTGGTGTAAGTGTATGTCTTTGTTACTAGGTGTAAGTGTGTGTCTGTGTTCCTGGGTATCAGTGTATCTCTTTGTTACTTGGTGTCAGTGTATGTCTTTGTGACTTGGTATCAGTGTATGTCATTGTTACCGGGAGTCAGTGTGTGTCTGTGTTACTTGGTGTAAGTGTATGTCTTTGTTACTTGGTGTCCGTGTGTGTCTGTGTTGCTGGGTGTCAGTGTATGTCTTTGTTACTTGGTGTATGTGTATGTCTTTGTTCCTTGGTGTAAGTGTGTGTCTGTGTTACTGGGTATCAGTGTCTGTCTTTGTTACTTGGTGTAAGTGTGTGTCAGTGTTACAGGGTATCAGTGCATGTCTTTGTTACTTGGTGTCAGTGTATGTCTGCGTTACTTGGTGTAAGTGTGTTTCTGTGTTAATGGGTTTCATGTATGTCTTTGTAACTTGATGTCAGTGTATGTCTTTGTTACTGGGTGTCAGTGTGTGTCTTTGTGACTTGGTGTCAGTGTATGTCTGTGTTACTGTTTATTAGTGTTTCTCTGTGTTACTGGGTGTCAGTGTATGTCTTTGTTACTTGGTGTAAGTGTGTGTCTTTGTTACTTGCTGTAATTGTATGTCTTTGTTACTTGGTGTCATTTTATGTCTGTGTTAGTTGGTGTAAGTGTATGTCTTTGTTACTTGGTGTAAGTTTGTGTCTGTGTTACTTGGTGTATGTGTGTGTCTGTGTTCCTGGGTATCATTGTATGACTTTGTTACTTGGTGTCAGTGTATGTCTGTGTTACTTAATGTAAGTGTGTGTCTGTGTTACTGGGTGTCAGTGTGTGTCTGTGTTACTTGGTGTAAGTGTGTGCCTTTGTAACTTGGTGTTCGTGTGTCTCTGTATTACTGCGTGTCAGCGCATGTCTTTGTTACTTGGTGTCAGTGTATATCTGTGTTACTTGGTGTAAGTGTGTGTCTTTGTTACTTGGTGTAATTGTATGTCTTTGTTACTTGGTGTCAGTGTATGTCTGTGTTACTTGGTGTAAGTGTATGTCTTTGTTACTTGGTGTAATTATCTGTCTTTGTTACTTGGTGTAAGTGTATGTCTTTGTTACTTGGTGTCAGTGTACGTCTTTGTTACTTGGTGTCAGTGTATGTCTGTGTTACTTGGTGTAAGTGTATGGCTTTGTTTCTTGGTGTAAGTGTGTGTCTGTGTTACTGGGTGTCAGTGTATGTCTGTGTTACTTGGTGTACGTGTGTGTCTGTGTTACTGGGTATCAGTGTATGTCTTTGTGACTTGGTGTCAGTGTATGTCTTTGTTACTGGGTGTCAGTGTGTGTCTTTGTGACTTGGTGTCAGTGTAAGTCTTTGTTACTTGGTGTAAGTGTGTGTCTGTGTTACTGGGTATCAGTGTATGTATTTGTTACTTGGTGTCAGTGGATGTCAATATATTTGGTGCAAGTGGTTGTCTTTGTTACTTGGTGTAATTGTCTGTCTTTGTTACTTGGTGTAAGGGTATGTCTTTGTTACTTGGTGTCAGTGTATGTCTTTGTTACTTGGTGTCAGTGTGTGTCTGTGTTACTGGGTATCAGTGTATGTCTTTGTGACTTGGTATCAGTGTATGTCTTTGTGACTTGGTGTCAGTGTATATCTTTGTTACTGGGTGTCAGTGTGTGTCTTTGTGACTTGGTGTCAGTGTATGTCTGTGTTACTGTTTATTAGTGTTTCTCTGTGTTACTTGGTGTCAGTGTATGTCTTTGTTACTTGGTGTAAGTGTGTGTCTGTGTTACTGGGTATCAATGTCTGTCTTTGTTACTTGGTGTAAGTGTGTGTCTTTGTTACTTGCTGTAATTGTATGTCTTTGTTACTTGGTGTCAGTTTATGTCTGTGTTAGTTGGTGTAAGTGTATGTCTTTGTTACTTGGTGTAAGTCTGTGTCTGTGTTACTTGGTGTAAGTGTGTGTCTGTGTTCCTGGGTATCATTGTATGACTTTGTTACTTGGTGCCAGTGTATGTCTGTGTTACTTAATGTAAGTGTGTGTCTGTGTTACTGGGTGTCAGTGTGTGTCTGTGTTACTTGGTGTAAGTGTGTGCCTTTGTAACTTGGTGTTCGTGTGTCTCTGTATTACTGCGTGTCAGCGCATGTCTTTGTTACTTGGTGTCAGTGTATATCTGTGTTACTTGGTGTAAGTGTGTGTCTTTGTTACTTGGTGTAATTGTATGTCTTTGTTACTTGGTGTCAGTGTATATCTGTGTTACTTGGTGTAAGTGTATGTCTTTGTTACTTGGTGTAAGTGTGTGTCTGTGTTCCTGGGTATCAGTGTATCTCTTTGTTACTTGGTGTCAGTGTATGTCTTTGTGACGTGGTATCAGTGTATGTCATTGTTACCGGGAGTCAGTGTGTGTCTGTGTTACTTGGTGTAAGTGTATGTCTTTGTTACTTGGTGTCCGTGTGTGTCTGTGTTGCTGGGTGTCAGTGTATGTCTTTGTTACTTGGTGTCTGTGTATGTCTTTGTTACTTGGTGTAAGTGTGTGTCTGTGTTACTGGGTATCAGTGTCTGTCTTTGTTACTTGGTGTAAGTGTGTGTCAGTGTTACAGGGTATCAGTGCATGTCTTTGTTACTTGGTGTCAGTGTATGTCTTCGTTACTTGGTGTAAGTGTGTGTCTGTGTTAATGGGTTTCATGTATGTCTTTGTAACTTGATGTCAGTGTATGTCTTTGTTACTGGGTGTCAGTGTGTGTCTTTGTGACTTGGTGTCAGTGTATGTCTGTGTTACTGTTTATTAGTGTTTCTCTGTGTTACTGGGTGTCAGTGTATGTCTTTGTTACTTGGTGTAAGTGTGTGTCTGTGTTCCTGGGTATCAGTGTATCTCTTTGTTACTTGGTGTCAGTGTATGTCTTTGTGACTTGGTATCAGTGTATGTCATTGTTACCGGGAGTCAGTGTGTGTCTGTGTTACTTGGTGTAAGTGTATGTCTTTGTTACTTGGTGTCCGTGTGTGTCTGTGTTGCTGGGTGTCAGTGTATGTCTTTGTTACTTGGTGTCTGTGTATGTCTTTGTTACTTGGTGTAAGTGTGTGTCTGTGTTACTTGGTATCAGTGTCTGTCTTTGTTACTTGGTGTAAGTGTGTGTCAGTGTTACAGGGTATCAGTGCATGTCTTTGTTACTTGGTGTCAGTGTATGTCTGCGTTACTTGGTGTAAGTGTGTGTCTGTGTTAATGGGTTTCATGTATGTCTTTGTAACTTGATGTCAGTGTATGTCTTTGTTACTGGGTGTCAGTGTGTGTCTTTGTGACTTGGTGTCAGTGTATGTCTGTGTTACTGTTTATTAGTGTTTCTCTGTGTTACTGGGTGTCAGTGTATGTCTTTGTTACTTGGTGTAAATGTGTGTCTGTGTTACTGGGTATCAATGTCTGTCTTTGTTACTTGGTGTAAGTGTGTGTCTTTGTTACTTGCTGTAATTGTATGTCTTTGTTACTTGGTGTCAGTTTATGTCTGTGTTAGTTGGTGTAAGTGTATGTCTTTGTTACTTGGTGTAGGTTTGTGTCTGTGTTACTTGGTGTAAGTGTGTGTCTGTGTTCCTGGGTATCATTGTATGACTTCGTTACTTGGTGTCAGTGTATGTCTGTGTTACTTAATGTAAGTGTGTGTCTGTGTTACTGGGTGTCAGTGTGTGTCTGTGTTACTTGGTGTAAGTGTGTGCCTTTGTAACTTGGTATTCGTGTGTCTCTGTATTACTGCGTGTCAGCGCATGTCTTTGTTACTTGGTGTCAGTGTATATCTGTGTTACCTGGTGTAAGTGTGTGTCTTTGTTACTTGGTGTAATTGTATGTCTTTGTTACTTGGTGTCAGTGTATGTCTGTGTTACTTGGTGTAAGTGTATGTCTTTGTTACTTGGTGTAAGTGTGTGTCTGTGTTCCTGGGTATCAGTGTATCTCTTTGTTACTTGGTGTCAGTGTATGTCTTTGTGACTTGGTATCAGTGTATGTCATTGTTACCGGGAGTCAGTGTGTGTCTGTGTTACTTGGTGTAAGTGTATGTCTTTGTTACTTGGTGTCCGTGTGTGTCTGTGTTACTGGGTGTCAGTGTATGTCTTTGTTACTTGGTGTCTGTGTATGTCTTTGTTACTTGGTGTAAGTGTGTGTCTGTGTTACTGGGTATCAGTGTCTGTCTTTGTTACTTGGTGTAAGTGTGTGTCAGTGTTACAGGGTATCAGTGCATGTCTTTGTTACTTGGTGTCAGTGTATGTCTGCGTTACTTGGTGTAAGTGTGTGTCTGTGTTAATGGGTTTCATGTATGTCTTTGTGACTTGATGTCAGTGTATGTCTTTGTTACTGGGTGTCAGTGTCTGTCTTTGTTACTTGGTGTAAGTGCCTGTCTTTGTTACTTGGTGTAAGTGTATGTCTTTGTTACTTGGTGTCAGTGTATGTCTGTGTTACTGGGTATCAGTGTCTGTCTTTGTTACTTGGTGTAAGTGTGTGTCTGTGTTGCAGGGTATCAGTGCATGTCTTTGTTACTTGGTGTAAGTGTGTCTCTGTGGTACTGGGTATCAGTGTATGTCTTTGTGACTTGATGTCAGTGTATGTCTTTGTTACTGGGTGTCCGTGTGTGTCTTTGTGACTTGGTGTCAGTGTATGTCATTGTTACTTGGTGTAAGTGTGAGCCTTTGTTACTGGGTATCAGTGTATGTCTTTGTTACTTGGTGTAAGTGTGTGGCTGTGTTACTGGGTGTCAGTTTGTGTCTGTGTTACTTGGTGTAAGTCTGAGTCTTTGTTACTTGGTGTCCGTGTGAGTCTGTGTTACTGGGTGTCAGTGTATGTCTTTGTTACTGGGTGTCAGTGTATGTCTTTGTTACCGGGCGTGAGTGTGTGTCTGTGTTACTGGGTATCAGTGTATGTCTTTGTTACTTGGTGTAAGTGTGTGTCTGTGTTACTGGGTGTCAGTTTGTGTCTGTGTTACTTGGTGTAAGTCTGTGTCTTTGTTACTTGGTGTCCGTGTGTGTCTGTGTTCCTGGGTGTCAGTGTATGTCTTTGTTACTGGGTGTCAGTGTGTGTCTTTGTGACTTGGTGTCAGTGTATGTCTTTGTTACAAGGTGTAAGGGTGTATCTGTGTTACTGGGTATCAGTGTATGTCTTTGTTACTTGGTGTCAGTGTATGTCAAAATACTTGGTGTAAGTGTATGTCTTTGTTACTTGGTGTAATTGTCTGTCTTTGTTACTTGGTGTAAGTGTATGTCTTTGTTACCTGGTGTCAGTGCATGTCTTTGTTACTTGGTGTCAGTGTGTGTCTGTGTTACTGGGTATTAGTGTATGTCTTTGTGACTTGGTATCAGTGAATGTCTTTGTGACTTGGTGTCAGTGTATGTCTTTGGTACCGTGTGTCAGTGTGTGTCTGCGATATTTGGTGTCAGTGTACGTCTTTGTTACTGTTTATTAGTGTTTCTCTGTGTTGATGGGTGTCAGTGTGTGTTTGTTTGTGTTACTGGGTGTCAGTGTATGTCTTTGTTACTTGGTGTAAGTGTGTGTCTTTGTTACTTGGTGGAAGTGTATGTCTTTGTTACTTGGAGTAAGTGTGTGTCTGTGTCACTTGGTGTAAGTGTGTGTCTGTGTTCCTGGGTATCAGTGTATGTCTTTGTTACTTGGTGTCAGTGTATGTCTGTGTTACTTGGTGTCAGTGTGTGTCTGTGTTACTGGGTATCAGTGTATGTCTTTGTTACTTGGTTTCAGTGTCTGACTTTGTTACTTTGTGTAAGTGTGTGTCTTTGATACTGGGTGTCAGTGTGTGTCTGTGTTACTTGGTGTAAGTGTGTGTCTTTGTTACTTGGTGTCCGTGTGTGTCTGTGTTACTGGGTGTCAGTGCATGTCTTTGTTACTTGGTGTCAGTGTATGTCAAAATACTTGGTGTACGTGTATGTCTTTGTTACTTGGTGTAATTATCTGTCTTTGTTACTTGGTGTAAGTGTACGTCTTTGTTACTTGGTGTCAGTGTACGTCTTTGTTACTTGGTGTCAGTGTATGTCTGTGTTACTTGGTGTAAGTGTATGGCTTTGTTTCTTGGTGTAAGTGTGTGTCTGTGTTACTGGGTGTCAGTGTATGTCTGTGTTACTTGGTGTACGTGTGTGTCTGTGTTACTGGGTATCAGTGTATGTCTTTGTGACTTGCTGTCAGTGTATGTCTTTGTTACTGGGTGTCAGTGTGTGTCTTTGTGACTTGGTGTCAGTGTATGTCTTTGTTACTTGGTGTAAGTGTTTTGTCTGTGTTACTGGGTATCAGTGTATGAATTTGTTACTTGGTGTCAGTGTATGTCAAAATATTTGGTTCAAGTGGATGTCTTTGTTACTTGGTGTAATTGTCTGTCTTTGTTACTTGGTGTAAGGGTATGTCTTTGTTACTTGGTGTCAGTGTATGTCTTTGTTACTTGGTGTCAGTGTGTGTCTGTGTTACTGGGTATCAGTGTATGTCTTTGTGCCTTGGTATCAGTGTATGCCTTTGTGACTTGGTGTCAGTGTATGTCTTTGTTACTGGGTGTCAGTGTGTGACTGTGTTACTTGGTGTCAGTGGATGTCTTTGTTACTGTTTATTAGTGTTTCTCTGTGTTACTGGGTGTCCGTGTGTGTTTTTTTGTGTTACTGGGTGTCAGTGTATGTCTTTGTTACTTGGTGTAAGTGTGTGTCTGTGTTACTGGATATCAGTGTCTCTCTTTGTTACTTGGTGTAAGTGTGTGTCTTTGTTACTTAGTGTAATTGTATGTCTTTGATACTTGGTGTCAGTGTATGTCTGTGTTACTTGATGTTACTGTATGTCTTTATTCCTTGGTGCAAGTGTGTGTCTGTGTTACTTGGTGTAAGTGTGTGTCTGTGTTACTGGGTGTCAGTGTGTCTCTGTGTTACTTGGTGTAAGTGTGTGTCTTTGTTACTTGGTGTCCGTGTGTGTCTGTGTTACTGGGTGTCAGTGCATGTCTTTGTTACTTGGTGTCAGTGTATATCTGTGTTACTTGGCGTAAGTGAGTGTCTTTGTTACTTGGTGTAATTGTATGTCTTTGTTACTTGCTGTCAGTGTATATCTGTGTTACTTGGTGTAAGTGTATGTCTTTGTTACTTTGTGTAAGTGTGTGTCTGTGTTACTTGGTGTAAGTGTGTGTCTGTGTTACTGGGTGTCAGTGTATGTCTTTGTTACCGGGTGTCAGTGTATGTCTTTGTTACTTGGTGTCAGTGTGTGTCTGTGTTACTGGGTATCAGTGTCTGTCTTTGTTACTTGGTGTAAGTATGTGTCTGTGTTACTGGGTATCAGTGTATGTCTTTGTGAATTGGTATCAGTGTATGTCTTTGTTACTGGGTGTCAGAGTGTGTCTTTGTGACTTGGTGTCAGTGTATGTCTTTGTTACTTGGTGTAAGTGTGTGTCTGTGTTACTGGGTATCATTGTATGTCTTTGTTACTTGGTGTCAGTGTATGTCAAAATACTTGGTGTAAGTGTATGTCTTTGTTACTTGTTGTAAGTGTATGTCTTTGTAACTTGGTGTCAGTGTATGTCTTGGTTACTTGGTGTCAGCGTGTGTCTGTGTTACTGGGTATCAGTGTATGTCTTTGTGACTTGGTATCAGTGTATGTCTTTGTTACTGGGTGTCAGTGTGTGTCTGTGTTCCTGGGTATCAGTGTATATCTTTGTTACTGGGTGTCAGTGTGTGTCTTTGTGACTTGGTGTCAGTGTATGTCTGTGTTACTGTTTATTAGTGTTTCTCTGTGTTACTGGGTGTCAGTGTATGTCTTTGTTACTTGGTGTAAGTGTGTGTCTGTGTTACTGGGTATCAGTGTCTGTCTTTGTTACTTGGTGTAATTGTGTGTCTGTGTTACTGGGTATCAGTGTATGTCTTTGTGACTTGGTATCAGTGTATGTCTTTGTGACTTGCTGTAATTGTATGTCTTTGTTACTTGGTGTCAGTTTATATCTGTGTTACTTGGTGTAAGTGTGTGTCTGTGTTCCTGGGTATCATTGTATGACTTTGTTACTGGGTGTCAGTGTGTGTCTGTGTTACTTGGTGTAAGTGTGTGCCTTTGTTACTTGGTGTTCGTGTGTCTCTGTATTACTGGGTGTCAGCGCATGTCTTTGTTACTTGGTGTCAGTGTATGTCTGCGTTACTTGGTGTAAGTGTGTGTCTGTGTTAATGGGTTTCATGTATGTCTTTGTGACTTGATGTCAGTGTATGTCTTTGTTACTGGGTGTCAGTGTCTGTCTTTGTTACTTGGTGTAAGTGCCTGTCTTTGTTACTTGGTGTAAGTGTATGTCTTTGTTACTTGGTGTCAGTGTATGTCTGTGTTACTGGGTATCAGTGTCTGTCTTTGTTACTTGGTGTAAGTGTGTGTCTGTGTTGCAGGGTATCAGTGCATGTCTTTGTTACTTGGTGTAAGTGTGTGTCTGTGTTACTGGGTATCAGTGTATGTCTTTGTGACTTGATGTCAGTGTATGTCTTTGTTACTGGGTGTCCGTGTGTGTCTTTGTGACTTGGTGTCAGTGTATGTCATTGTTACTTGGTGTAAGTGTGAGCCTGTGTTACTGGGTATCAGTGTATGTCTTTGTTACTTGGTGTAAGTGTGTGCCTGTGTTACTGGGTGTCAGTTTGTGTCTGTGTTACTTGGTGTAAGTCTGTGTCTTTGTTACTTGGTGTCCGTGTGAGTCTGTGTTACTGGGTGTCAGTGTATGTCTTTGTTACTGGGTGTCAGTGTATGTCTTTGTTACCGGGCGTGAGTGTGTGTCTGTGTTACTGGGTATCAGTGTATGTCTTTGTTACTTGGTGTAAGTGTGTGTCTGTGTTACTGGGTGTCAGTTTGTGTCTGTGTTACTTGGTGTAAGTCTGTGTCTTTGTTACTTGGTGTCCGTGTGTGTCTGTGTTCCTGGGTGCCAGTGTATGTCTTTGTTACTGGGTGTCAGTGTGTGTCTTTGTGACTTGGTGTCAGTGTATGTCTTTGTTACAAGGTGTAAGGGTGTATCTGTGTTACTGGGTATCAGTGTATGTCTTTGTTACTTGGTGTCAGTGTATGTCAAAATACTTGGTGTAAGTGTATGTCTTTGTTACTTGGTGTAATTGTCTGTCTTTGTTACTTGGTGTAAGTGTATGTCTTTGTTACTTGGTGTCAGTGCATGTCTTTGTTACTTGGTGTCAGTGTGTGTCTGTGTTACTGGGTATTAGTGTATGTCTTTGTGACTTGGTATCAGTGAATGTCTTTGTGACTTGGTGTCAGTGTATGTCTTTGGTACCGTGTGTCAGTGTGTGTCTGCGATATTTGGTGTCAGTGTACGTCTTTGTTACTGTTTATTAGTGTTTCTCTGTGTTGATGGGTGTCAGTGTGTGTTTGTTTGTGTTACTGGGTGTCAGTGTATGTCTTTGTTACTTGGTGTAAGTGTGTGTCTTTGTTACTTGGTGGAAGTGTATGTCATTGTTACTTGGAGTAAGTGTGTGTCTGTGTCACTTGGTGTAAGTGTGTGTCTGTGTTCCTGGGTATCAGTGTATGTCTTTGTTACTTGGTGTCAGTGTATGTCTGTGTTACTTGGTGTCAGTGTGTGTCTGTGCTACTGGGTATCAGTGTATGTCTTTGTTACTTGGTTTCAGTGTCTGACTTTGTTACTTTGTGTAAGTGTGTGTCTTTGATACTGGGTGTCAGTGTGTGTCTGTGTTACTTGGTGTAAGTGTGTGTCTTTGTTACTTGGTGTCCGTGTGTGTCTGTGTTACTGGGTGTCAGTGCATGTCTTTGTTACTTGGTGTCAGTGTATGTCAAAATACTTGGTGTACGTGTATGTCTTTGTTACTTGGTGTAATTATCTGTCTTTGTTACTTGGTGTAAGTGTACGTCTTTGTTACTTGGTGTCAGTGTACGTCTTTGTTACTTGGTGTCAGTGTATGTCTGTGTTACTGGGTATCAGTGTCTGTCTTTGTTCCTTGGTGTAAGCGTGTGTCTGTGTTGCAGGGTATCAGTGCATGTCTTTGTTACTTGGTGTAAGTGTGTGTCTGTGTTACTGGGTATCAGTGTATGTCTTTGTGACTTGATGTCAGTGTATGTCTTTGTTACTGGGTGTCCGTGTGTGTCTTTGTGACTTGGTGTCAGTGTATGTCATTGTTACTTGGTGTAAGTGTGAGCCTGTGTTACTGGGTATCAGTGTATGTCTTTGTTACTTGGTGTAAGTGTGTGCCTGTGTTACTGGGTGTCAGTTTGTGTCTGTGTTACTTGGTGTAAGTCTGTGTCTTTGTTACTTGGTGTCCGTGTGAGTCTGTGTTACTGGGTGTCAGTGTATATCTTTGTTACCGGGCGTGAGTGTGTGTCTGTGTTACTGGGTATCAGTGTATGTCTTTGTTACTTGGTGTAAGTGTGTGTCTGTGTTACTGGGTGTCAGTTTGTGTCTGTGTTACTTGGTGTAAGTCTGTGTCTTTGTTACTTGGTGTCCGTGTGTGTCTGTGTTCCTGGGTGTCAGTGTATGTCTTTGTTACTGGGTGTCAGTGTATGTCTTTGTTACCGGGCGTGAGTGTGTGTCTGTGTTACTGGGTATCAGTGTATGTCTTTGTTACTTGGTGTAAGTGTGTGTCTGTGTTACTGGGTGTCAGTTTGTGACTGTGTTACTTGGTGTAAGTCTGTGTCTTTGTTACTTGGTGTCCGTGTGTGTCTGTGTTCCTGGGTGTCAGTGTATGTCTTTGTTACTGGGTGTCAGTGTGTGTCTTTGTGACTTGGTGTCAGTGTATGTCTTTGTTACAAGGTGTAAGGGTGTATCTGTATTACTGGGTATCAGTGTATGTCTTTGTTACTTGGTGTCAGTGTATGTCAAAATACTTGGTGTAAGTGTATGTCTTTGTTACTTGGTGTAATTGTCCGTCTTTGTTACTTGGTGTAAGTGTATGTCTTTGTTACTTGGTGTCAGTGCATGTCTTTGTTACTTGGTGTCAGTGTGTGTCTGTGTTACTGGGTATTAGTGTATGTCTTTGTGACTTGGTATCAGTGAATGTCTTTGTGACTTGGTGTCAGTGTATGTCTTTGGTACCGTGTGTCAGTGTGTGTCTGCGATATTTGGTGTCAGTGTACTTCTTTGTTACTGTTTATTAGTGTATCTCTGTGTTGATGGGTGTCAGTGTGTGTTTGTTTGTGTTACTGGGTGTCAGAGTATGTCTTTGTTACTTGGTGTAAGTGTGTGTCTTTGTTACTTGGTGGAAGTGTATGTCTTTGTTACTTGGAGTAAGTGTGTGTCTGTGTCACTTGGTGTAAGTGTGTGTCTGTGTTCCTGGGTATCAGTGTATGTCTTTGTTACTTGGTGTCAGTGTATGTCTGTGTTACTTGGTGTCAGTGTGTGTCTGTGTTACTGGGTATCAGTGTATGTCTTTGTTACTTGGTTTCAGTGTCTGACTTTGTTACTTTGTGTAAGTGTGTGTCTTTGATACTGGGTGTCAGTGTGTGTCTGTGTTACTTGGTGTAAGTGTGTGTCTTTGTTACTTGGTGTCCGTGTGTGTCTGTGTTACTGGGTGTCAGTGCATGTCTTTGTTACTTGGTGTCAGTGTATGTCAAAATACTTGGTGTACGTGTATGTCTTTGTTACTTGGTGTAATTATCTGTCTTTGTTACTTGGTGTAAGTGTACGTCTTTGTTACTTGGTGTCAGTGTACGTCTTTGTTACTTGGTGTCAGTGTATGTCTGTGTTACTTGGTGTAAGTGTATGGCTTTGTTTCTTGGTGTAAGTGTGTGTCTGTGTTACTGGGTGTCAGTGTATGTCTGTGTTACTTGGTGTACGTGTGTGTCTGTGTTACTGGGTATCAGTGTATGTCTTTGTGACTTGGTGTCAGTGTATGTCTTTGTTACTGGGTGTCAGTGTGTGTCTTTGTGACTTGGTGTCAGTGTATGTCTTTGTTACTTGGTGTAAGTGTTTTGTCTGTGTTACTGGGTATCAGTGTATGTATTTGTTACTTGGTGTCAGTGTATGTCAAAATATTTGGTGCAAGTGGATGTCTTTGTTACTTGGTGTAATTGTCTGTCTTTGTTACTTGGTGTAAGGGTATGTCTTTGTTACTTGGTGTCAGTGTATGTCTTTGTTACTTGGTGTCAGTGTGTGTCTGTGTTACTGGGTATCAGTGTATGTCTTTGTGCCTTGGTATCAGTGTATGTCTTTGTGACTTGGTGTCAGTGTATGTCTTTGTTACTGGGTGTCAGTGTGTGACTGTGTTACTTGGTGTCAGTGGATGTCTTTGTTACTGTTTATTAGTGTTTCTCTGTGTTACTGGGTGTCCGTGTGTGTTTTTTTGTGTTACTGGGTGTCAGTGTATGTCTTTGTTACTTGGTGTAAGTGTGTGTCTGTGTTACTGGGTATCAGTGTCTGTCTTTGTTACTTGGTGTAAGTGTGTGTCTTTGTTACTTGGTGTAATTGTATGTCTTTGATACTTGGTGTCAGTGTATGTCTGTGTTACTTGATGTTACTGTATGTCTTTGTTCCTTGGTGCAAGTGTGTGTCTGTGTTACTTGGTGTAAGTGTGTGTCTGTGTTACTGGGTGTCAGTGTGTCTCTGTTTTACTTGGTGTAAGTGTGTGTCTTTGTTACTTGGTGTCCGTGTGTGTCTGTGTTACTGGGTGTCAGTGCATGTCTTTGTTACTTGGTGTCAGTGTATATCTGTGTTACTTGGCGTAAGTGAGTGTCTTTGTTACTTGGTGTAATTGTATGTCTTTGTTACTTGCTGTCAGTGTATGTCTGTGTTACTTGGTGTAAGTGTATGTCTTTGTTACTTTGTGTAAGTGTGTGTCTGTGTTACTTGGTGTAAGTGTGTGTCTGTGTTACTGGGTGTCAGTGTATGTCTTTGTTACCGGGTGTCAGTGTATGTCTTTGTTACTTGGTGTCAGTGTGTGTCTGTGTTACTGGGTATCAGTGTCTGTCTTTGTTACTTGGTGTAAGTGTGTTTATGTGTTACTGAGTATCAGTGTATGTCATTGTTACTTGGTGACATTGTATGTCTGTGTTACTTGGTGTAAGTGTGTGTCTGTGTTACTGGGTATCAGTGTATGTCTTTGTGAATTGGTATCAGTGTATGTCTTTGTTACTGGGTGTCAGAGTGTGTCTTTGTGACTTGGTGTCAGTGTATGTCTTTGTTACTTGGTGTAAGTGTGTGTCTGTGTTACTGGGTATCATTGTATGTCTTTGTTACTTGGTGTCAGTGTATGTCAAAATACTTGGTGTAAGTGTATGTCTTTGTTACTTGTTGTAAGTGTATGTCTTTGTAACTTGGTGTCAGTGTATGTCTTGGTTACTTGGTGTCAGCGTGTGTCTGTGTTACTGGGTATCAGTGTATGTCTTTGTGACTTGGTATCAGTGTATGTCTTTGTTACTGGGTGTCAGTGTGTGTCTGTGTTACTGGGTATCAGTGTATGTCTTTGTGACTTGGTGTCAGTGTATATCTTTGTTACTGGGTGTCAGTGTGTGTCTGTGTTACTGGGTATCAGTGTATATCTTTGTTACTGGGTGTCAGTGTGTGTCTTTGTGACTTGGTGTCAGTGTATGTCTGTGTTACTGTTTATTAGTGTTTCTCTGTGTTACTGGGTGTCAGTGTATGTCTTTGTTACTTGGTGTAAGTGTGTGTCTGTGTTACTGGGTATCAGTGTCTGTCTTTGTTACTTGGTGTAAGTGTGTGTCTGTGTTACTGGGTATCAGTGTATGTCTTTGTGACTTGGTATCAGTGTATGTCTTTGTGACTTGCTGTAATTGTATGTCTTTGTTACTTGGTGTCAGTTTATGTCTGTGTTACTTGGTGTAAGTGTGTGTCTGTGTTCCTGGGTATCATTGTATGACTTTGTTACTGGGAGTCAGTGTGTGTCTGTGTTACTTGGTGTAAGTGTGTGCCTTTGTTACTTGGTGTTCGTGTGTCTCTGTATTACTGGGTGTCAGCGCATGTCTTTGTTACTTGGTGTCAGTGTATATCTGTGTTACTTGGTGTAAGTGTGTGTCTTTGTTACTTGGAGTCAGTGTGTGTCTGTGTTACTTGGTGTAAATGTATGTCTTTGTTACTTGGTGTCCGTGTGTGTCTGTGTTACTGGGTGTCAGTGTATGTCTTTGTTACTTGGTGTCTGTGTATGTATTTGTTACTTGGTGTCCGTGTGTGTCTGTGTTACTGGGTATCAGTGTCTGTCTTTGTTACTTGGTGTAAGTGTGTGTCAGTGTTACAGGGTATCAGTGCATGTCTTTGTTACTTGGTGTCAGTGTATGTCTGTGTTACTTGGTGCAAGTGTGTGTCTGTGTTAATGGGTATCATGTATGTCTTTGTTACTTGGTGTCAGTGTATGTCAAAATATTTGGTGCAAGTGGATGTCTTTGTTACTTGGTGTAATTGTCTGTCTTTGTTACTTGGTGTAAGTGTATGTCTTTGTTACTTGGTGTCAGTGTATGTCTTTGTTACTTGGTGTCAGTGTGTGTCTGTGTTACTGGGTATCAGTGTATGTCTTTGTGACTTGGTATCAGTGTATGTCTTTGTGACTTGGTGTCAGTGTATGTCTTTGTTACTGGGTGTCAGTGTGTGACTGTGTTACTTGGTGTCAGTGGATGTCTTTGTTACTGATTATTAGTGTTTCTCTGTGTTACTGGGTGTCCGTGTGTGTTTTTCTGTGTTCCTGGGTGTCAGTGTATGTCTGTTACTTGGTGTAAGTGTGTGTCTGTGTTACTGGGAATCAGTGTCTGTCTTTGTTGCTTGGTGTAAGTGTGTGTCTTTGTTACTTGGTGTAATTGTATGTCTTTGATACTTGGTGTCAGTGTATGTCTGTGTTACTTGGTGTCAGTGTATGTCTGTGTTACTTGTTGTAAGTGTGTGTCTGTGTTACTGGGTGTCAGTGTGTCTCTGTGTTACTTGGTGTAAGTGTGTTTCTTTGTTCCTTGGTGTCCGTGTGTGTCTGTGTTACTGGGTGTCAATGCATGTCTTTGCTACTTGGTGTCAGTGAATATCTGTGTTAGTTGGTGTAAGTGTATGTCTTTGTTACTTGGTGTAGGTGTGAGTCTGTGTTACTTGGTGTAAGTGTGTGTCTGTGTTACTGGGTGTCAGTGTGTGTCTGTGTTACTTGGTGTAAGTGTGTGCCTTTGTTACTTGGTGTTCGTGTGTCTCTGTATTACTGGGTGTCAGCGCATGTCTTTGTTACTTGGTGTCAGTGTATATCTGTGTTACTTGGTGTAAGTGTGTGTCTTTGTTACTTGGTGTAATTGTATGTCTTTGTTACTTGGTGTCAGTGTATGTCTGTGTTACTTGGTGTAAGTGTATGTCTTTGTTACTTGGTGTAAGTGTGCGTCTGTGTTCCTGGGTATCAGTGTATCTCTTTGTTACTTGGTGTCAGTGTATGTCTTTGTGACTTGGTATCAGTGTATGTCATTGTTACCGGGAGTCAGTGTGTGTCTGTGTTACTTGGTGTAAGTGTATGTCTTTGTTACTTGGTGGCAGTGTGTGTCTGTGTTACTGGGTGTCAGTGTATGTCTTTGTTACTTGGTGTCTGTGTTTGTCTTTGTTACTTGGTGTCTGTGTATGTATTTGTTACTTGGTGTCCGTGTGTGTCAGTGTTACTGGGTATCAGTGTCTGTCTTTGTTACTTGGTGTAAGTGTGTGTCAGTGTTACAGGGTATCAGTGCATGTCTTTGTTACTTGGTGTCAGTGTATGTCTGTGTTACTTGGTGCAAGTGTGTGTCTGTGTTAATGGGTATCATGTATGTCTTTGTTACTTGGTGTCAGTGTATGTCAAAATATTTGGTGCAAATGGATGTCTTTGTTACTTGGTGTAATTGTCTGTCTTTGTTACTTGGTGTAAGTGTATGTCTTTGTTACTTGGTGTCAGTGTATGTCTTTGTTACTTGGTGTCAGTGTGTGTCTGTGTTACTGGGTATCAGTGTATGTCTTTGTGACTTGGTAACAGTGTATGTCTTTGTGACTTGGTGTCAGTGTATGTCTTTGTTACTGGGTGTCAGTGTGTGACTGTGTTACTTGGTGTCAGTGGATGTCTTTGTTACTGTTTATTAGTGTTTCTCTGTGTTACTGGGTGTCCGTGTGTGTTTTTTTGTGTTCCTGGGTGTCAGTGTATGTCTGTTACTTGGTGTAAGTGTGTGTCTGTGTTACTGGGAATCAGTGTCTGTCTTTGTTACTTGGTGTAAGTGTGTGTCTTTGTTACTTGGTGTAATTGTATGTCTTTGATACTTGGTGTCAGTGTATGTCTGTGTTACTTGGTGTCAGTGTATGTCTGTGTTACTTGTTGTAAGTGTGTGTCTGTGTTACTGGGTGTCAGTGTGTCTCTGTGTTACTTGGTGTAAGTGTGTTTCTTTGTTCCTTGGTGTCCGTGTGTGTCTGTGTTACTGGGTGTCAATGCATGTCTTTGTTACTTGGTGTCAGTGTATATCTGTGTTAGTTGGTGTAAGTGTATGTCTTTGTTACTTGGTGTAAGTGTGAGTCTGTGTTACTTGGTGTAAGTGTGTGTCTGTGTTACTGGGTGTCAGTGTGTGTCTGTGTTACTTGGTGTAAGTGTGTGCCTTTGTTACTTGGTGTTCGTGTGTCTCTGTATTACTGGGTGTCAGCGCATGTCTTTCTAACTTGGTGTCAGTGTATATCTGTGTTACTTGGTGTAAGTGTGTGTCTTTGTTACTTGGTGTAATTGTATGTCTTTGTTACTTGGTGTCAGTGTATGTCTGTGTTACTTGGTGTAAGTGTATGTCTTTGTTACTTGGTGTAAGTGTGTGTCTGTGTTCCTGGGTATCAGTGTATCTCTTTGTTACTTGGTGTCAGTGTATGTCTTTGTGACTTGGTATCAGTGTATGTCATTGTTACCGGGAGACAGTGTGTGTCTGTGTTACTTGGTGTAAGTGTATGTCTTTGTTACTTGGTGTCAGTGTGTGTCTGTGTTACTGGGTGTCAGTGTATGTCTTTGTTACTTGGTGTCTGTGTTTGTCTTTGTTACTTGGTGTAAGTGTATGTCTGTGTTACTGGGTATCAGTGTCTGTCTTTGTTACTTGGTGTAAGTGTGTGTCAGTGTTACAGGGTATCAGTGCATGTCTTTGTTACTTGGTGTCAGTGTATGTCTGTGTTACTTGGTGTAAGTGTGTGTCTGTGTTAATGGGTATCATGTATGTCTTTGTTACTTGGGGTCAGTGTATGTCAAAATACATGGTGTAATTGTCTGTCTTTGTTACTTGGTGTAAGTGTATGTCTTTGTTACTTGGTGTCGGTGTATGTGTTTGTTACTTGGTGTCAGTGTGTGTCTGTGTTACTGGGTATCAGTGTCTGTCTTTGTGACTTGGTATCAGTGCATGTCTTTGTGATTTGGTGTCTGTGTATGTCTTTGTTACTGGGTGTCAGTGTGTGTTTGTTTGTGTTACTGGGTGTCAGTGTATGTCTTTGTGACTTGGTGTCACTGTATGTCTCTGTTACTGGGTGTCAGTGTGTGTCTGCGTTACTGGGTATCAGTGTATGTCTTTGTTACTTGGTGTCAGTGTATGTCATTGTTACTTGGTGTAAGTGTGTGTCTGCGTTACTGGGTATCAGTGTATGTCTTTGTTCCTTGGTGTCAGTGTATGTCAAAATACTTCGTGTAAGTGTATGGCTTTGTTACTTGGTGTAATTGTCTGTCTTTTTACTTGGTGTCAGTGTATGTCTTTGTTACTTGGTGTCAGTGTATGTCTTTGTTACTTGGTGTCAGTGTGTGTCTGTGTTACTGGGTATCAGTGTATGTCTTTGTGACTTGGTATCAGTGTATGTCTTTGTGACTTGGTGTCAGTGTATGTCTTTTTTACAGGGTGTCAGTGTGTGTCTGTGTTACTTGGTGTCAGTGTATGTCATTGTTACTGTGTATCAGTGTTTCTCTGTGCTACTGGTTGTCAGTGTCTGTTTGTTTGTGTTACTGGGTGTCAGTGTATGTCTTTGTGACTTGGTATCAGTGTTTGTCTTTGTTCCTGGGTGTCAGTGTGTGTCTGTGTTACTTGGTGTCAGTGTATCAATGTTTCTCTGTGCGACTGGGTGTCAGTGTGTGTTTGTTTGTGTCACTGGGTGTCAGTGACACTAGGTGTCAGTATTTAGTTTAGTTTAGAGATACAGCACTTAAACAGGCCCTTCGGCCCACCGAGTCTGTGCCGACCATCAACCAACCATTTATACTAATCCTACACTAATCCCGTATTCCTATCACATCCCCACCTATCCCTATATATTTCCCTACCACCTGCCTACACTGCGGGCAATTTATGATGGCCAATTAACATTTCAACCTGCAAGTCTTTGGCATGTGGGAGGAAACCGGAGCACCCTGTGTATGGGGTTTTCACAATGTATCAGGATCCTGCCAGGTGTGTATGGGTTTTTCACAGTGGATCAGGATCATGCCAGGTGTGTATGGGGTTTCACAGTGTATCAGGATCCTGCCAGGTGTATGGGGTTTTCACTGTGTATCAGGATCCTGCCTGGTGTGTATGGGGTTTCACAGTGTATCAGGATCCTGCCAGGTGTATGGGGTTTTCACAATGTATCAGGATCCTGCCGGGTGTGTATGTTTTTTCACAGTGTATCAGGATCCCGCCGGGTGTGTATGGGGTTTTCACAGTGTCTCAGGATCCTGCCAGATGTGTATGGGGTTTTCACAGTGTCTCAGTATCCTGCCGGGTGTGTATGGGTTTTCACAGTGTAACAGGATCTGCCAGGTGTGTATGGGGTTTTCACAGTGTATCAGGATCCTGCCAGTTGTGTATGGGGGTTTCACAGTGTAACAGGATCTGCCAGGTGTGAATGGGGTTTTCACAGTGAATCAGTATCCTGCCAGGTGTGTCTGGGGTTTTCACAGTGTATCAGGATCCTGCCAGGTGTGTATGGGGTTTCACAGTGTATCAGGATCCTGCCAGGTGTGTATGGGGGTTTCACAGTGTATCAGGATCAGCCAGGTGTGTATGGGGTTTCACAGTGGATCAGGATCCTGCCAGATGTGTTTGGGGGTTTAACAGTGTACCAGGATCCGTCCGGATGTGTATGGGGTTTCACAGTGTATCAGGATCCTGCCAGGTGTTTGTGGTTGTTTCACTGTGTATCAGGGTCCTGCCAGGTGTGTATGGGGGTTTCACAGTGTATCAGGATCCTGCCAGGTGTGTATGGGGGTTTCACAGTGTAACAGGTTCTGCCAGGTGTGAATGGGGTTTTCACAGTGTATCAGTATCCTGCCAGGTGTGTATGGGGTTTTCACAGTGTATCAATATCCTGCCAGGTGTGTATGGGTTTTTCACAGTGTATCAGGATCCTGCCAGGTTTGTCTGGGGTTTTCACAGTGTAACAGGATCCTGCCAGGTGTGTCGGGGGATTTCACAGTGTAACAGGATCTGCCAGGTGTGTCTGGGGTTTTCACAGTGTATCAGGATCCTGCCAGGTGTTTATGGGGTTTCGCAGTGGATTATGATCCTGCCAGGTGTGTCTGGGGGTTTAACAGTGTATCAGGATCTGCCAGGTGTGTATGGGGTTTCACAGTGGATCATGATCCTGCCAGGTGTGTATGGGGGTTTAACAGTGTATCAGGATCTGCCAGGTGTATTTGGGGGTTTCACAGTGTATCAGGATCTGCCAGGTGTGTATGGGGTTTCACAGTGGATTAGGATCCTGCCAGGTGTGTATGGGGCTTTCACAGTGTATCAGGATCCTGCCAGGTGTGTATGGGGTTTCAGAGTGGATCTGAACATTGATCTTACTGACTGTTACTTTCATCAACAGCCTCTTCCCTCTGGCACCAGCAACTCAACATCCCATTCAGGGCCTGCTCAGGGCAACAGAGGATATTTTCTGTTCCACCGAATACACAATATCTCACCTTGATCTTTCACCTATTCCTGTGCCTCACCTGTTTCTCATCCTGTCCAGCGTTGGGTGGCTTCCTGCTCTTTGCGGTCACACTTTTGCTCAGAAACATATTCTTCACTGAATGACTGTCTCTACCCAGTTTACAGTCCCCAATACCAGATATCTATTGCTCTGTTCTGGTGCTCAGGGGTTCCCTCCAGCAGTGTGATGCCCCTCTTCCTATTAAACCCCTGTACTGTGTGCTCTGCTTGTATGAGCTGAAGATTCTTCAAGGAGCGTAGGACCATTTGTCAGGGCAGAGTTTGTATTTGAAGAGATTTGTGAACTTACCTGTGCTCAATCTCATTCTTGAAGGTGTTAGATCTGTTCCTCCGCTTGGACCTTCGGCCATGGTGGTGACAGACGTTCCCAGATCCTGACGTTCTGTAATAAATACAATATTAATAAGAGGGTGGAACGGCAATATTAGAAGTAGACCGTTGCCTTGTTAAATATGGTATCAGTCCTTCGCCCTCCATCAGTACAGCAGCTGTTAGTTCTGAGGCCAAGCCTTTCCCAGGTGTTATGATCAACTCTCCACATCAGAGGCTGCTCAGTGAAATCTAGTGAACCTGCTGATCTCTGGAACCCATTTGCAGACAGGATCCCATTGGCCGAGACTCCGCACTGGGAGCATTCATTGATGAGATTTATTAACACAATGCAGCCTGAGGTAGAGAATATTCTGCAGGAAAATATGGACCTGGTCATGATAAAGGTTGAGACTGGGGAATAAGTAATGGGAAGAAGGAAATGGCAGAGACTTTGAACAAATACTTTGTATCTGTCTTCACAGTGGAACACACTAAAAGCATCCCCTAATAATAGAAAGCACATACCTTCCAGGAGAGCACGAGGATGGAGCCGATAAATACAGCCTGAGGATCGTGGCCTCGAGCACTTACCTTCCGGGAGAGCAGCGGGCCTGCGGGAAGAGCACGGAATGGGGAGCCAATAAATAGAGTCTGAGGATTGCGGCCGAGAGAACTTACCTTCCGGGAGAGCAGTGGAGAGGAGTCCAGGCACATCAGAGTTTGAAAACAAAGTGAGCAGTGACGTTGGAGGAAAGCTGCAAGGTGAGCAACTGCTGTGGGATTAACTCGAACTAGTTGGGTTCGGACACTACTGTTCAGGTGTGTGTGTGTAAATAACTTAATAATAAGGAACATGTGAGTAGCTGCTTCTTTTTTTGAGTTAGGTTTATTTTAACTAGTGAATTGCATTGATTTTTAGTAGGATTTATCAGTTCTCGTAAGGTTTATTAATAATTCTAAGCTGTTATAGTATTAGTAAGGTTTTTTTTTAAGCAATAGTAAAGGGTCAACTTATAAATAAAAGGTATGGCAGGGTTGCTACAACCTCAAGATTGCACCTCCTGTGCTATGTGGGAGCTCCAGGACGGTTCCCATATCCTGGAGAAACATTTGTGCAGGAAGTGTCGTCAATTGAAGCAGCTTGAGCTCCGGGTTTTGGAACTTGAGCAGCAGCTAGCGACACTGCAGTGTATTCATGAGGATGAGATCTACGTGGATCGCACTTTTATAGATGTGGTCACCCCACAGCTAAGAGTTTGCAGGGAGAGAGGGAATGGGTGACCACCAGACAGTCAAAAAGAATCAGGCAGGTAGTGCAGGAAACCCCTGAGTTCATCTCGCTCTCCAACAGGTATTCAGTTCTGAAAACTGAGGAAAGTGATGCTTCACCTGGGGAGTGCAGCCAGAATCAAGTCCATGGCACCATGGGTGGCTCAGCTGCACAGTGGGGTACAGGGAAGACTAGAAGAGCCATAGTGATAGGTGATTCAGTAGTCAGGGGAACAGACCAGCGTTTCTGTGGCCGCAAACATGAATCCAGGATGGTGTGTTGCTTCCCTGGTGCTAGGGTCACTGAGAATTCTGAAGGGGGAGGGTGAACAGCCAGCAGTCATGGCCCACATCGGAACCAACGACACAGGAAGAAAGAGGGATGTGGTCCTGCAGTCAGAATTTAGGGAGCTTGGTAAGAAATTAGCCAGCAGGACCTCAAAAGTAGTAAACCCCAGATTACTCCCAGTGCCACGTGCTAGTGAGTATAGAAATAGAAGGATAAGACAGATGAATGCGTAGCTGGAAAGATGGTGCATAAGGGAGGGCTTCAGATTCCTGGGACAATAGGACCGACTGTGGGGGGAGATGAGACCTGTACAGGCTGGACGGGTTGCACCTGAACAGAGCCGGGACTGAGTTCCTTACGGGACGTTTTGCCAGTGCTGTTGGGGAGGGTTTAAACTAGTTTGGCAGGGGGATGGGGACCTGAGGGTGGACTCAGTTGGGACAAAATCAGAAATGAAAATGGAAGGTGGAAAATTAATGGATGGGTCTGGAAGACAGAGGAAATGAGGGTTAGAAAATAAATAAATTTGGCAGTGCTCAGGGTATCTACTTCAATGCAAGAAGTATAGCAAATAAAGCAGATGAGCTGAGGGCAGAAATAGACAAGTGGCAGTATGATATCATAGCTATTACAGAAACATGGCTTAAGGAGGGACAGGAATGGCAGCTGATAGTTACAGGCTTTTCAGATGCGATAGGGAGGGGGATAAGAAAGGAGGGGGAGTGGTATTTTAGGTCAAAGAAACTATTGTGAGGAGGGATAATATGTTGGAAGGTTCATCAAATGAGACCATATGGATTGAGTGAAAGAACAAAAAAGGGGCAATGACACTGCTAGGAGTGTACTATAGACCCCCAGTCAGAGGGAGATAGAAGAGCAGATATGTAGGCAAATCTCTGAGAAGTTCAAGATCAATAGGGCAGTAATAGTAGGCGATTTTAACTCCCCCAATATTAACCGGGATAGTTTTAATTTGAAAGGAATTGAGGGAGCAGAATTCTTTCAGGAGAACTTTTTTGCCCAGTATGTAGGAAGTCCAACAAGAGAGGGCGCAGTTTGAGACTTAGTTTTCGGAAATGAAGATGGGCAGATGGAAGGATTGGCAGTGGGAGAGAGAGCATTTTGGTGATAGTGATCATAATTCAGTCAGTTTTAACATAATTGTGGAAAAGGACATAGATAGAACAGGAGTTAGAGTTCTCAATTGGGCAAATCCAATTTGACTAAACTGAGGAGTGATTTAGTGAAAGTGGACCGAATCAGATACTTGAAGGTAAATCAGTGTCAGAACAGTGGGAGGCATTCAAAGGGGAGATTCAAGGGGTTCAGGGTAAACATGTTCCTACAAAGAAAAAGGGTGAGGCGGCCAAATCTAGAGCCCTATGGATGGCAAGGAGCCTACAGGGTAAGATAAGGCAGAAAAGGAAAGCTTATGTCCAACACCGAGAACTCAATACTACAGAAAGCCGGCAGGAGGATAGAAAGTGGAGGGGTGAAATCAAAAAGGAAATTAGAAAAGCAAACAGAGGGCATGAAAGAATATTGGCAAGCAAAATCAAGATGAACCCAAAGATGTTTTATCAATACATTAAGAGTAACTAAGGAGAGAGAAGGGCCCATAAAAGACCAAAAAGGTAACCTATGTGTTGGAGTGGAAGACATTGGTATGGTTCAGAATGAATACTTTGCGTCTTCTTCACAAAACAGGGGGGCGTTGCAGATATTATAGTTAAGGAGGAAGAGTGTGAAGCATTGGATGAGATAAACATAGGGAGAGGGGAAGTATTAATAGGAGTAGCATCCTTGAAAGTTGATAAACCACCAGAGCCAGATGAAATGTATCCGAGACTGTTAAAAGCAGCAAGAGAGGAAATAGCAGAGGGTCTGACCATCATTTTCCAGTCCTCACTGGATACAGGTGTGGTGTCGGAGAATTGCTAACGTTGTACCTCTGTTTAAAAAGGGATCGAAGGATAGACCGAATAATTACAGGCCAGTCAGTCTAACCTCAGTAGTGGGCAAATTATTGGAATCTATTCTGAGAGACAGGGTAAACTGTCACTTAGAAAGGCACAGGTGAATCATGGATAGTCAGCATGGATTTGTTAAGGGAAGATTTTGTTTGACCAACTTGATCAAATGTTTTGAAGAAGTAACAAGGAAGATAGATGGGGGTTATGCAGTTGATGTGGTATACACGGATTTTAGCAAGGCTTTTGACAAGGTCCCACATGGCAGACTGGTTAAAAAAATAAAATCCCATGGGATCTAGGGAAATGCAGCAAGGTGGATACAAAATTGGCTCAATGGCAGGAAACAAAAAGTAATTGTTGATGGGTTTGTTTGTAACTGGACGGCTGTTTCCAGTGACGTTCCACAGGGCTCAGTACTGGGTCCCCTGCTTTTTGTGGTATATATTATCGATTTGGACGTAAATGTAGGGGGCATGATTAAGAAGTTTGCAGACGACGCAAAGATTGGCTGTGTGGTAGATAGCGAGGAGGATAGCTGTAGGCTACAGGAAGATACTGATGGTGTGGTCAGATGTGCAGAAAAGTGGCAAATGGAATTCAACCTGGAGAAGTGTGAGGTGATGCATTTGGGGAGGTCAAACAAGGCAAAGGAATACACGATTAATGGGAAAATACTGAGCAGTGTAGAGGAGGTGAGGGACCTTGGAGTGAATGTCCACAGATCCCTGAAGGTAGCAGGACAGGTCGGTAAGGTGGTTAAGAAGGCATATAGAATCCTTTCCTTTATAAACTGAGGTCTCGAATACAAGAGCAGGGAGGTTCTGCTGGAACTGTATAACTCATTGGTTGGGCCACAACTTGAGTACTGTGTGTAGTTCTGGTCACCTCATTACAGAAAGGATGGAATTGCACCAGAGAGGGTGCAGAGGATATTTACCAGGATGTTGTCTGGACTGGAAAATGCAGCTATGAGGAAAGATTGGATAGGCTGGGGTTGTTCTCCTTGGAACAGAGAAGGCTGAGGGGAGATCAGATTGAAATGTACAAAATTGTGAGGGACCTGGATAGAGTGGAGGTGAAGGGTCTATTCACCTTAGCAGAGAGGTCAGTGATGGGGGGAGGGGGGGCATAGATTTAAAGTAATCGGTAGAAAGATTAGAGGTGAGATGAGGAAAAACCTTTTCACCCAGAGGATGGTGATGGTCTGAAAGTCACTGCCTGAAAAGGGGAGTTGACTGAACTGGGTCAGAATACAGGAACTGCTCCGGGATAGAAACCCCAGGGAATGGACTGAACTGGGTCAGAATACAGGGGATTGTCCGGGATAGAAACCCCAGGGAATGGACCAAACCGGGTCAGAATACAGGGGATGGTCCGGGATAGAAACCACAGGGAATGGACCAAACCGGGTCAGAATACAGGGGCTGCTCAAGGATAGTAACCCCAGGGAATGGACCGAACTGGGTCAGAATACAGGGGCTGCTCCAGGATAGTAACCGCAGGGAATGGACCGAACTGGGTCAGAATACAGGGGCTGGTCCAGGATAGTAACCCCAGGGAATAGACCGAACTGGGTCAGAATACAGGGGCTGGTCCTGGATAGTTACCCCAGAGAATGGACCGAACTAGGTCAGAATACAGGGGCTGGTCCAGGATAGTAACCCCAGGGAATGGACAGACCTGGATCAGAACACAGGGGCTGGTCCAGGATAGTAACCCCAGGAAATGGACTGAACTGGTTCAGAACACAGGGGCTGGTCCAGGATAGTAATCCCAGGGAATGGACTGAACTGGATCAGAATACAGGGGCTGGTCCAGGGTAGTAACCCCAGGGAATGGACCGAACTGGATCAGAATACAGGAGCGGGTCCAGGATAGTAACCCCAGGGAATGGACTGAACTGGGTCAGAATACAGGGGCGAGTCCAGGATAGTAACCCCAGGGAATGGACTGAACTGGGTCAGAATACAGGGGCTCGTCCAGGGTAGTAACCCCAGGGAATGGACTGAACTGGATCAGAATACAGGGGCCGGTCCAGGATAGTAACCCCAGGGAATGGACTGAACTGGGTCAGAATACAGGGGCGAGTCCAGGATAGTAACCCCAGGGAATGGACTGAACTGGGTCAGAATACAGGGGCTGGTCCAGGATAGTAACCCCAGGGAATGGACCGAACTGGGTCAGAATACAGGGGCTGCTCCAGGATAGTAACCCCAGGGAATGGACCGAACTGGGTCAGAATACAGGGGCTGGTCCAGGATAGTAACCCCAGTAATGGACCGAACTGGGTCAGAATACAGGGGCTGGTCCTGGATAGTAACCCCACGGAATGGACCGAACTGGTATCAGAATACAGGGGCTGCTCCAGGATAGTAACCCCAGGGAATGGACCGAACTGGGTCAGAATACAGGGGCTGGTCCTGGATAGTAACCCCAGGGAATGGACCGAACTGGGTCAGAATACAGGGGCTGCTCCGGGATAGTAACCCCAGGGAATGGACCGAACTGGATCAGAATACAGGGGCTGGTCCGGGATAGTAATCCCAGGGAATGGACCGAACTGAGTCAGAATACAGGGACTGGTCCAGGATAGTAACCCCAGGGAATGTACCGAACTGGGCCAGAATACAGGGGCTGGTCCAGGATAGTAACCCCAGGGAATGGACTGGACTGGGTCAGAATACTGGGGCTGGTCCAGGATAGTAACCCCAGGGAATAGACTGAAATGGTTCAGAATACGGGGACTGGTCCAGGATAGTAACCCCAGGTAATGGACTGAACTGAACTGCGTCAGAATGCAGATGCTGGTCCAGGATAGTAACCCCAGGGAATGGACTGAACTGAGCTGGGTCAGAATACAGGGGATGGTCCAGGATAGTAACCCCAGGGAATGGACTGAACTGAACTGGATCAGAATACAGGGGATGGTCCAGGATAGTAACCCCAAGGAATGGACTGAACTGGGTCAGAATATAGGGGCTGGTCCATGATAGTAACCCCATGGACTGGACTGAACTGGATCAGAATACAGGGGCTGGTCCAGGATAGTAAGCCCATGGAATAGACTGAACTGGGTCAGTAGACAGGGGCTGGTCCAGGATAGTAACCCAAGGGAATGGACTGAACTGGGTCAGAATACAGGGGCTGGTCCAGAATAGTAACCCCATGGACTGGACTGAACTGGATCAGAATACAGGGGCTGCTCCAGGATAGTATGCCCAGGGAATGGACTGAACTGAACTGGGTCAGAATACAGGGGCTCGTCCAGGATAGTAACCCAAGGGAATGGACTGAACTGGGTCAAAATACAGGGGCTAGTCCAGAATAGCAACCCGAGGCAATGGACCAAACCGGGTCAAAATACAGGGGCTGGTCCAGAATAGCAACCTCAGGCAATGAACCGAACCGGGTCAGAATACAGGGGCTGGTCCAGAATAGCAATCCTTTGCAATGGACCGAACCGGGTCAGAATACAGGGGCTGGTTCAGAATAGCAACCCCAGGCAATGGATCAAACCGGGTCAGATTACAGGGGCCGGTCCAGTATAGAAACCCCAGGGAATGGACTGAACTGGGTCAGAATACAGGAACTGCTCCGGGATAGAAACCCCAGGGAATGGACTGAACTGGGTCAGAATACAGGGGATTGTCCGGGTTAGAAACCCCAGGGAATGGACTAAACTGTGTCAGAATACAGGGGATGGTCCGGGATAGAAACCCCAGGGAAAGGACCAAACCGGGTCAGAATACAGGGGCTGCTCCAGGATAGTTACCCCAGGGAATGGACTGAACTGGGTCAGAATACAGGGGCTGAACCAGGATAGAAACCCCAGGGAATGGACCAAACCGGGTAAGAATACAGGGGATGGTCCGGGATAGAAACCCCAGGGAATGGACTGAACCGGATCAGAATGCAGGGGATGGTCCGGGATAGAAACCGCAGGGAATGGACTGAACCGGATCAGAATACAGGGGATGGTCCGGGATAGAAACCCTAGGGAGTAGACTGAAGCGGGTCAGAATACAGGTGCTGGTACGGGATAGAAACCCCAGGGAATGGACTGAACCGGATCAGAATACAGGGGATGGTCCGGGATAGAAACCCCAGGGAATGGACTGAACCGGATCAGAATACAGGGGCTGGTACGGGATAGAAACCCCAGGGAATGGATTGAACCGGATCAGAATACGGGGGATGGTCCGGGATAGAAACCCCAGGGAATGGACTGAACCGGGTCAGAATACAGGGGCTGGTCCGGGATAGAAACCCCAGGGAATGGACCCAACCGGGTCAGAATTCAGGGGCTGCACCAGTTTAGAAACCCCAGGGAATGGACCGAACCGGGTAAGAATACAGTGGATGGTCTGGGATAGAAACTCCAGTGAATGGACTGAACTGGGTCAGAATACAGGGGCTGCACCAGGATAGAAACCCCAGGGAATGGACCGAACCGGGTCAGAATACAGGGGCTGGTCTGGGATAGAAACTCCAGCGAATGGACCGAACCGGGTAAGAATACAGTCTGGGGTACTAATGGAAGCTGACACATGCCCTGGACCAGAGGGCCTGTCCCCTGCTGGATTCAAGGAGCTTGCTGCAGTGATCGTGGACGCACAGGTTTTGATCTTCCAGACTTCCAACAACAACTTGTATTTTCCAGCGCCTTTAATTTCATAAAACATCCCAAGGTGTTTCACCGGAGCATCATAAAACAAAGGATAACACCAAGCCACAAAAGGAGGGTTAAATGACAAAAAGCTTGGTCAAGGAGGTAGGTTTTTAAAAAAGTGTCTTAAAAGAGCAAAACAGAGAGTTGAAGAGATGCAGGGAGGGGCTTCCAGAGCTTGGGTCTGAGGCAACTGAAAACATAGCCAGCAATGGTGGAGCGATTAAAATCAGGGATGCATAAGAGGCCAGAATTTGGGCAGCACAGATATGTTGGAGGTTTCTGGAGCACTTGCCTTCCGGGAGAGGAGTCCAAGCACGCCAGAGTTGGAAAACAAAGTGAGCAGTGATGTAACAGGAAAGATGCAGGGTGATTGCTGAGTAAATGCTGTGGGAATAACTCTTAAATAGCCGGGTTAGTGCAGTAAAAAGTTTAATAATGAGGAACAAGTGAGTAACGTTTTTTGAGTGAGATTTATGTTAACTAGTGAACTATATTAATTTTTAGTAGGATTTATCAGCAACTTCAAAAGTAAAGGTAAGGACTTTAGATTGTAGTGGGTAGTGTTTGGAGTAGAACAAGGCCCCTAGCGTGATTAGTATTTTTTAATTCAGGGATTAACTAATCAATCTGAGGGTAAGTCATGACAGGAGAGCTCAGCCCCGTGATCTGCTCCTCCTCCGCTATGTGGGAAATCAGGGACGCTTCCAGTGTCCCTGATGTCCGTGTGTGCAGGAAGTGCACACATCTGCAGCTACTGGCTACCAGCATTACGGAGCTGGAGCTCTGGGTGGTTTTCCTGTGGAGCATCCACGATGCTTAAAACGTCATGGATAGCACGTTTAGCGAGGTGGTCACTGCAGGAAAATGCTGCAAAGGCAGAAAGGAAGTGGGTGACCAGCAGGCGGAGTGGAGGAAGGCAGTTTGTGGAGGAGTCCCCTGTGGCCAACCCCTTCTCTCTAACAGATATACCGCTTTGAATATTGTTGGGGGAGATGGCTCAGGGGATAGCAGCAACGGACAAGTTCATGGCACCATGTGTGGCTCTGTCGCACAAGAGGGAAGGAAGAAGAGTGGCAGGGATTTAGTGATTGGGGATTCAATCGTAAGGGGAACAGTCAGGCGTTTCTGTGATCACAAAAGAGACTCCAGGATGGTATGTTGTCTCCCTAGTGCTGGGGTCAAGGATGTCTCGACTGCAGGGAATGCTGAGGGGGGAGCGCGAGCAGCCAGTTGTCTTGGTACATATTGGTGCCAACGACATAGGTTTTTTAAAAAAGGGAATGAGGTCCTACAAGCTGAATATAGGGAGTTCGGACATAAATTTAATAAGTCGGACCTCAAAGGTAGTAATCTCAGGTTTACAGAGTGGAATGTGGGAAACCAGCCAGGAGTGTGTTGGAATAATCAAGTCGAGAGGGAACGAAGGCAAGAATGAGGGTTTCAGCAGCAGATGTGCTGAGACGGGGGCAAAGTTGGGTGATGCTCTAGAAATGGAAATAGGTGGTCTTAGTGGTGGCGTGATGGGACACCAACGGTGTGAATAGACTAGCATAATCTTGGACTGTGACCAGGGGGAGGGTCAGTAGCTAATGAACAGAGTTTGCAACAACGGTTTCAGTCTTCCTGATATTTGATTGGAGGACATTTCTCTCATCCTGGATGTCGGAGAATGAGTTTGATAATTTCGCAACAGTGGCGGACTGGAGGGAACTGGCGAGGTAGAGCTCGGTGTCATCAGCATACGGTATGAAAACTAAAGCTATGCTTTTCGATGTCGCCGAGGGGCAGCATGCAGATTAGCATTAGGAGGGGAGCCAAGGATAGATCGGATAGACACCAGAGGTAACAGTGCAGGAGCAGGAAGAGAGCCATTATAAGTGATTCTCTGGTTGCAATGAGATAAATAAGAGTGAGAGCAGTCCCACCCAGCTGGACGACAGTGGAGAGGTGTTGGAGGAGGATGGGTGCAGTCAGATCGAGATGGAGGAGGAGGGAACGTGTACCACAGTCACAGTCACAGTGGATGTCATTGTGACTTGATAGGAAGTGTTTCAGTACTATGGCGATTGTGGAAACCTGATTGTAGGGAATAGGATCGAGGGGACAGGAGGTGGGTCTTGTGGACAAGATGAGTTCAGACAGGGCATGAGGGGAGATGGGTGTGAGTTCAGGGCGAGGGAAGGAGGCAGCGTTATAGGAAGTTTGGCCATTGGGCTAATGAGAAGAAGGAAATGGCAGGGGCAGCTGATAGGCAGGTCTTGATCTTAGTGGCAAAGAAGTCTGTGAGTTGCTCACATTTATTGTCAGAGGTGAGGTTAGAGGGGTTTAAGAAGACAGTTTGTAATAGAGAAAGGAAGCCAGGGGTTATCCTTGCAATCCAGGATGAACAGTTTTTGTCGATGAGAGCAGGACCTGATGGTGTTTTAGGTTGTCCAGCTGGATGGCTAAACCAGTTGTTTGCCATGTCCATTCACGTCTGCATCCCTTAGACATAAGGCAGTGGAGATTAGGGATGTACCAGGGGGCAGGGCCAGGGTGAGAGTTTGATCTGTTTACTGGGGACAAAGGTGGAGGTGAGTTGTGCAAATCAGTAGCTGCCGAAAATGTCTGAGGGCCAAAGGGTAGATCGTTGAGATTTTGAAAGTGTAGTTGTAAGTAAATAGGGGGATTGTATTTATCCAGGGATGGATACGGAAGGAGGTGGAGTTGGAGTGTGGGAAAGGGATGTGGGTGCAGAGTGAGACAAGGAAGTGATCATGAGATGGCCTTTTCTGTAACTTGTGCAGTGGGAGTAGCAAGGTCACGTGAGTCGGCAAGGTCGAGGGGGTGGCCGTGAAAATGGCCGGGTTTGGCTATTTCCGTGAAGAGCGAGATTGAGTGAGGATAAGAGGGCCATGAACTCAGGAGAGAGTGAGAACATGATGAGCTGAGATGGAGATTGAAATCACTGAGGATGAGAATTCTTTCAGCGCAGAGGCTGAGGGAGAAAAGCAGTGAAGGTATCTCCGTGATAAAACTCTTTATTGAAATTGAAGGCAGTACAGAACAATGGTTTTGATCGAGAGGTGATGGGGTGGAACAAGGTGAGATGCTCAAAGGAGGAGAAAGGGGCAGAGGAGTGGGGTGGTGGTGGTGATTGGGGGGGGGGCGGGGAGTGTCCTTCCAAGGTGTGATCTGGCGATGAGAGCGACACAGCCACAGCGATGGTCTTAGCGGGGCAGGTGATGGACGATGTAACCAGGCGGGGAGGCTTCATTAAGTGGCGTGGTGTCATCACCCCTCAGCCAGCTTTCCTTTAAGGCCATGATGTCGACGCACAGTAAGGTCACGGATGACACGTGAACGGACATTCTGCAGGAAAATGTGTAGATGGAGTGGTGAGAACGGTCAGTCCACAGGGTCAGCAGTGAGTTGAACAGGGTGAAGATTGGTATGATCAGTCCCTAGTGGTCGCACTGGATGGGAAGGGAGAGGAGAGTGGGATGGACACTTGGGTTGCTGCTTCTAATGAGGAAGCACCCGATGCCTCAGTGAGGTCATCAGAGGATGCCAAGAGAAGCACTGTGCTAAGCTGCCGGCTTATCGGAATGGGACTCGAGCCTGGGACGACAGGAACGTTGAGTCCTGAATGGTTGGGGTAGGGAGTGCAGTGTGTGTGAGAGTGGGGAAGTGAAAAGAGGGATGTGAGAGTGGGGAAGTGAAAAGAGGGATGGCAATACAAGAGCTTTTGGAGGGGTAAAGAGAAAAGAAGTTTAAGGGAAAGAGCCAAAGTGGAAATAGATTGATCGGCTTGAATTTGGATGGCAGCTAAAATGGACACCGGGAGATCTCAAGTTAAATCAGTCTAGTTGCATGAAAACATGATAGTAAAGGGGAATTAGATGGGGATATTAGGAAGGAGTTCAGAGTTAGTCTGAGAACCTGTGGTGGAATAATGATGACTTGGAATGGTTGGAATCAGCATGGAGCATCAATGAGCTGTTCTGTGAGTTTGGAGACAGATAAAGCAAGTTTGAAGTTAGAGTATCAGGATGCATAGATACAGGTATTTCCTAGGAATGGAGATCCTCTGGAGGTGTACAGAGTCAGTTGCAGGATGAAAAGGTGATGGCAAAGTTGGAGGACTCCATTAAAACCCAGGTGAGTGATATTCCAGCCAACAATCCGACTGAAGCTGAAAAACCAGTATAGCCAGCGACCAGCCACAGAGTCAGCAGGAGACAAGACGGACAAGAAGGAAGGACTGTGAAAGGATGGAGGGGGTGAGAGAGATTAAATGACAGATGTTATGGAACAGAATGCAAATTGAGTGCGACATAGTTGTACAAAAAGACAGCGCGAGTTCCGAGAGAGTGTTAATGGCAGAATAATGAACAGCTCTGTACAAAAGCAAAAACATGAAAAATAAGTTTGGCGAGCACATGGTTAAATATATTTATAGTTTGCATTATTTTGTTTATATATGTATATCTCAAAAAATAATGGGGCTCATGGTCTCAAATTATTGAACTCAATATTGAGTCCGGAAGGCTGTAGAGTGCCCAATCGGTAAATGAAATGCTGTTCCTCGAGCTTGCGTTGATGTCCACTGGAAAACTGCAGCAGGCTGGGGACTGAGGTCTCAATCACAGCAGTGGTGGGCGGAGGGCAGTAGACTGCGCAAAGCTACTTTATATGTTGCAAAAGTGCGGCAAATCTGAGACAGAAGTTGGGTAAAAGTTAAAATGGTTTCCTCAGATTAGAAGGTAGCAATTGTAACTGTGCGGAGGGGGGAAAGAGAGAATCATATGATGAGGCAAAGTCAACATGGATTTTTGGAACGTACGTTATGCTTGACTAAGTTTTTTTTTGGAGGGTGTCACTGGTAGGGTGGATAAGGGAGATCAGTGGATGTAGTCTAATTGGATTTTCAGAAGGTATTTGACACGATACCACACAGGAGATTGTTGTACAATATTAGGGCTTCTGGGATTAGGGAGAATATATGAGCACGGATTGAATATTGCATAACAGGCTGAAGACCAAGTAAGAGTAAGTGAAACACTTCAGGGTTGGCTGTAACTCTGGGAGTACTGAAAGGATCAGTTTTTGGGCCTCAGCTACTTACAATCTATATCAATGACTTGGACAAGAGGACCAAGTTCTGCCGATAGAAAGCCAGGTGGGAATGTAAACTGAAGAGGACGCAAAGATGCTACAAAGGAATGTAGACCCCTGAAGTGTTTGGGCAAGCAATTGTTCACTATGGGCAGAAGAATTGAAAAGCAGTCTTTTTTTTAGAGGTGAAAGACTGGTAAACATTGTAGTCTAAGGGATTGGGGGATCGAGATATGCTAGCCTTAGGGGGTGGATTGAAGGTTCACTGGGTTGATTCCTGTGATGGGTGCACTGTCCTATGGGGAGTGATTGAGTAGAATAGGCCTATGCTCTTTGGTGTTTAGAAGAATGAAAGGTGATCTCGTAGAAATTTATAACATTCTCCGAGGGCTTGACAGGGTAGAAGTTGAGACTGTTTCCCCCAGCTGGAGAGTTCAGAACTAGTCGTCATAGTAGCAAGGTAAGGGGTAGTCCATTAGGACTGAGATGAGCAGAAACCTCTTCGATCCGAGTGTTGTAAATCTTTGGAACTCTCTAGCCCAGATTGCTGTGGACACTCAGTAGATGAGTTTATTCAAGACTGAGACTGTGCCACGTAATAGACTTTATCAGCAAATTTGAAGCCCATGGAATGAAAAGGACGTTGGCAGCATGGATACCAAGTTGGCTGAATGACAAACAATGAGTAATGGTGAACTATTATTTTTCAGACTGGATGAAGGGATACAGTGGTGTTCCCCAGGGGTCGGCATGAGCAGAAAGACCTGGGAGTGTATGTGAACAAATTGTTGAAGGTGACTGGGCAGGTTGAGAAAGTCATTGAATAAATATGTGCGGTTCTAGGCTTTATAAAGAGAGTCACAGAGTACAAAGCAAAGAAGTTATGATGAACCTTCTCTAAAACATTGGTTCATAAGAACTAGGAGCAGGAGGAGGCTGTCCGGCCCCTTGAGCCTGCTCCGCCATTCAATAAGATCATGGCTGATCTTTTCGTGGACTCAGATCCACTTACCCGCGCTCCCACCATATCCCATACTTCCTTTATTGTTCAAAAATATATCTACCTTAGCTTTAAAGACGTTTACTGAAGTAGCGACAACTACTTCACTGGGCAAGGAATTCCATAGATTAACAACCCTCTGGGTGAAGAAGTTCCTTCTTAATTCAGTCCTAAATCTGCTCCCTCTAATCTGGAGGCTATGCCCTCTTGTCCTAGCTTCACCTGCCAGTGGAAACATCCTCTCTACTTGTGTCTTATCTATTCCCTTCATGATTGTATATGTTTCTATAAGATCCCCCCTCATTCTTCTGAATTCCAATGAATATAATCCCAATCTACTCAGTCTCTCCTCATAAGCCAACCCCCTCAACTCCGGAATCAACCTAGTGAACCTCCTCTGCACCCCCTCCAGTGCCAGTACATCCTTTCTCAAGTAAGGAGACCAAAACTGCACACAGTACTCCAGGTGCGGCCTCACCAGTACCTTATACAGCTGCAACATAACCTCTCTGCTTTTGAACTCAATCCCTTTAGCAATGAAGGACAAAATTCCATTTGCCTTCCTAATTACTTGCTGTACTGCAGACCAACCTTCTGCGATTCATGCACAAGGACACCGAGGTCCCTCTGCATTGCAGCATGCTGCAACTTTTTACCATTCCAGTAATAATCCTTTTTCCTCTTACTCCTACCGAAATGAATGACTTCACATTTATTAACATTGCATTCCATCTGCCAGATCTTTGCCCACTCACTCAATGTATCTATGTTCCTCTGCAAAGTTTCACAGTCATCTGCACACTCATCTTAGTGTCATCTGAAAACTTTGACACCCTACACGTGGCCCCCAACTCCAAATCATCTATATAAATTGTAAATAATTGCGGTCCCAACACCGATCCCTGAGGCATACCACTAGTGACTGATTGCCAACCAGAATAGCACTCATTTATCCCCACTTTCTGCTTCCTGATAGTCAACCAATCCTCTATCCATGCTAATAACTTTACACCTGACGCCATGCATCCTTATCTTATGCAGCAGCCTCTTGTGCAGCACCTTGCCGAAGGCCTTTTGGAAATCTAGTGTACACCACATCCACTGGGTCCCCATTGTCCACCTTGCTCGTAATGTCATCATAGAATTCCAAAAGATTTGTCAAGCATGACCTGCCCTTCATGAACCCATGCTGCGTCTGCCCAACGGGACAATTTCTATCGAGATGCCCTGCTATTTCTTCCTTGATAATAGACTCAAGTATCTTCCCCACTACAGAAGTTAAGCTAACCGGTCTATAATTCCCCATCTTTTGTCTACCTCCCTTTTTAAACAGTGGTGTCACATCTACTGTTTTCCAATCAGCTGGGACTGCCCCAGAGTCCAGCAAATTTTGGAAAATTTCCGCCAGTGCACCTGCTATTTCTCCCACCATCTCTTTTAGTACCCTGGGATGCATTCCATCAGGGCCAGGAGACTTATCAATCCTGAGCTCCATTAGCTTGCCCAACACTACTTCTTCCATAATAATGATTGTTCCCAGGTCCTCACCTACGTTCGTCTCTTTGTCAATTACTGGCATGTTATTAATGTCCTCCACTGTGAAGACTGATACAAAATACCTGTTCAATGCCTCGGCCATTTCATCATATCCCATAACTAAATTCCCCTTCTCATCCTCTAAAGGACCAACGTTTACTTTAGCCACTCTTTTTCGTTTTATATATTTATAGAAACTTTTGCTACCTGTCTTTATATTCTGTGCTAGATTTTTCTCATGTTCCATCTTACATTTCTTTATAGCTCTTTTTGTAGCTTTCTGTTGACCTTTAAAGTTTTCCCAATCTTCTAGTTTCATGCTGCTTTTGGCCACTTTGTTTGCCTTCTTTTTCAATTTTATAGCCTCCCTTATTTCCTTAGACACCCATGGCAGATTACCCCTTTTCTTCCAGTCCTTCCTTTTCACTGGAATATACTTTTGCTGAGCACTTTGAAAAATTGCTTTGAAAATCCTCCACTGCTCGTCAACTGTCCCACCATAAAATCTTTGTTTCCAGTCTACTTTAGCCAAGTCCTTCCTCATTCTATTGTAGTCCCCCTTGTTCAAGTGCAGGACCCTGGTATTGGATTTTACCTTCACACTCTCCATCTGTATTCTAAATTCAACCATACTGTGATCACTCCTTCCAAGAGGATCCCTAACTATGAGGTCATTAATTATTCATGTCTCATTACACAGGACTAGATCTAGGATAGCTTGCTCCCATTACATACTGTTCAAGAAATCTATCAGGGATACACTCAAATAATTCCTTCTCAAGGCTACCCTGACTGAGCTGGTTCGACCAATCTACATGTAGATTAAAATCCCTCATGATAATTGCCATACCATTTTTACAGGCATTGGTTATTTCTTTGTTTGTTGCCCGCCCCAATGTGATATTATTTGGTGGCCTATAGACTACGCCTATCAATGACTTTTTCTTTAGAGTTTCTATTTTCCACCCGAATGGATTCAACCTCATTCTCCATAGAACCTATATCATCTCTCAGCACCGCCCTGATGTCGTCCTTGAGTATCAGAACTACACCACCTCCCTTACCTTCCTGTCTGTCCTTCCAAATAGTCTGGTACCCCTGGATATTTAACTCCCAGTCGTGACCAACCTGTAACCATGTCTCCGTAATGGCTACCAAATCATATTCATTCGCGATGATTTGTGCCGTTAACTCATCAACCTTGTTACGAATGCTACGAACATTCAGGAAAATTGCCTTTATGCTAGCTTTCTTACCCTCATGATTCCCAACATCTCTAATAATAACTCCTGAGTTATCCTTCCTTTCTGCTTCTATCATAGTCTGCCTTGAACTTAAACCCTCCTGCACACGTTAGCCTGCTGCTTACCTTTTTATTTATCATCATACACCCTGTCGTTTTCCCTTTCCCTTTCCCTTCCCCCCGAGTCGCTAGTTTAAAGTCCTAGAGACCACCCTATTTATCCGTTTCGCTAGAACACTGGTTCCAGATCTGTTCAGGTGGAGACCGTCCCATCGGTACAGATCCCCCCGGTTCCAAAACTGATGCCAATGCCCCATGAAATGGAACCCCTCTTTCTCACACCACTCCCTTCAGCCCCAATTCAGGGCATCACACTCCCGCAAGGATGTGAAGGATTTACAGAAGGTGTTGCAAAAGATTTAAATGAATGATTCCAGGGATGGCAGACTTCAGCTGCGTGGATAGATTGGAGGAGCTGAAATTGTTCTCTTTGGTGAAGAGAAAGTTTGAGAGGAGATTTGATCGAGGTGTTCAAAATCATGAGGTGTCTGGACAATGTAGATAGAGAGAAACTGTTCCCATTGGTGGAAGATCCGAGAACTAGAAGACACATGGCCACATGAAAAACTTTTACACAGCGAGTGGTTATAATCTGGAATGCACTGTCTAAAAATGTGGAGATAGATTCAATCATAGCTTTCAAAAGAGAATTGGATAAGTACCTGAAATGGGGTTTAGGGAGGGGGGAGGGGGGAGGGAGGAATTGCAGGGGTACAGGGAACATGCAGGTGAGTGGGAGGAGCTAAATTGCTCTTGCAGAGAACTGGCACATAATGGACTGGCTGAATGGCCTCATTCTGTGCTGTAACCATTCAGTGATTCTGTGCAACAATAGATTTCCTGCTGCCAACTGCAGAGAACCATGGTGTGCCATAAACTGCTTGTTCAACAGGACAGGGTGTTAAGATAAACAGGAAATATATCACTGGGATGACTGGGTGGTGTCGCTGTGAATTCAGCTCCATCTAATAAACAGCTGGCAGTTCCTGCACTGGACTTTGCAGTGAACTAACTGGTGATTTAGAGAACACAATGGGGTTTGCTGGGAACTGAGGTGCTGCTGTGGGGAGACAATGAGCACAGGACGGGCTTTGTCCTGGGGCAGAGGGAGGAAACAGCAATGTACAAATGAACAACAGGACTGTGGTGATGTGGGACACCAGTTCACAATATTTGTCAATATTTCCCTCATTTTTCACATGTCACCCTTTGTCCTTTCTTTCCTTCCCAATCTTTCCTGAATACCTTGTATCTAGGAATAGTTAGTGCCCAGTCTTGCCCTATTTTGAACCAGGTCTCCGTTATCATCTCAACGCCATATTCCCAAGTGACTGTCGACACCTGCAGCTCACTAATCATATTTACCACACTCTGTGCATTCACTTCCATGCACTGTAAACCTAATTTAGATCTTACTGCATTCTCTCACACTCTGAACCCACCTAATGCCTTATTATTTCTTATGCTAGTGCTAGCTATCGCTCTCAATTCTTTGTGCACCTTGCTTTTCCTCTCTAATGTTACCTCCTGATTCCCACCACTCCCCCTCTTGTTAGTTTAAACCCTCCCGATAGCACTAGCAAACTGTCCCGCAAGGACATTGGTCCCAGCTCTGTTCTGGTGCCATTAATGTGGCCTGTACAGCTCCCATCTCCCCAACAACCTGTCCCAATGTCCCAGGAATCTAAAGCCCTCCCTCCTCTCTCTCCAGCCACACATTCATCTGCTCTATCCTCCTATTCACCAGCGCTTGGCACTGTGAGTATTCTGGAAATTTATGCATCTGAAGTCCAGCTTGTTAATTTCTTTCTGAGCTCTCTCAAATCTGCCTGCAGATTTTCCTTTTTTCTTCCTGTGTTATTAGTATTTGGTCACCCCAACCCTTCTCTTTTTTTCAAAATAAGAGAACTGACATATTAATCCTTTCCTGATAGCTACAACTTCTCATTTCTGGTATTATCTTTTGTAAATCTTTCTTGCACTCTCCCTTGTGCCTCTATATCACTTTCGTAATATGGTGACCAGAACTGTGCACAGTACTCCAAGTGTGGGCAAACCAAGGTTTGATACAAGCTTCACATGACTTCTCGACTTTTCAATGATGTCTCTCTAGAAATAAACTCTGGTGCATGATTTGTCTTTTTTATCTGGCCTTATTAACTTGCATCTCTACCTTTTTGTGTATTTGTACCCCATTTAGATTCTTATTTTACAAGTAATAAGTGACTTAATATTTCTTAGTGAATGTAATAACTCACTTTTATATGTGTTGAAATTCATTTGGCAATTGTATGCCCGTTCCGCAGGTTTTGGTGCCTCTTTTGCAATTTATTATAATCACAACATTACACGAGTGTTAATATTAGTGGAACAGTGGGAAATATCCTCCGCTCCTGCAGTGTTCACTAGTCAGGTGCTGGTACAGTGAGAAATATAATAAATACATTCAAATAGAAGCACTAACCAGGGCACATCTGCATGAAGATGGAGAACAGAGAAATCATACCTCTCTAGATATTGTGTTCATTGATAAAGTAGCAGAATTTTATATTAAAACTCAGCAAATCGAAATTATTTAGCGAAAGATCTGCTCATATTTTTAACGAATTTTCATGCTGAATACAACCTGAGTGAAGAATCATTTAATTCACCAATGATTGCCCTGCTTCATGTTCCCATACTGCATATTCTCTCTTTCAGGAGTAAGTCTGGATTTGCCCTGCACTGCTTGAATAACTCTTGCCAATGGGCACTCCCCGTGTAGAGACTCAGCCAATGGGAATGCGTCCAGAACTAGGTTGTCGAGATCAGCAGGACTTGCTGCATTGCCCTGGGCAGCTGTCTGTGTTAAACCTGATGTGGAGGGTTGATCGCAGCACTTGGGAATTGCTTGATCTCCGAGCCAACAACTGTTATACTGTTGAGGGAGATGGGACTGACCACGTGCCTTACAAAGCAATGCTCTCCTTATCATATTAATATTTCCATCTAATCCTCCTATTTATTACAGAGCATCAGAATCTGAGAATGCCTATCACCACCACAACTGAAGGTTCAAACAGGGCAGAAGATGCAACATCTTGAATAAGAAAGTGAATGGACGCAGGGACGTTAACAAAATACTTCAACATTTAATTTCTGCTCTGATCAATGTCCAGCTCTCGGTCAAGGACCTGGAGCTTACACAGAAAGAAGGTGCAGGGACAGGGGCTTAGTGGAAAGAGGGAAGTGAGTGACCATCCAGAAAGGCATCACAGTCCGAAATGGAGAGTGTCCCTGAGTATTGCAACTGTCCAATATAATCATCTAGAGCACAGAAGGCGGCCATTTTGCCCGTCCAACCCATACTAGCTCCCTCCTGCAAGAGCTATCTATCTAGTCCCACTACCCTGCCCTTTCCACCGCAGTCCAAATAGATGGCTAGTATTGGTGACAGTAAGGGGGATTGAGTGTGTCTGAGGAGGGTCACCTTGAGCAACAGTGTGGCGCTAGTAATCCAGAGGCCCAGACTCATCCCGAGACGCAGATGCCAACCCCACCACAGAAGCTGGGGAATTTAAATACAATTAATGAAATAAATCTGGAATTAACAGTTTCTCACAGTAATGGTGAATCTACCAAATTGTCCTTTTAAAAACCCATTTGCCTCAACTATCTCATCTGAGAGACTTCTACTTTGGGTCCCACGACTCCGCCCCCCGCAAGACTAGTTTAAACCCTCCCGAGTAGTACTAGCAAACCTCCCCACAAGGATATTGGTCCCCTTCCAGTTTAGATGCAACCCGTCCCTCTTGTGCAGGTCACCTCTGCACCAGAAGAGATCCCAATGATCAAAGCAGCTGAAGCCCTCCCGCCTATACCAGCTCTTCAGCCCCGCATTCATTTGCCTTATCCTGCTATTCCTACCCTCACTGGCACGTGGCACAGGGAGTAAATCCTGAGATTCCAACCCGAGAGGTCCTGCTTTTTAACCTTCTGCCTCACTCCCTATTTTCACTTTGAGGAACCTCATCTCTCTTCCTGACAGCAAATTCGGGCACATCAAGTTCCCAGAAACTGCAATGTGATAATGTGATCATGAGTTTACAGGTTACTGGTCGAGGGACAACTATTGATCAGGACACGGGGAAGAAACCTTCTACTGTTTGATAAAATAGTAAATCTGTTGCACAAGACCGTCAACTCCCCAACCCCCCTCCCCCCACACTCTCCCAGTTCTATGGTGCTGCCCTCTTCCACCCACAACTACCAGGGGGGTGTTCTGGCACTTTTTAACCACAGGCCCAAGTCATCTCATTGCCCCTTTATCAGGATTGGTGTAGCGTTGCCAATTCTGCAGCAGTTTGACTAGGATGTGACTGCTTAACATCCCTGTCCCTTATTTCCGTCCCCCCTTGATCAGAGCACCAGCCTCCTCCAGCAATACTATCAGCACAGTCCCGGCAATTCGCTGGCATCTCCACCAAGCTTTTGTTTTTTTTTTGTTTGCTGCTCGATTCACAATCAAAGCCTTAAAAGAAAATGTCTCTGACATGTTTTCCAGCCTGGTCGTCCTGCGAGGGAGAGGGGGGCCGCTGCTGGGCTTGTCGCCCCTCACCGTCAGAGACACCCGCTAATGATCCCTGGGGCCAGCCGCTGGCTCCGCCGGGGTGCTCGGCTCAGTCCCTCCGCGGGGGGTGGCGAAGGCAGCTCCCTCCCGCTTCTCGCCGTCAGGGTCAGCGTGCGATGCGGGAGCGATCGGGAGAGGTGCAGGTCGGGGCAACATCCGTGTCCAGTCGAGCAGCTCCGCTCTTTCCCTTCACAGACAAAGTAAAACAGAGAACAGTGAAGGAACAACACAAATGGGGATAGTATCTTTGCTCAGAGGAAGGGCTGCCAGGGGTGGACGGGAGGCTACAGAGAAACAGGTTAGCTGGGAGGGAGCGGCTTTGTAAAGTAGACAAGCAGAAAGATTAGTACTTGGTGCTTTATGAGTGAAATGGAGCCAGTTGAAAAGGAAGGATGTAAATCAGAGGGACTGAAGCAAAGGAAGCATCACAAGAACAGAGAAAACATCAACACTTTAAACTTCCCGCTGCGTTTGCTGACAACGCAACCACTAGGTGGCACAGTACTAGCACATGCGCAAATGCAGCTTCTTCCACTGAAACGTCACTGTCTCAGACGTTCCAGGCAGCTGCCAGGATGAAAGATGGCGCTGCTCAATTTATTTATTTAGAGATGCAGCACTGAAACAGGCCCTTCGGCCCACCGAGTCTGTGCTGACTATTAAACCACCCATTTATACTAATCCGACATTAATCCCATATTCCATACCACATCCCCACCATTCTCCTACCACCTATCTACACTAGGGGCAATTTAGAATTAGAATTTTTTAGAATATTACAGCGCAGTCCAGGCCCTTCGGCCCTCGATGTTGCGCCGATCATCTGACCTACACTATTCCATTTACATCCATATATCTATCCAATGACCACTTAAATGCCCTTAAAGTTGGCGAGTCTACTACTGTTGCAGGCAGGGCGTTCCACGCCCCTACTACTCTCTGCATAAAGAAACTACCTCTGACATCTGTCCTACATCTTTCTCCCCTCAACTTAAAGCTATGTCCCCTCGTGTTTGCCATCCTCATCCGAGGAAAATGACTCTCACTATCCACCCTATCTAACCCTCTGATTATCTTGTATGTCTCTATTAAGTCACGTCTCCTCCTCCTTCTCTCTAACGAAAACAACCCCAAGTCCCTCAGCCTTTCCTCGTAAGACCTTCCCTCCATACCAGGCAACATCCTAGTAAATCTCCTCTGCACCCTTTCCAAAGCTTCCACATCCTTCCTATAATGCGGTGACCAGAACTGCACGCAATACTCAAGGTGCGGTCTCACCAGAGTTTTGTACAGCTGCATCATGACCTCGTGGCTCCGAAACTCGATCCCCCTACGAATAAAAGCTAACACACCATATGCCTTCTTAACAGCCCTATTAACCTGGGTAGCAACTTTCAGGGATTTATGTACCTGGACACCAAGATCTCTCTGCTCATCTACACTACCAAGAATCTTCCATTAGCCCAGTACTCTGCATTGCTGTTACTCCTTCCAAAGTGAATCACCTCACACTTCTCCGCATTAAACTCCATTTGCCATCTCTCAGCCCAGCTTTGCAGCCTATCTATGTCCCTCTGTTGCCTACAACACCCTTCGACACTATCCACAACTCCACCGACCTTCGTGTCATCCGCAAATTTACTAACCCACCCTTCTACACCCTCATCCAGGTCATTTATAAAAATGACAAACAGCAGTGGCCCCAAAACAGATCCTTGCGGTACACCACTAGTAACTAAACTCCAGGATGAACATTTGCCATCAACCACCACCCTCTGTCTTCTTTCAGCTTGCAATTTCTGATCCAAAGCTCTAAATCACCTTCAACCCCATACTTCCGTATTTTCTGCAATAGCCTACCGTGGGGAACCTTATCAAACGCCTTACTGAAATCCATATACACCACATCCACTGCTTTACCCTCATCCACCTGTTTGGTCACCTTCTCGAAAAACTCAATAAGATTTGTGAGGCACGACCTACCTTTCACAAAACCGTGCTGACTATCGCAAATGAACTTATTCTTTTCAAGATGATTACAAATCCTATCTCTTATAACCTTTTCCAACATTTTACCCACAACCGAAGTAAGGCTCACAGGTCTATAATTACCAGGGCTGTCTCTACTCCCCTTCTTGAACAAGGGGACAACATTTGCTCTCCTCCAGTCCTCCGGCACTGCTCCTGTCGACAATGACGACATAAAGATCAACAACAACGGCTCTGCAATCTCCTCCCTGGCTTCCCAGAGAATCCTAGGATAAATCCCATCTTGGCCCAGGGGACTTATCTATTTTCACTCTTTCCAAAATTGCTAACACCTCCTCCTTGTGAATCTCAATCCCATCTAGCCTAGTAGGCTGTATCTCAGTAATCTCCTCGGCAACATTTTCTTTTTCTACTGTAAATACTGACGAAAAATATTCATATAACGCTTCCCCTATCTCCTCTGATTCCGCACACAACTTCCCACTACTATCCTTGATTCGCCCTAATCTAACTCTTATCATTCGTTTATTCCTGATATACCTATAGAAAGCCTTAGGGTTTTCTTTGATCCTATCCGCCAATGACTTCTCGTGTCCTCTCCTTGCTCTTCTTAGCCCTCCCTTTAGATCCTTCCTGGCTAGCTTGTAACTCTCAAGCGCCCTAACTGAGCCTTCACGTCTCATCCTAACATAAGCCGCCCTCTTCCTCTTGACAAGCGCTTCAACTTCTTGAGTAAACCACGGCTCCCTCGCTCGACAACTTCCTCCCTGCCTGACAGGTACATACTTATCAAGGACACGCATTAGCTGCTCCTTGAATAAGCTCCACATTTCGTTTGTGCCCATCCCCTGCAGTTTCCTTCCCCATCCTACACATCCTAAATCTTGCCTAATCGCGTCATAATTTCCTTTCCCCCAGCTATAATTCTTGCCCTGCCGTATATACCTGTCCCTGCCCATCGCTAAGGTAAACCTAACCGAATTGTGATCACTATCGCCAAAGTGCTCACCTACATCTAAATCGAACACCTGGCCGGGTTCATTACCCAGTACCAAATCCAATGTGGCATCGCCCCTGGTTGGCCTGTCCACATACTGTGTCAGAAAACCCTCCTGCACACACTGGACAAAAACAGACCCATCTAAAGTACTCGAACTATAGTATTTCCAGTCAATATTTGGAAAGTTAAAGTCCCCCATAACCACTACCCTGTTACTCTCGCTCCTGTCGAGAATCATCTTCGCTATCCTTTCCTCTACATCTCTGGAACTATTCGGAGGTCTATAGAAAACTCCCAACAGGGTGACCTCTCCTCTCCTGTTTCTAACCTCGGCCCATACTACCTCAGTAGACGAGTCCTCAAACGTCCTTTCTGCCGCTGTAATACTTTCCTTGATTAACAATGCCACACCCCCCACCCCTCTTTTACCCTCTTCTCTGTTCTTACTGAAACATCTAAATCCTGGAACCTGCAACATCCATTCCTGCCCGTGCTCTACCCATGTCTCCGAAATGGCCACAACATCAGGATCCCAGGTACCAACCCATGCTGCAAGCTCACCCACCTTATTCCGGATGCTCCTGGCGTTGAAGTAGACACACTTTAAACAAAGTTCTTGCTTGCCAGTGCCCTCTTGCGTCCCTGTAACCTTATCCCCTACCTCACTACTCTCAACAGCCTGTACACTGGAACTACAATTTAGGTTCCCATTCCCCTGCTGATTTAGTTTAAACCCCCCGAAGAGCACTAACAAATCTCCCCCCCAGGATATTGGTACCCCTCTGGTTCAGGTGAAGACCATCCTGTTTGCAGAGGTCCCACCTACCCCAGAAAGAGCCCCAATTATCCAGGAAACCAAACCTCTCCCTCCTACACCATCCCTGCAGCCACGTGTTCAACTCCTCTCTCTCCCTATTCCTCTCTTCGCTAGCACGTGGCACAGGCAACAACCCAGAGATAACAACTCTGGTTGTTCTTGCTCTAAGCTTCCACCCTAGCTCCCTGAATTTCTGCCTTAAATCCCCATCTCTCTTCCTACCGATGTCGTTGGTGCCTATGTGGACCACGACTTGGGGGTGCTCCCCCTCCTCCTTAAGGATCCCAAAAACACGATCGGAGACATCACGAACCCTGGCACCTGGGAGGCAATACACCAACCGTGAGTCTCTCTCGTTCCCACAGAACCTCCTATCTGTTCCCCTAACTATGGAGTCCCCAATGACTAATGCTCTGCTCCTCTTCCCTTTTCCCTTCTGAGCAACAGGGACAGACTCTGTGCCAGAGACCTGCACCCCATTGCTTACCCCTGGTAAGTCGTCCCCCCCAACAGTATCCAAAATGGTATGCCTGTTGTTGAGGGAAACGGCCACAGGGGATCCCTGCACTGCCTGCTGGTTCCCTTTCTTCCCTGACGGTAACCCATCTACCTACTTCTTTTACCTGAGGTGTGACTGCCTCCCTATAACTCCTGTCAATAATCCCCTCCGCCTCCCGAATGATCCGAAGTTCATCCAGCTCCAGTTCCCTAACGCGGTCTGCGAGGAGCTGGAGTTGGGTGCACTTCCCGCAGATGCAGTCAGCAGGGCCACTCTTGGCGACCCCTTCCTCCAACATTCTGCAGGAGGAACATACAACTGCCTTTACCTCCATTCCCACTATTCTAGATTCCCAATAAATCTACTGAAAAACCAAACGAAAAAAAAAAAAGTCAACACTTGTTCGCTTAGCAATCCGACGGACTGAACTTTTTAAATAAAAAGCTTACCTTATCAACACACCAGAGTCCTTTTTTTTGTTAGAGGAGGAGGGTGGGTGGGAGACACTACACGTGTAGTGTCTCGGGTACTGCCACTGCCCAAATAAATAGTTTTCCCCTATCCAGCAGTCCCCCGGTCCTCCGAAACAAAAGGGGATTAACTTGTAACTTACTGAAATTTACAATGGCCAATTCACCTATCAACCTGCAAGTCCTCAGCTTATCACAGATTTAGTGCCCCCGCTCTCCAGCCTCTCGCTCCCTGCCCGCCCAAAGAAGCGAGGTGAGCCGGGAGTGATGAAGGGTCGATGTAGGAGTGAATGGCCAACAGGCGAGAAGCAGGGCGGCCTGGAGCTGGCAGCTGGAGGGGGGGAAGGAGGAAGAAGTGGGGGGGGAAGGAGGAAGAAGCGGGGGGAGAGAGGAGGAAGAAGCGGGGGGAGGAGGAGGAGGAAGGGGGGGAGGAGGAGGAGGAGGAAGGGGGGAGGAGGAGGAGGAAGTGGGGAGGAGGAGGAGGAAGGGGAGGAGGAGGAGGAAAGGAGAGGAGGAGGAGGAAGGGGGAGGAGGAGGAGGAAGGGGGAGAAGAGGAGGCGGAAGGGGGGAGGAGGAGGAGGAAGGGGGAGGAGGAGGAAGGGGAGGAGGAGGAAGGGGGGCAGGAGGAGGAAGGGGGAGGAGGAGGAAGGGGGGAGGAGGAGGAAGGGGCGGGAGGAGGAGGAAGGGTGGGGAGGAGGAGGAAGGGTGGGGGAGAGGAGGAAGGGTGGGGGAGAGGAGGAAGGGTGGGGGGGAGGAGGGAGGGTGGGGGGAGGAGGAAGGGTGGGGGGAGGAGGAAGGGGGGAGGAGGAGGAAGGGGGAGGAGGAGGAAGGGGGCGAAGAGGAGGAAGGGGGGGAGGAGGAGGAAGGGGGAGGAGGAGAAGGGGGAGCAGGAGGAAGGGGGGAGGAGGAGGGGGAGGAGGAGGAAGGGGGGAGGAGGAGGAAGGGGGAGGAGGATGGGGCAGGAGGAGGCGGGAGGAGGGGAGGAGGAGGAGGAAGGGGGAGGTGGAGGGGGGAGGAGGAGGAAGGCGGGAGGAGGAGGGGGAGGAGGAGGAAGGGGGGAGGAGGAGGAGGAGGAGGAGGGGCAGGAGGAGGGGGAGGAGGAGGGGGAGGAGGAGGGAGGAGGAGGAGTGGGGAGGAGGAAGAAGGGGGGCAGGAGGAGGGGGCAAGAGGAGGGGGGAGGAGGAGGGGGGAGGAGGAAGAAGGTGGGGAGGAGGAAGAAGGGGGGGAGGAAGCAGGGGGCGAGCGGCCAGAGAGCGGGGAGCAGGAAACAATCAGATGCTTCACCGTGCATGCACAAACGCCAAACGCATGCGTGGAGACCGACCAGGCTCATTCCGCGATGACATCGACCGCTGCACGATAACATCTTCCCGCGCATGTGCGAACCAGTCCTGGCAAGACGGCAGGGGACCGTTTGCGCATGTGCACCGCTGGCAGTGCTCTCAGGACGTCCGCGGGCTGCTGCGTTGTCACGAGTCACTTGGTTAACTTGAACCAGGGAGGAAGAGACTGAAGACAGGAATAACGAGAGAGAGGGGAGATGAGGAGATATGCTGGTGGAGTGAAGGAAAATAAGGCAGGCGACGGGTGCAGACGCTAATGGGGGAAGATGCTGACACAGGGTAAGGAGGAGGGTGCGTGGATGGTGGGAGGGTGCAAGGTCTTACAGCCAGTTGTGCAGCAAGAACACATTTAACTTAATGCAGCTGTACTGTGAAGCCACTTCGGAAAGTGGCAATCCTCAGAAATGGGCCAAGTTTTGTACCCAGGAACAAACGAGACTTGTTAACTGAACTCACAAAACAAAGTGGGAGCAGAAATGATATTATTCATGCAGGCACAGGCACGGTGGATTGATGTCACAAATGTGTGAAACAAGAAATCACTGTCACAATCAGACCATACAATGGTATGTGTCAGCTCAAATTTAAGTGACTGTCCTGACCATTGAACTCCTGTGGTCAAGCTGTTAACAGGACCTACAAAATAACAACCATGATTCCACAGCATCTGAGACAGCTTCCACATCCCTTGGAAATGTTCATCTCAAGGTGAACCCCATGAGGCTGATACACCCAGAATTTTTCCCATCAAAACACCTTTGTGTGTTAATGGACTATTCAAGGACTCATGATGTGGAAGTGATCTACAGATTGCAGAAACAGACAAAATTGATGTTACAATAAAAGGGGTGGGGACGGGGTGGGGGGGGTGGAGAGCTGTGTCAATCGTTGTCATAGACGTGCAAGGATAACTACGGACGGAGTTAATCATCCGCACACATGGGAACCGACACCTCTGCGTGACCGACAGGGTGAGTAGTTTTTGAATTTAAGGAGAATCAAAGGGAGATGAGTGAGTATGGGTACTGGTTGAAATTGAAGAGAATGAGAGAATAGTGTAAGTGGGAATAGCGAGTATTTAAAGGGAACAGTGCACTGTAATGCATGGTACATTAAACAGTTTAAAGATTACGGGGGTGAACTGGTGAACCTTGACTATTTTACCCCTCCCAGCTCAGGCCAGACTGTGGAATTAGAGGAGAAGGGGGAAGGTGCAGGTTCATATCTTTACAGTCTCTAACTCACCTCACTGACCAGGCCCCAGGCAGCTCGGCACAATTCCACTTCACTGATGCAGTACACAGTGCGTCGGCACCTTCTCAACACACAGAAGAAAAGAGTCAGTAAATGCTCAATCATTTCACACAATATCTCTCACTCCCACCCCCTCACACTCCCTCCCTCACCCACTCCCCCACTCCCACTCCCTAACTACCTCCCACACTCCCCCACTCCCTCCCTCACACACTCCCACATCCCTCCCTCACCCACTCACTCCCTCATCCACTCACTCCCTCACCCACTCACTCCCTGCCTCCCCCTCACCAATTCCCACACTCCCTCCCTCACCCACTCACCCACTACCTCCCCCTCACCCACTCCCTCTCACCCACTCCCACACTCCCTCCCTCCCCCTCACCCACTCCCACACTCACTCCCCCTCCCCCACTCCCACACTCACCCACTCCCTCCCTCACACAATCCCCCACTCCCTCCATCACACACTCCCCCACTCCCTCCCTCACCCACTCACTCCCTCACTCCCTCATCAACTCACTCCCTCACCCACTCACTCCCTCCCTCCCCCTCACCCATTCCCACACTCCCTCCCTCACCCACTCACCCACTCCCTCCCCCTCACCCACTCCCTCTCACCCACTCCCACACTCCCTCTCTCCCCTCACCCACTCCCACACTCACTCCCCCTCCCCCACTCCCACACTCACCCACTCCCTCCCTCACACAATCCCCCACTCCCTCCCTCACACACTCCCCCACTCCCTCGCTCACCCACTCCCTCCCTCACCCACTCCCTCACCCACACTCCCTCCCTCCCCCTCACCCACTCCCCACACTCCCTCACCCACTCCCACACTCCCTCCCTCCCCCTCACCCACTCCCACACTCACTCCCCCTCCCCCACTCCCACACTCACTCCCACTCCCTCACCCACTCCCACACTCACTCCCACTCCCTCCCCCTCACCCACTCCCACACTCACTCCCTCCCACTCCCACACTCACTCCACCCACTCCCACTCCCACACTCGCTCCCACTCCCTCCCCCTCACCCACTCCCACACTCACTCCCACTCCCACACTCACTCCCAATCCCTCCCCCTCACCCACTCCCTCCCCCTCACCCACTCCCACACTCAGTCCCACTCCCTCCCCCTCACCCACTCACACACTCACTCCCACTCCCTCCCCCTCACCCACTCCCACACTCAGTCCCACTCCCTCCCCCTCACCCACTCCCACACTCAGACCCACTCCCTCCCCCTCACCCACTCCCACACTCGCTCCCACTCACCCACTCCCGCACTCGCTCCCACTCCCTTCCCCTCACCCACTCCCACACTCGGTCCCACTCCCACACTCGCTCCCACTCACTCCCACTCCCTCCCACACTCACTCCCACTCCCTCCCCCTCACCCACTCCCACACTCACTCCCCCTCACCCACTCCCTCCCCCTCACCCACTCCCACACTCACTCCCACTCCCTCCCGCACACCCACTCCCACTCCCTCCCCCACACCCTCTCCCACACCCTCCCCCACACCCACTCCCTCCCCCACACCCACTCCCACTGCCTCCCCCACACCCACTCCCTCCACCACACCCACTCCCTCTCCCGCTCCCACTCCCTCCCCCACTCCCACTCCCTCCCCCTCACCCATTCCCATACTCACTCCCTCCCCTTCACCCACTCCCACACTCACTCCCTCCCCCTCACCCACTCCCACACTCATTCCCTCCCCCTCACCCACTCCGACACTCACTCCCTCCCCCTCACCCACTCCCACACTCACTCCCTCCCCCTCACCCACTCCCACACCCACCACCTCCCCCACTCACTCCCTCCCCCACTCACTCCCTCCCCCGCACCACTCCCAAACTCAATCCCTCCCCCTCACCCACTCCCACACTCACTCCCTCACTCACTCCCTCCCCCTCACCCACTCCCACACCCACTCCCTCCCCCACTCCCTCACCCACTCCCTCCCACACTCACTCCCTCCCACACTCACTCCCTCCCTCTCCCTCCCCTCACCCACTCCCTCACTCCCACGCTCACTCCCTTCCCCTCACCCACTGCCACGCTCACTCCCTCCCCCTCACTCCCTCCCCCTCACCCACTCCCACGCTCACTCCCTCCCCTTCACCCACTCCCACGCTCACTCCCACTCCCTCCCCCTCACTCACTCCCACTCCCACTCCCTCACCCACTCCCACACTCACTCCAACTCCCTCCCCCTCACCCTTTCCACACTCACTCCCCCTCACCCACTCCCACACTCACTCCCACTCCCTCCGCCACACCCACTCTCACTCCCACTCACTCCCCCACTCACACCCACTCCCTCCCCCACTCCCACTCCCTCCCCCTCACCCACTCCCACTCCCACTGCCTCCCCCTCACCCACTCCCACACTCACTCCCTCCCCCTCACCCACTCCCACACTCACTCCCTCCCCCTCACCCACTCCCACACTCACTCCCTCCCCCTCACCCACTCCCACACTCACTCCCTCCCTCTCACGCACTCCCACACTCACTCCCTCCCCCTCACCCACTCCCACTCCCACACTCACTCCCTCCCCCTTACCCACTCCCACACTCACTCCCTCCCCCTCACCCACTCCCACACTCACCCCCTCCCCCAACTCCCACACCCACCCACTCCCACACTCACTCCCTCCCCCACTCCCACACTCACACCCTCCCACACTCCCACACTCACACCCTCCCCCTCACCCACTCCCACACTCACGCCCTCCCCCTCACCCACTCCCAAACTGACTCCCTCCCCCTCACCCACTCCCACACTCACTCCCTCCCCCTCACCCACTCCCACACTCACCCCCTCCCTCTCACCCACTCCCATCTCCTCACACACTCACTCCCTCACACTCACCCACTCCTACACCCACTCCCTCCCCCACTCCCTCTCCCTCACCCACTCCCCCACCCATTCCCTCCCTCCCACACGCACTCCCTCCCACACTCACCCACTCCCCCCTCACCCACTACCTCCCCCTCACCCACTCCCACGCTCACTCCCCCCTCACCCACTCTCACGCTCACTCCCTCCCCCACGCTCACTCCCTCCCACTCACCCACTCCCACGCTCACACCCTCCCCTCACCCACTCTCACGCTCACTCCCTCCCCCTCACCCACGCTCACTCCCTCCCCCTCACCCACTCCCACGCTCACTACCTCCCCTCACCCATCCCACGCACACTCCCTCCCCCTCACCCACTCCCACGCTCACTCCCTCCCCCTCACCCACTCCCACGCTCATGCCACGCCCACACCCGCCCCCACGCCCACTCCCTCCCCCACGCCCACTCCCACACTCACTCCCTCCCCCGTCACACACACTCCCACACTCACTCCCTCCCCCTCTCACACACACTCCCACACTCACTCCCCCCTCACACACACTCCCACCCCCCACACACTCACTCTCCCCCTCACACACTCACTCTCCCCCTCCCTCACACTCACTCTCCCCCTCCCTCAAACTCACACACATACTCACTCTCCCCCTCCCTCACACTCACACACACACTCACTCACTCTCCCCCTCACACATACACTCACTCGCTCTCCCCCTCCCACTCACACACACACTCGCTCTCCCCCTCCCACTCACACATACACTCACTCACTCTCTCCCCCTCCCTCCCACTGACACACTCTCCCCCTCCCTCCCTCCCACACTCACTCACTCTCCCCCTCCCTCCCACTCACACATTCTCACTCACTCTCCCCCTCCCTCCCACTCACACACACTCACACACTCCCCCACCCTCACACTCACTCACTCTCTCCCTCCCTCACACTCACTCAATCTCTCCCTCCCTGGGCCGGACTGGAACCAATCTCCTTCGGGGTGCTTTTGCTAACGCTGTTGGGGAGGGTTTAAACTAATGTGGCAGGGGGATGGGAACCAAATGAGGTCAGTGGAGAGTAAGGGTGTAGTAACTAAAGCCTGTAAGGAACTAGATAATGAAGTCAGCGTGACTAAGGGAAAGAGTAGGCAGGGAGCACATGATGAAAGCAAAGGGACTGGTGGTCTGAGGTGTATTTGTTTTAATGCAAGAAGTGTAGTAGGTAAGGCAGATGAACTTAGAGCTTCGATTCGTACCTGGGGGTATGATGTTATTGCTATTACTGAGACTTGGTTGAGGGAAGGGCATGATTGGCAACTAAATATCCCAGGACACCGATGCTTCAGGCGGGATAGAGAGGGAGGTAAAAGGGGTGGAGGAGTTGCATTACTGGTCAAAGAGGATATCACAGCTGTGCTGAAGGAAGGCACTATGGAGGACTCGAGCTGTGAGGCAATATGGGCAGAACTCAGAAATAGGAAGGGTGCGGTAACAATGTTGGGGCTGTACTACAGGCCTCCCAACAGCGAGCGTGAGATAGAGGTACAAATATGTAAACAGATTATGGAAAGCTGTAGGAGCAACAGGGTGGTGGTGATAGGAGATTTTAATTTTCCCAACATTGACTGGGATTCACTTAGTGTTAGAGGTCTAGATGGAGCAAAATTTGTAAGGAGCATCCAGGAGGGTTATCTAGAGCAGTATGTAAATAGTCCAACTCGGGAAGGGGCCATACTGGACCTGGTGTTGGGAAATGAGCCGGGCTAGGTGGTTGACGTTTCAGTAGTGGACTACTTTGGGAATAGTGATCACAATTCCGTAAGTTTTAGAATACTCATGGACAAAGACGAGAGTAGTCCAAAAGGAAGAGTGCTAAATTGGGGGAAGGCCAACCACACCAAAATTCGGCAGGAGCTGGGGAATGTAGATTGGGAGCAGCTGTTTGAAGGTAAATCCACATTTGATATGTGGGAGGCTTTTAAAGAGCGGTTGATAAGCATGCAGGAGAGACATTTTCCTGTGAAAATGAGGGGTAGAAATGGCAAGATTAGGGAGCCATGGATGACAGGTGAAATTGTAAGACTAGCTAAGAGGAAAAAGGAAGCATACATAAGGTCCAGGCGGCTGAAGAAAGACGAAGCTTTGAAAGAATATCGGGATTGTAAGCGCAATCTAAAACGAGGAAATAAGAGGGCAAAATGGGTCATGAAATATCTTCAGCAAACAGGGTTAAGGAAAATCCCAAAGCCTTTTATTCATATATAAGGAGCAAGAGGGTAACCAGAGAAAGGATTGGCCCACTCAAGGACAAAGGAGGAAAATTATGCGTGGTGTCAGAGAAAATGGGTGAGATTCGAACGAGTACTTTGCATCGGTATTCACCGAGGAGAGGGACATGACGGATGTTGAGGTTAGGGACAGATGTTTGATTACTCTAGGTCAAGTCGGCATAAGGAGGGAGGAAGTTTTGGGTATTCCAAAAGTCATTAAGGTGGACAAGTCCCCAGGTCCGGACGGGATCTATCCCAGGTTACTGTGGGAAGCGAGAGAGGAAATAGTTTCGGCCTCAACAGATATCTTTGCAACATCCTTAAACACGGGTGAGGTCCCGGAGGACTGGAGAATTGCTAATGTTGTCCCCTTGTTTAAGAAGGGTAGCAGGGATAATCCAGGTAATTGTAGACCGGTGAGCCTGACGTCAAGTGGTAGGGAAGCTGCTGGAGAAGATACTGAGGGATAGGATCTATTCCCATCTGGAAGGAAATGGGCTTATCAGTGATAGGCAACATGGCTTTGTGCAGGGAAGGTCATGTCTTACCAACTTAATAGAATTCTTTGAGGAAGTGACAAAGTTGATTGATGAGGGAAGGGCTGTCGATGTCATATACATGGACTTCAGTAAGGCGTTTGATAAGGTTCCCCATGGCAGGCTGATGGAGAAAGTGAAGGCGCATGGGGTACAGGGTGTACTAGCTAGATGGAAAAAGAAAAGGCTGGGCAATAGGAGACAGAGAGTAGCAGTGGAAGGGAGTTTCTCAAAATGGAGACGTGTGACCAGTGGTGTTCCACAGGGATCTGTGCTGGGACCACAGTTGTTTCTGATATACATTAATGATTTGGAGGAAAGTATAGGTGGTCTGATGAGCAAGTTTGCAGACGACACTAAGATTGGTGGAGTCGCAGATAGTGAAGGGGACTGTCAGAATACAGCAGAATATAGATAGATTGGAGAGTTGGGCAGAGAAATGGCAGACGGAGTTCAATCAGGGCAAATGCGAGGTGATGAATTTTGGAAGAAGCAATTCAAGAGTGAACTACACAGTAAATGGAAAAGTCCTGGGGAAAATTGATGTCCAGAGAGATTTGGGTGTTCAGGTCCCCTGTTCGCTGAAGGTGGCAACGCAGGCAAATAGAGTGGTCAAGAAGGCATACGGCATGCTTTCCTTCATCGGACGGGGTATTGAATACAAGAGTTGGCAGGTCATGTTACAGTTGTATCGGACTTTGGTTCGGCCACATTTGGAATACTGCGTGCAGTTCTGGTCGCCACATTACCAAAAGGATGTGGATGCTTTGGAGAGGGTGCAGAGGAGGTTCACCAGGATGTTGCCTGGTATGGAGGGCGCTAGCTATGAAGAGAAGTTGAGTAGATTAGGATTATTTTCATTCGAAATACGGAGGTTGAGGGGGGACCTGATTGAGGTGCACAAAATCATGAGAGGTATAGACAGGGTGGATAGCAAGAGGCTTTTTCCCAGAGTGGGGGATTCAATTACGAGAGGACACGAGTTCAAAGTAAAAGGGGAAAAGTTTAGGGGGGATATGCATGGAAAGTTCTTTACGCAGAGGGTGGTGGGTGCCTGGAACGCGTTGCCAGCGGAGGTGGTAGATGCGGGCACGATGGCGTCTTTTAAGATGTATCTAGAAAGATACATGAATGGGCATAAAGAAAAGAGATACAGACCTTTAGAAAATAGGCGACATATTTAGATAGAGGGTCTGGATCGGCGCAGGCTTGGAGGGCCGAAGGGCCTGTTCCTGTGCTGTAATTTTCTTTGTTCTTTGTTCTTTGTTCTTGTTATGGTAAAATCACCATTAAAACATAATTCTTGCCTGTCCCTCACTCTCTCTCGCTGTGTCTTTATTTTTCTCTGTCTCTCTCTGTCTGTCTCTCTCTCTACCTCTCGATCTCTATCTATCTAGCTCTCTCTCATGCTTTCTCCCCCACCTTGATGGAATACTAAGACTAATGAAAACATACCCTATCACCCTCAATGGAATCCGAATCCAAACTATCCCCCTAATTTTGCTCCAGGATTGTGTGCAAACTTAACATTAATGCAAACCCTAAATCAAACTGCAAACCTAAACCTAACCCTAAAACTCGATGGAAACATAGCTTTAACTCCAAGCCTAGCATTAAACATAGTCCTCACAATAACCATAACCATAACAGTAACACCAGCCATAATCCCAACAATGACCACAATGGTAGAACTGATGGTAACCGGCGCCCTACTGCTAACTGCAAACCGAACTAATCCCAAACCCTAAAGCTAATTTTACCCTTAAACCGATCTCCAACTGCAAACCAAACCCTGAACCGAGCTGCAAACCTGTACCTAAAGTAACCCCTGGCCATAACCCAAGCCATATTCAATACGCTAACCCGAAAGCTCAACCGAACTGCAACACTAACATTAACACTAAGCCTTGCCCAAACATATAATGTAAAACACACCTGAGCAAAAACCATAAATATAAACATGATATTAAACTTAACTATAAATTTAAGTCTGTCTATAAATCTAACCCAAACCATGACAATAACCGGAAAACTAACTGTAATCCTGAGACTATCTATGACAGCAACTCTAACACCGACCAAAACTTAAATTTAACTATAAGCCAAACGTAACCATAGCACTTACTGCTAACTCTTACCCCAACCATAGCCCAACCTTCAAACCTATCCCTTAGCGGAGCTATGACGACAACACTTTCTCCAAGTTCACCCTAACTGTGACCTCAAACTATAACCTAACTGTGACCCGAATTTAACCTTTCCTCTGACGCTAACGGTAACCCTAACAACAAAAACTAATCCTAAACGTAAATGTATGAACATAGAACATGGAACATTACAGCGCAGTACAGGCCCTTCGGCCCTCGATGTTGCTCCGACCTGTGAAACCATCTGACCTACCCTATTCCATTTTCATCCATATGTCTATCCAATGACCACTTAAATGCCCTTAAAGTTGGCGAGTCTACTACTGTTGCAGGCAGGGCGTTCCACGCCCCGACTAAGCACTGAGTAAAAAAACCACCTCGAACATCTGTCCGATATCTATCACCCCTCAACTTAAAGCTATGTCCCCTCGTGTTTGCCATCACCATCCGAGGAAAAAGACTCTCACTATCCACCCTATCTAACCCTCTGATTATCTTATATGTCTCTATTAAGTCACCTCTCCTCCTCCTTCTCTCTAACGAAAACAACCTCAAGTCCCTCAGCCTTTCCTCGAAAGGCCTTCCCTCCATACCAGGCAACATCCTAGTAAATCTCCTCTGCACCATTTCCAAAGCTTCCACATCCTTCCTACACTGTGGTGCCCAGAACTGCACGCAATGCTCCAGGTGCGGCCACACCAGAGTTTTGTACAGCTGCAGCATGACCTCGTGGCTCCGAAACTCGATCCCCCTACTAATAAAAGCTAACACACCATATGCCTTCTTAACAGCCCTATTAACCTGGGTAGCAACTTTCAGGGATTTATGTACCTTCGCACCAAGATCTCTCTGCTCATCTACACTACCCAGAATCTTCCCATTAGCCCAGTACTCTGCATTCCTGTTACTCCTTCCAAAGTGAATCACCTGACACTTTTCCTCATTAAACTCTATTTTCCATCTCTCAGCCCAGCTCTGCAGCCTATCTATGTCCCTTTGTAACCTACAACATCCTTCGGCACTATCCACAACTCCACCGACCTTCGTGTCATCCGCAAATTTACTAACCCACCCTTCTACACCCTCTTCCAGGTCATTTATAAAAACCACAAACAGCAGTGGCCCCAAAACAGATCCTTGCGGTACACCACGAGTAACTAAACTCCAGGATGAATATTTGCCATCAACCACCACCCTCTGTCTTCTTTCAGCTGGCCAATTTCTGATCCAAAGCTCTAAATCACCTTCAACCCCAAACTTCCGTATTTTCTGCAATAGCCTACCGTGGGGAACCTTATGAAACGCCTTACTGAAATCCATATAGACCACATCCACGGCTTTACCCTCATCCACCTGTTTGGTCACCTTGTCAAAAAACTCAATAAGGTTTGTGAGGCACGACCTACCCTTCACAAAACCGTGCTGACGATCGCTAATGAACTTATTCTTTTCAAGATGATTATAAATCCTATCTCTTTTAGCCTTTTCCAACATTTTACCCACAACCGAAGTAAGGCTCACAGGTCTATAATTACCATGGCTGTCTCTACTCCCCTTCTTGAACAAGGGGACAACATTTGCTATCCTCCAGTCTTCTGGCACTATTCCTGTCGACAATGACGACATAAAGATAAAGGACAAAGGCTCTGCAATCTCCTCCCTGGCTTCCCAGAGAATCCTAGGATAAATCCCATCTGGCCCAGGGGACTTATCTATTGTCACACTTACCAAAATTGATAACACCTCCTCCTTGTGAAACTCAATCCCATCTAGCCTAGTAGTCTGTATCTCAGTATTCTCCTCGACAACATTTTCTTTCTCTCCTGTAAATACTGACGAAAAATATTCATTTAACGCTTCCCCTATCTCCTCTCATTCCACACACAACTTCCCACGACTATCCTTGATTGGCCCTAATCTAACTCTAGTCATTCTTTTATTCCTGATATACCTATAGAAAGCCTTAGGTTTTTCCTTGATCCTATCCGCCAGTGACTTCTCGTGTCCTCTCCTCACTCTTCTAAGCTCTCCCTTTCGTTCATTCCTAGCTAGCTTGTAACTGTCAAGCGCCCTAACTGAGCCTTCACGTCTCATCCGAGCATATGCCTTCTTCTTCCTCTTGACAAGCGCTTCAACTTCTTTAGTAAACCACGGCTCCCTCGCTCGACAACTTCCTCCCTGCCTCACAGGTGCATACTTATCGAGGACTCGCAGGAGCAGCTCCTTGAATAAGCTCCACATTTCGATTGTTCCCATCCCCTGCAGTTTCATTCCCCATCCTACGCATCCTAAATCTTGCCTAATCGCATCATAATTTCCTTTCCCCCAGCTATAATTCTTTCCCTGCGGTATATACCTGTCCCTGCCCATCGCTAAGGTAAACCTAACCGAATTGTGATCACTGTCACCAAAGTGCTCACCTACGTCTAAATATAAAACCTGGCCGGGTTCATTACCCAGTACCAAATCCAATGTGGCATCGCCCCTGGTTGGCTTGTCTACATACTGTGTCAGAAAACCCTCCTGCACACACTGGACAAAAACTGACCCATCTAAAGTACTCGAACTATAGTATTTCCAGTCAATATTTGGAAAGTTAGAGTCCCCCATTACAACTACCCTGTTACTCTCGCTCCTGTCGAGAATCCTCTTCGCTATCCTTTCCTTTACATCTCTGGAACTATTCGGAGGTCTATAGAAAACTCCCAACAGGGTGACCTCTCCTCTCCTGATTCTAACCTCGGCCCATACTACCTCAGTAGACGAGTCCTCAAACGTCCTTTCTGCCACCATAATACTCTCCTTGATTAACAATGCCACACCCTCCCCCCCCCCCCCCCCCCCCTTTTACCATCTTCTCTGTTCTTACTGAAACATCTAAATCCCGGAACCTGCAACATCCATTCCTGTCCCTGCTCTACCCATGTCTCCGAAATGGTCACAACATCGAGATCCCAGGTGCCAACCCATGCTGCAACCTCACCCACCTTATTCTGGATGCTCCTGGCGTTGAAGCAGACACACTTTCAACCAAGTTCTTGCTTGCCAGTGCCCTCTTGCGTCCTTGTAACCTTATCCCTGACATCACTACTCTCAACATCCTGTACACTGGAACTACAATTTAGGTTCCTAACCCCCTGCTGAATTAGTTTAAACCCCCGAAGAGCACTAGCAAATCTCCCCCTCAGGATATTGGTACCCCTCTGGTTCAGGTAAAGACCACCCCGTTTGTAGAGGTCCCACCTACCCCAGAAAGAGCCCCAATTATCCAGGAAACCAAAACCCTCCCTCCTACACCATCCCTGCAGCCACGTGTTCACCTCCTCTCTCTCCCTATTCCTTGCTTCGCTAGCACGTGGCACGGGCAACAACCCAGAGAGAACAACTCTATGCTAACGGAATGCCGAAGCCTAAGTGCAACCATCATGTTGAACCTCAAATCAATGCTTAACCAAACTGTCAACCTGACCATAAATCTAACTGCAAGACTAACCCCAAACTAACCCGAATGCTAAATCTAGCCCTTACTCAAATTGTATTCCTAATCTAAACCTAACGCTATAACTAACCCAACACATACTGTAAAATGAACCAGTCGCAAACTAGAACCTTAACACAAATTGCTAAACTGAACCTAACCCTAAATCGAGCTCTCTGCTAACCGCAACACTAAATGTAACACTAACTATGAAACAAAGCACAACCTTAATCCGAACAGTCACCAAACCTGAGGCATAACCTTCTGCTGAAACAATCTCAGTGCTAACCTCTACCTGTTAGTTGATGGAGTAAAGTGCAGGCCCCATTGAGATTTGCGTAGGGTTGTGGTTCGTCCGCTCACAGCAACATCCACAGACTTTGCTTCTTCTTTGCCATCGCCATCTTGCAGCACTTGTTCACTTCCTCCCACCGCCGCCGCCCCGTCCCCCCAAAAATCAGCACTAAAGTATTTCTATTGAACCCAATTTTCAGCAATAAACCACCATCATATTTAACACTAATGCACCTCTGCCACAGCAAATGCATCTTTTCAATTGCTTCAGCTGTTTCAGCCTGCTGCGACACTGAATAGAATGACACAGCCTGAAGAATGGGATTCGGCTGCACTAGCTGGTTTCCACTTTAAACAGTTACCACAGTAAGGAAGTGTACCAGACAGTGATGGGGAGAGGCGACAATGACAGGTGCAAGGTGGCACTGGCAGATTCAGCTTCAATTCTGCATGCAAGTGGTTCAGCATCATGAGTTATTTGACTGTTGAGCTGAGACAACAACATCATCTGGCAACACTCTGAGTGACGAAGCAGTATTCTCTCGGAATAATACTGCTTGTTCCGAATGGGGATGGGCCTAAAAAGATGGCCCAGACAATCCTTGTCTCAACTCTCCTTGTTGGCGAACCGTAGCCAACGGGCATCTCGTACAGCAGTGCAAAAGAATGAAGTAACACATATAAATGCAAAAAAAAAAAGCAAATGAGAAATAAAAATCTTGAAGCTTGCGGGCTGGATTATTCACACAATGTCAGATTAAGATGATTACAGACTCCATGAAAGATCTTCCACACGAATAGCCAGTGAGCATGCCCATCTGGACATTGACATCACATCATTCTGTGAAGTTTACTTTGCAGAGCAGGGATCAATAACAGAACATGGCGCAGGCTTTTCTGGGCAGAGAAAATTAAAGTTGAGTGATCCCTCTTAAGGAATTTGTGACTAAAACATATATTGCTAGCATGTGTAAGAACCTCCCCATGGGCTTTTCTAAACGCCTCACATCCTCACGATTATCAGTCCAGGACGATCAATTCGCTACCATTATCAGCATATATTCACCTACCCTACAAGCCGATATGGTGATGAAAGAAAGCTTCTACCGTGAGCTGCATAATCTTCTACTGACGTTTGACTCGAATGATAAGTTCACCAGATTTCGAGATTTCAATGCATGAGTTGGGCCTGACCAAGAGCATTGACAAACTGTCTGGGGAAGATATGGTATTGGCAAATGTAATGAAAATATGGTCGAATTATGCTGGAATTATGTATGGAGTACGGACTCAGATTTACTAATTCTGATTCCATCAGAAAGCCGGATTTCAGATCAGCTGAAGGCATCCAGGCTCAAAGCACGAGCACTTATTGGGTTATATTCTGGTGCAGCAACGAAAAATATGGAACGTGCTACACAGTCGTGTGATGCCAAGTCCTGACTGCGATAGCAGCCACATACTTTTTCGACTCAATCTTGCCTTCACAATCAAACCATTGCCCAAAAGAAAAAAAGAGCCACAAACAAGGAAAACGCAAGTCCATGAATTCTAATTACAGGAGGAAAACCGTTCCCAGAGCAAGCTTGAACAGAGCCTCTGCAGTGAAGCGACTCTGGATAGTGATATTAATCCAGCAAAGCAGTGGGGACAGTTGAACTCCGTCCTTTAAGGTTGAAAAGAAACTGCAGAGCTGGTTGGCTTCTCAACCAGAAGAAGCCAAGATTATTTTCGAGAAAAATTATATTGAAATCCAAGAGCTTCTTCAGAAGAAACACATCTGTCTCAATCGATAACTTGCATGTACTGATGAGCAGGCTACAAAAGCTGCATATAGGGAAGCCTGCATCCCTCTGCAAACCAACCTCCATGCCAACCAAAGAAATTCACGAACAGTGGTCATTGAGAAGGCACAGATGTATGCAGCTACGGGAGATATGAAATTTCACTCAGAAGCCTTGAGATCTGCATATGGACCTTCCACCATGTGCAGGCACCATTAAAGTCTTCGGATGGAACAACAATGCCCAAAGACACTGATGTTATCTTGGCAACAAGTAGTCAGATTACTATGAGAGCCTATTTGATGACGCTCAGATGGTGTAGGAGACGTCCATCGCAATGATCTCGAAGAGGGAAGTGAAATGCGAGCTGGATGGACCACCACACTTGAAAAGATCAAGACCGCTGCAGCACAATTAAAATCACTAAAGCCCCAGGAATAGATGGAATTCCAGCCAAGGTTTATAAACAGGGAAGATATGTGAACCTTGATAGGCTTACAGATGGGCTTTCAGCATGCTGGAAGAAAAGTACATTGCTTCAGAACCTTCCAGGTGCAGTGACTGTCTACCTCAACAACAAAAACAGAAACAAGGGAGAGAGTTCTGACTATTCAAACTACGGAAGTTTACTACACAAAAACAAGAAATGCTGGATTCACTCAGCAGGTCTGGCAGCATCTGTGGAAAGAGAAGCAGAGTTAACGTTTCGGGTCAGTGACCCTTCTTCGGAACTGACAAATATTAGAAAAGTCACAGATTATAAAAAAGTGAGGTGGGGGTTGGGCAAGAGATAACAAAGGAGAAGGTGCAGATTGGACCAGGCCACATAGCTGACCAAAAGGTCACGGAGCAAAGGCAAACAATATGTTAATGGTGTGTTGAAAGACAAAGCATCAGTACAGATTAGGTGTGAATATACTGAATATTGAACATCAGCAAGTGCAAACCTGAAGAAAAACAACCTGAAAAAAACAGTGGGTAAGCAAACTGAACAAACTAAGATGAAATGAAATAAATGCAAAAAAAGATTGTAAAAAATGTAAAAAGGAATGCAAAAAAAAAAAGGAAGAAAAAATAACTAAAAATGACTAAAAATGAAAGTAAAGTGGGGGGCAGTCATGCTCTGAAATTATTGAACTCAATGTTCAGTCCGGCAGGCTGTAGTGTGCCTAATCAGTAGATGAGATGCTGTTCCTCGAGCTTGCGTTGATGTTCACTGGAACACTGCAGCAATCCCAGGACAGAGATGTGAGCATGAGAGCAGGGGGGAGTGTTGAAATGGCAAGCAACCGGAAGCTCAGGGTCCTGCTTGCGGACTGAGCGGAGATGTTCCGCAAAGCGGTCACCCAGTCTGCGCTTGGTCTCCCTAATGTAGAGGAGACCACACTGTGAGCAGCGAATACAGTATACTACATTGAAAGAAGTACAAGTAAATCGCTGCTTCACCTGAAAGGAGTGTTTGGAGCCTGGGAAAGTGAGGAGAGAGGAGGTAAATGGACAGGTATTACACCTCCTGCGATTGCAAGGGAAGGTGCCCTGGGACGGGGACGAGGTGGTGGGGGTAATGGAGGAGTGGACCAGGGTGTCGCGGAGGGAACGATCCCTTCGGAATGCTGACAGGGGAAGGGAGGGGAAGATGCGACTGGTAGTGGCATCACGCTGGAGGTGGCGAAAATGGCGGAGGATGATCCTTTGGATATGGAGGCTGGTGGGATGAAAAGTGAGGACAAGGGGAACCCTGTCACGGTTCTGGGAGGGAGGGGAAGGGGTGAGGGTAGAGGTGCGGGGAATGGGTCGGACACGGTTGAGGGCCCTGTCAACCACAGTGAGGGGAAATCCTCGGTTGAGGAAAAAGGAGGTCATATCAGAAGCACCGTCATGGAAGGTAGCATCATCAGAACAGAGGCGTCGGAGATGGAGAAACTGGGAGAATGGAATGGAGTCCTTACAAGAGGTAGGGTGTGAAGAAGTGCAGTCGAGGTAGCTGTGGGAGTCAGTGGGCTTATAATGGATATTGGTAGACAACCTATCCCCAGAGATGGAGACAGAGAAGTCGAGGAAGGGAAGGGAAGTGTCAGAGATGGACCATGTAAAGGTGAGAGAAGGGTGTTAATTGGAAGCAAAGTTGATAAAGTTTTCTAGTTCGGGGCGGGAGCAGGAAACGGCACCAATACAGTCATCAATGTACCGGAAAAAGAGTTGGGGGAGGGGGCCTGAGTAGGACTGGAACAAAGAATGCTCGACATATCCCACAAAAAGACAGGCATAACTAGGACCCATGCGGGTACCCATAGCGACACCTTTTACTTGAAGGAAAACATGGAGTTGAAGGAGAAGTTGTTCAATGTGAGAACAAGTTCAGCCAGGCGGAGGAGGGTGTTGCTGGATGGGGACTGGTTGGGCCTCTGTTCCAGGAAGAAGCGGAGAGCCCTCAAACCATCCTGGTGGGGGATGGAGGTGTAGAGCGATTGGACGTCCATAGTGAAGAGGAGGCGGTTGGGACCAGGAAACTGGAAATTGTCAAAATGACGTAGGGCGTCAGAAGAGTCACGGATGTAGGTGGGAAGAGACTGGACCAGCGGAGAAAAGATAGAGTCTAGATAGGAAGAAATAAGTTCAGTTGGGCAGGAGCAGGCTGACACAATGGGTCTGCCGGGACAGTCCCGTTAGTGGATTTTGGGAAGGAGGTAGAAGCGGGCTGGACAGGGGAAGGGAGGGGAAGATGCGACTGGTAGTGGCATCACGCTGGAGGTGGCGAAAATGGCGGAGGATGATCCTTTGGATATGGAGGCTGGTGGGATGAAAAGTGAGGACAAGGGGAACCCTGTCACGGTTCTGGGAGGGAGGGGAAGGGGTGAGGGTAGAGGTGCGGGGAATGGGTCGGACACGGTTGAGGGCCCTGTCAACCACAGTGAGGGGAAATCCTCGGTTGAGGAAAAAGGAGGTCATATCAGAAGCACCGTCATGGAAGGTAGTATCATCAGAGCAGATGCGTCGGAGACGGAGAAACTGGGAGAATGTAATGGAGTGCCTGTCTTTTTGTGGGATATGTCGAGCATTCTTTGTTCCAGTCCTACTCAGGCCCCCTCCCCCAACTCTTTTTCCGGTACATTGATGACTGTATCGGTGCCGTTTCCTGCTCCCGCCACGAACTAGAAAACTTTATCAACTTTGCTTCCAATTTCCACCCTTCTCTCACCTTTACATGGTCCATCTCTGACACTTCCCTTCCCTTCCTCGACTTCTCTGTCTCCATCTCTGGGGATAGGCTGTCTACTAATATCCATTATAAGCCCACTGACTCCCACAGCTACCTCGACTACACTTCTTCACACCCTACCTCCTGTAAGGACTCCATTCCATTCTCCCAGTTTCTCCGTCTCCGACGCATCTGCTCTGATGATGCTACCTTCCATGACGGTGCTTCTGATATGACCTCCTTTTTCCTCAACCGAGGATTTCCCCTCACTGTGGTTGACAGGGCCCTCAACCGTGTCCGACCCATTCCCCGCACGTCTACCCTCACCCCTTCCCCTCCCTCCCAGAACCGTGACAGGGTTCCCCTTGTCCTCACTTTTCATCCCACCAGCCTCCATATCCAAAGGATCATCCTCCGCCATTTTCGCCACCTCCAGCGTGATGCCACTACCAGTCGCATCTTCCCCTCCCTTCCCCTGTCAGCATTCGAAGGGAACGTTCCCTCCGCGACACCCTGGTCCACTCCTCCATTACCCCCACCACCTCGTCCCCGTCCCAGGGCACCTTCCCTTGCAATCGCAGGAGGTGTAATACCTGCCCATTTACCTCCTCTCTCCTCACTATCCCAGGCCCCAAACACTCCTTTCAGGTGAAGCAGCGATTTACTTGTACTTCTTTCAATGTAGTATACTGTATTCGCTGCTCACAGTGTGGTCTCCTCTACATTGGGGAGACCAAGCACAGACTGGGTGACCGCTTTGCAGAACATCTCCGCTCAGTCCGCAAGCAGGACCGTGAGCTTCCGGTTGCTTGCCATTTCAACACTCCCCCCTGCTCTCATTCTCACATCTCTGTCCTGGGATTGCTGCAGTGTTCCAGTGAACATCAACGCAAGCTCGAGGAACAGCATCTCATCTACCGATTAGGCACACTACAGCCTGCCGGACTGAACATTGAGTTCAATAATTTCAGAGCATGACAGCCCCCCACTTTACTTTCATTTTTAGTCATTTTTAGTTATTTTTTCTTCCTTTTTTTTGCATTCCTTTTACATTTTTTACAATCTTTTTTTGCATTTATTTCATTTCATCTTAGTTTGTTCAGTTTGCTTACCCACTGTTTTTTTCAGGTTGTTTTTCTTCAGGTTTGCACTTGCTGATGTTCAATATTCAGTATATTCACACCTAATCTGTACTGATGCTTTGTCTTTCAACACACCATTAACATATTGTTTGCCTTTGCTCCGTGACCTTTTGGTCAGCTATGTGGCCTGGTCCAATCTGCACCTTCTCCTTTGTTATCTCTTGCCCAACCCCCACCTCACTTGTTTATGATCTGTGACATTTCTAATATTTGTCAGTTCCGAAGAAGGGTCACTGACCCGAAACGTTAACTCTGCTTCTCTTTCCACAGATGCTGCCAGACCTGCTGAGTGAATCCAGCATTTCTTGTTTTTTTTTCAGATTTCCAGCATCCGCAGTATTTTGCTTTTATTATGGAAGTTTACTGTCTATTGCAGGCAAAATCTTGACCATTTTGATTCGAACTAAACTTTTTCCGACAATAGATGCAGAGGATCCGTGAGAGTCTGTGAAGATTCAGACCCAATAAGGAACTTTAGGTATGATTTTTGTGCTGAGACAGGTCCAGGAGAAAAGTGGAGAATACAACATAGGCATGTACTCTTCTTTTGTAGAACTCTCCGAGATGTTTGATACAGTCAACGGGGACAGACTAAGGTACAGTCAAAGAATAATAGAATGGTTACAGCATAGAAGGAGGCATTTGGCAAGCCGTGTCAGTGACCGTTTTCTTAAAGAGCGACTCACCTAGTCCCACTCCCCTGTTTTTTTTTCTGTAGCCCTTCATTGTTTTTATTAATCTTCAGATAATTAGTCAGTGCACTTCTGAAGGCCCCAATTGAACTTGTCTCCACCGCACTGCCAGTCACTGAATTCCAGATTTTAAGCACTTGTTCCATAAAACAAAGTTTTCCGCATGTCACTGCTTCATCTTTTGCACTTCACATTAAGTCGCCTTTCTTACGTTGTCGATCCTCTAGTCCTGGATCCTTGACCCAATCTTTGAATGTCTCCGTATCCCGTGTATATTCTGTCCAGACCCCTCATGATATCAAATCTCCTCGTTATTGTCTTGTCAGCCTATACCATCAGCCTGTTTATATCCTGTTGAAGATTATCACTATCCTCCTCATGGTTCACAATACTAGCAAGTCCTTTTTCATGCTCAACTTTTTTTGAAAAATTGTGCCCTGCACAACAAAGTCTAGGTCATTAATGCAGGTCATGAAAAGCAGGCATCCCAACACTGACCACTGGGGATCCTCACTAAATACCTTATGCAGTCTTAAAATAACTGTTCACACATAACATAACTGAGGAGGTTTGTGTGGAACTCCGAAAGGAGATAGATACATTGGTGGAATGAGAAGACAGGTTGCAGATGAAGTGAAATGCACAGAAATGGGATGTGATTCATGCTGGTAGGTAGAACATGGGGAGACAATATTAAATAAAATGTACAATTCTAAAGAGTGTGCAGGGGCAGAACGACCTAGGTGTATACGTGCATAAGTCATTGCAGGTGGCAGGGCAGGTTGAGAGAGCATTTAATAAAGCATACAGTATCCTGGGCATGAATACGGGCATAGGGCACAAGAGGAAGGAAGTTATGCTGAACGTGGATAAGACACTCGTTCAGCCTCAGCTCGAGTATTGCGTCCAGTTCTGGAAGCCACACATTAGGAAAGACATGAGAGCATGGGAGCGAGTAAAGAAAAGATTCATGAGAATGATTCCAGTGATGAGGAATTTCAGTTATGAGGATAACTTGAAGAAAAACATACTTGACCTTTCCTCACCAATCTGCCTGCTGCAGATGTATCTGTCCATGACACTATTGGTAGGACTGACCATCGCACAGTCGTTGTGGAGACAAAAGCATGCCTTTACATTGAGGATAAACCCCATCGTGTTGTGTGGCACAAACATGGTCCGAAATGGGAAAGATTTGAAACAGATCTAGCAGTGCAAAACTGGGCATCCATGATGCGCTTTGGGCCATCAGTAGCAGCAGAATTGTACTCTACCACAATCTGTAACCTCATGGCTGGCTTATTCCCAATCGACAATTACCATCAAGCCAGCAGACCAACCCTGGTTCAATGAAGAGTGCAGGAGGGCGTGCCAGGAGCAGTACCAGGCATATCTCAAAATGGGGTGTCAATCTGGTGAAGCTGCAACAAAGGACGACTTGTGTGCGAAACTGTGTAAGCAGCATGCGATAGACAGAGCTAAGCGATCCCATGACCAATGGATCAGATGCAGTCCTGCCACATCCAGCTGTGAATGATGGTGGACAAATAAACAAAAAGCCCGAGGTGGTGGCTCCACAAATATCAGCATTCGTAATGATGGGCGAACCCAGCACATCAGTGCAAAGATAAGGCTGAAGCATTTGCAACCATCTCCAGCGAGAAGTGCCGAGTTGATAATCCATGTCGGCCTTCTAATGAAGTCCCCAGCATCACAGATGCCAGACTTGAGCCAATTTTATTCATTCTGCATGATATGGAGAAACGACAGAAGGCTATGGATACTGCAAAGGCTATAGGCCCTGACAATATACCGGCAATAGAACTGAAGACCTGTCCTCCATAACTTGCCACACCCCTAGCCAAGCTGTTCCAGTACTGCTGCAAATTGTCCTCTACCTATAAAAGTAGAAAATTGCCCAGGTACATCCTGTACACAAAAATCAGGACAAGTTCAAACAGCCAATTACTGCCCCATAAGTCTGTTCTCAATCATCAGTAAAGTGATGGAAGGTGTCATCAGCAAAGCTATCAAGCGGCATTTGCTTAGCAATAACCTGCTCAGTGACGCTCAGTTTGGGTTCCGCCAGGGCCACTCAGCTCCTAACCTCATTACACACTTGGTCCTAACATGGACAAAGGTGTTGAACTCAAGAGGTGAGGTAAATGTGACTACCCTTGACATCAAGGCAGCATTTGACCGAGTATGGCAGCAAGGAGCCCTAGCAAAAGTGAAGTCAATGTGAATCGGGGGAAAACTCTCCGCTGGTTGGAGTAACAACGAGCGCAAAGAAAAATGGTTGTGGTTGTGGGAGGTCAATCATCTCAGCTCCAGGAGTTCCTCAGGGTAGTGGCCTCGGCCCAACCACGTTCAGCTGCTTCATCAATGACCTTCCTTCAATCCTAAGGTCAGAAGTGGGGATGTTCGCTGATGATTGCACAATGTTCAGCACCATTCCTAACTCCTCAGATATGAAGCGACCCGTGTAGAAACGCAGGAAGACCTGGGCAATATACAGCCTTGTGGTTATCGGTGGCTAGTAACATAAACGCCACACAATTGCCAGGCAATGACCATCTCTAACAAGAGAGAATCTAACCATCTCCCCTTGACATTCAATGGCATTACGATCGCTTAATCCCCCACTGTCAACATCCTGGGGTTTGCCATTGACAATAAAGTAAAATAGAGTAGCCATATAAATACAATAGCTGCAAGAGGAGGTAGAGGCTAGGAATCAGGTGGCGAGTAACTCACCTGCAGACTCCCCAAATCCGTTCCACCATCTACAAGGCACACGTCAAGAGATTGATGAAGTAATCTCCACTTGCTTTGATGGGTGCAGCTCCAACAACACTCAAGAAGCTCGCCACCATCCAGGAGAAAGCAGCCTGCTTGATTGGTATTCCAGCCACAGACATTCAATTCCTCCACCATTGACACACAGTGAGAGCAGTGTGTACCATCTACAAGATGCACCGCAACAATGCACCAAGGCTCCTTTGACAGTACCTGACAGACAGGCAATCTCGACCAACTAGAAGGCCGAGGTCAGCACATGCATGGGAACTTCCTCTCCAAGTCACAAACCATTCTGATGTAGAACTATATAGCCGTTCCTTCAATGCTGCGCGGTCAAAATTCTGGAAATCTCTTCCTAACAGCACTTTGGATGTACCTACCCCACATGGACTACAGCGATTCAAGAAGGCAGCTCACCACCACCTTCTCCAGGGCAATTAGGAATGGAAAATAAATGCTGGAAAAAGCCAATGACGCCCACAAGCCATGTATGCATAATATAAAAAAATAGATATTTGAAGTGAGGAAAGTGAGTCTGCATTAGATGGCAGTGGACTGAGAAGGACTACGAGGAATTCAAAGACGGGAGTACAATACATGTGTGAACACACAAAGTGTGGTGTTTAAGGTCGGTGAGCGAATGTTTAAATATGGGAATGCGAAGTAGTGGAAATAATGGAAACGAGGTCCGGGCCCTTAATATATAAGGATACAAAGATATAAAGGGGTGGCAGTACTAATTAAGGAAGACTTTTCATTGCTGGAAAGGGACGTGCTTCGACATGGCAAGTACAGAATCCATTATTCCAAGATGAGGAGCAGAATATGCATGATTGCTGTCCTCCGGGTATTCTCTAGGCCTCCAAATAGTACAAAAGAGGTAGAGGAGCAAATCTCAGGGAAATCACAGAGATGTGCAACAACTAAAGTTAGGTGATATTTGGGAACTTTAATGACCAAACAGTTGATTGATATGATTTTGTATTAAAGATTAAGGACTGGGAGGAATTTGTAAAATGTGTCAGGAGAAATTTCTTGATCGGCATGCTCTCAGCCAACGAGAAAAGAGGAATTGCGAACTCTGGTGTTGGGAAATGAGCGAACCCAAGTGGACCCGGCGTCTATGCAGAAATACTTGGGTAAGAGTGATCATCGTATCATAGGTTTTCGACTAGTAATGCGGAAAAGCAAAGAACAAAATAATGGAAAGTGTCTTGATTGGAAGGGGACTAATTTCAAAAAATGAGAAGGGATCCAGTTGGGAAGAATGGAACCAAAGATTCGCAGGAATATCTGCATCAGCACGATTGGTTATATTTAAGGAAGAGGTGCTTCAGTTCCATATTAGGAATATCCCACCAAGGGTGAAAGGTAGCGGAATGAAGAACATGTCACCTTGGTTGATGAAGGAGATATCGATGATGATGAAACAATCAAAAAACAAGGCACGTGATGCATGTCAGGTGAACTCAAGTGAGAGCCAGGCCAGTGGCAGTAAGTTGAGAGGAGAGGTGGGGAGGAAAATAAGACCAGTAAAGAGAGAATATGAGAATGCAATGACAGCCTATTAAGTGAGTTGTGCAAGGAGGAATGTGGCCTATTAGGGACACATAGGGTAATACATACTTAGAGGTGCAGGGTAATGCTAATACACTTAATGACTACGTTTTATCAGTATTCACCAGAGGAATGGATGCTGACAAAATATCAGTGGAAGTGGAGTGAGTAGACATCGTGGAAGCGGATACAAAAAATGGTCTGGAAAGGTGCTAAAAAGGATGGCTTATAGTACATAAGGCACTTCGACTGGATGGCTTGCATCCCCAGTTATTAAAAATGATGGGGGCGGAAATAGCAGACGAGGTTGCTGTAATCTTCCAGTCTTTGCTGGATGCGAGTGTGATGCTGGAAGATTGTAAACTGCTAAATGTAAGACCTTCATTCAAGAAAGTGTGTGATGACAGTCCTAGAAAGTAAAAGTCAGTTAGTACAAACATCCGTGGTCGGTAAGGTTTTAGAAATAATAATCCGGGAAAATATCAACTGACATTCAGAGAAGTTTCAGTTCGTTAAGAATAGCCAGCATAGATTTCGTCAAGGCTGAACAAAACTCTGACAGTGCAGCGCACCCGCAATACTGACCCTCCGACAGTGCAGCATTCCCTCAGTACTGACCATCTGACACTGCAGTGCTCCCTCAGTATCGAACCCCCTGACAGTGCAGCAGTCCCACAGTACTGACCCTATAACACAGCAGTGCTCACTCAGTACTGACCCTCTGACAGTGCAATGCTCCCTCAGTACTGACTTCCTGACAGTGCAGCACTCCCTCAGTACTACCCTCTGGCAGTGCAGTGCTCCCTCAGTACTGACTTCCTGACAGTGCAGCGCTCCCTCAGTACTGACCCTATGACAGAGCAGCACTCCCTCAGTACTTACCCTCTGACAGTGCGTCACTCCCTCAGTGCTGAGCCTCCGGCAGTGTAGTGCTCCTTCTGTACTGACCCAATGACTCCGCAGTGCTCCCTCAGTAATAATCCTCCGACAGCGCGGCACTCCCTCAGTGCTGAGCCTCCGACAGTTCAGTGCTCCTTCTGTACTGACCTTATGACACCGCTGTAAACCCTCAGTACTGAACCTCCGACAGTACGGCATTCCGTCAGGAGTGACCCTACGAAAGTGCAGCAATCCCTCAGTACTGACCCTCCGACAGTGCGGCACTTCCTCAATGCAGAGCATCTGATGGTGCAATGCTCCTTCTGTACTTACCCGATAACACCGCTGTGCTCACTCAGTACTGACCCTCCGACAGTACGGCACTCCGACAGTAGTCAGCATAAGACAGTGCAGCACGCCCTCTGTACTGTCCATCTGACTGTGCAGTGTTCTGTCAGTACTGACCCTGTGACACTGCAAAGATCCCTCAGAACTGACAGTGCAGCTCTCCCGCAGTACTGACCCTCTGCCACTGCAGTGCTCCCTCAGTACTGACCCTCTCACATTGCAGCACTCCCTCAGTACTGACCCTCTGACGGTGCAGTGCTCCTTGAGTATTGAACCACCGACAGAGCAGTGCACTCTCAGTACTGAACCTCCAACAGTGCAGTGCTCCCTCAGTAATGTCCTTCCGAAATTGCGGCACTCCCTCAGTACTGACCCTCCGAGGGTGCAGTGCTCCCTCAGTACTGAACGTCCGACAGTGCGGCACTCCCTCAGTACTGAGCCTCCGACGGTGCAGTGCTCATTCAGTACTGACCCTGTGCCATCGCAGTACTCCCTCCGTACTGAACCTCCAACAGTACGACATTCCATCAGTACTGACCCTCCGACAGTGCAGCACTCCCTCAGTACTGACCATCTGGCAGTGCAGTGCACCCTCAGTACTGAACCTCCGACAGTGCAGTGCTCCCTCAGTAATGTCCTTCTGACATTGCGGCACTCCCTCAGTACTGACCCTCCGAGGGTGCAGTGCTCCCTCAGTACTGACCGTCCGACAGTGCGGCACTCACTCAGTGCTGAGTCCCCGACAGTGCAGTACTCATTCTGTACTGATCCTGTGACATCGCAGTGCTCCCTCAGTACTGACCCTATGACAGTCAGTGCTCCCTCATTACTGACACTCTGGCAGTGCAGTGCTACCTCAGTACTGACCTTACGACAGTGCAGTGCTCCCCCAGTACTGGCCATCTGACATTGTGGCACTCCCACAGTACTGACCCTCCGACAGTGCAGCACTACCTCTGTACTGACCCTCTAACACTACAGTGCTCCCTCAGCACTGACCTTACGACAGTGCAGTGCTCCCCCAGTACTGGTCACCTGACATTGTGGCACTCCCACAGCACTGACCCACCGACAGTGCGGCACTACCTCAGTGCTGAGCCTCTGACAGTGCAGTGCTCCTTCTGTACTTACCATATCACACCGCTGTGCTCCATCAGTACTGACCCTCCGACATCCGGCACTCCGTCAGTGACCATCTCACAGTGCAGCACTCCTTCAATAATGACCCTATGACATTGCAGTGCCCACTCAGTACTGACATTCCGACAGAACAGTTTTCCCTCAGTACTGACCCTTAGACAGTGCAGTGGTCCCTCAGTCCTGACGATCCGAAAGTGCGGCACTCCCTCAGTACTCACCCTCCGACATTGCGGTGCTCCTTCTGTACTGACCTTCTGACAGTGCAGTGCTCAGTCAGTACTGTCCCTCCGACAGTGAAGCACTCGCTCAGTACTGACCCTCTGACAGTGGAGCACCATCTCAGTACTGACCCTATGACACTGCAGTGCTCCCTCAGTACTGACCCTCTGACAGTGCAGTGCTCAGTCAGTACTGTCCCTCCGACAGTGAAGCACTCGCTCAGTACTGACCCTCTGACAGTGGAGCACCATCTCAGTACTGACCCTATGACACTGCAGTGCTCCTTCAGCACTGACCCTATGACACGACTGTGCTCCCTCAGTACTGACCCTCGGACAGTACGGCATTCTGTCAGTAGTGACCTTACGACTGTGCAGCACTCCCTCTGTACTGACCCTCTGACACTGCAGTACTCCCTCAGTATTGACACTCTGACAATGCAGAAGTACCTCAGTACTGACCCGATGACACTGTAGTGCTCCCTTAGTACTGACCCTCTGACAGTGCAGCACTCCCTCAGTACGTTAACATTTACACTGCAGCACTCTCTCAGTACTGACCCTCTGACAGTGCAGTGGTTCCTCAGTGGTAACCCTGTGACAGTGCAGCACTGCCTCAGTACTGACCGTCTGACAGTGCAGTGCTTCCTCAGTATTGACCCTTTGACAGTGCAGCACTCCCTCAGTACGGACACATTTACACTGCAGCACTCCCTCATTATTGACCCTCCGAAAGTGCCGCACGCCCTCAGTGCTGAGCCTTCGACAGTGCAGTGCTCCTTCTGTACTGAACCTATGACACCGCTGTGCTCGCTCAGTACTTACCGTCCGACAGTATGGCATTGCGTCAGTACTGATCTTATGACAGTGCAGCACTCCCTCAGCACTGACCCTAAGACAGTGCAGCATGCCCTCTGTACTGTCCCTCTGAGAGTGCAGTGCTCCATCAGTACTGACCCTATGACACTGCAATGTTCATTCAGTACTGACCCTCTGACAGTGCAGCACTCCCTCAGTACTGACCAGATGACACTGCCGTGCTCCCTCAGTACCTACCATCTGACAGTGCAGCACTCCCTCAGTACTGACTCTATGACATTGCAGTGCCCCCTCAGTACTGACCCTCCGACAGAGCAGTTTTCCCTCATTCCTGACCCTACGACGTTGAGGCACTCCCTCAGTATTGATCCCATGACAGTGCATTGCTCCTTCTGTGCTGACCCTATGGCACCGCTGCGCTCCCACTGTCCTGACCCTCCGACAGTATGGCACTCCGTCAGTACTGAACCTGTGACAGTGCAGCTCTCCCACTGTACTGACCCTCTGACAGTATAGTGCTGCCAGTACCGACCATAAAACACTACAGTGCTCCCTCAATACTGACCCTCTGACAGTGCAGCAATCCCCAGTACATACCCTCCGACAGTGCAGTGCTCCCTCAGTCCTGACCCGACGACACTGCTGTGCCCCTTCAGTACTGACCCTACGAAAGTGCAGTCTTCCCTCAGTACTGGCCCTAACACAGTGCAGTGCTCCTTCAGTTCTGACATTGTGACACCACTGTGTTCCCTCAGAATTGACACTCTGACAGGATGGCACTCCGTCAGTGGTAACCCTACGACAGTGCAGCACTCTCTCTGTACTGACCATCTGACACTGCAGTGCTCCTTCAGTAATGACCCTCTGACAGTGCAGCGCTCCCTCTGTCCTGATCCTACGACACTGCTGTGCCCCTCAGTACTGACACTCTGACAGTGCAGTGCTCCATCAGTACTGACCCATCGACAGTGCAGCACTCCCTCAGTAGTGACTCTCTGACAGTGCAGCACTCCCTCAGTACTGACCCTCTGACAGTGCAGCACTCCCTCAGTACTGACCCAATGAAACTGCAGTGCTCCCTCAGTACTGACCCACCGACAGTGCAGTGCTTCCTCGGTACTGAACCTCCGACAGGGCATTTCTCCCTCAGTACTGACCTTCCGACATTGCGGCACTCCCTCAGTTCTGACCCTCTGATAGTGTAGTGCTCCCTCAGTACTGACCCTCCGACACTGCAGTGCACCCTGAGCACTGACCTCCAACACTGCAGTGCTCCCTCAGTATTGACCCTCTGACAGTACGCCGCTCCCCCAGTTCTGACCCTCCGACAGTGCAGTGCTCCATCAGTATTGACCCATCGCTGGATGGATGCAGCTCCAACAACACTCAAGGAGACAACATTTTGAGGAGTGAATACAGTATACTCCATTGAAAAAAGTACATGTAAATCACTGCTTCACCTGAAGGGAGAGTTTGAGGCCTGGGTTACTGAGGAGAGAGGAAGTAAATGGGCAGGTATTACACCTCCTGCGATTGCAGGGGAAGGTGCCGTGGGAAGAGGACGAGGCGGTGTGGGTAATGGAGCAGTGGACCATGGTTTCGTGAACGGAATGATCCCTTCGGAATGCTGACCAGGGAAGGGAGGGGAGGATGCTTTCGGCAGTGGCATCACACTGGACGTGTCGGAAATGGCGGAGGATGATCCTTTGGATGTGGAAGCTCGTGAGGTGGAAAGTGAGGACAAGAGGGAACCCTGTCACTGTTCTGGGAGAGGGGGGAAGGGGTGAGGGTAGAGGTGCGGGAAATGGGCTGGACACAGTTGCGGGCTCCGTCAACCACATTTGCCAGTTCTGTTGAAATGTCACCGACCTGAAACATTAATTCTGCTTCTCTCTCCACAGATACTGCCAGACCTGCTGAGTATTCCCAGCATTTCCTGTTTTTATTTCAGATTTCCAACATCTGCAGTATTTTGCTTTTACTTAAATGGGAGATCTGTGCAATCGGAGAGCTGTCAATCAAAGCCGAACCCCGTGCAGCCTGCTGTCAGTCACAGAGTACTGGCGGCCGGATGGAAACCACGGAACTCAACATTTATTACGACTGAAACTGGTGTCTGTGCGCAGACATTTTGCTGACTCCTGGACCAGGAGGATAAGGAACCCCGCTTCAGTCATTTTGGTAAACGCTGGTTGCAGTTAACAGCGCACAGGCAATTAAATCCCCGCTGCCGTGTCCTCTGTCCCTTTTTCTATTCTCTGTTGTCAATTAAGAGCGGAGGGGATGGAAGGTTGGGCAGTTGCATGCTCCTCTTGCAGGATGTGGGAGGTAAGGGTCACCACCTGTGTCCCTGCTGACCTCACCTGCGAGAAGAGCACCCAACTCCAGCTCCTAATAGACAGTGTTCGGGAACTGGATGAACTTCGGATCATTCAGAAGGCTGAGGGGGTGATAGAGAGCAGTTATAGGGAAGTAGTGAAACCTAAGTTACAGGATAAAGGTAGCTGTGTGACCGTCAGGGTAGGGAAAGGGAATAGGCGCACAGTGCAGGGATCCCCTGTGGCCGTTCCCCTCAATAATACGTATGCCGTTTTGGATACTGTTGGGGGCGACGACCTACCAGGAGAAAGCCACTGCGGCCAGGTCTGTGGCACTGAGCCTGGCTCTGTGGCTCAGAAGGGAAGGGGGGAGAATAGGAGAACGATAATGAAAGGAGATTCAATGGTTAGAGGAAAAGACAGGAGATTCTGTGGTCGCGAACGAGACTCCCGGATGGTATGTTGCTTCCCGGGTGCCAGGGTCAGGGATGTCTCGGATCGAGTCTACGGGATTCTTCAGGGGGAGGGGGAGCAGCCAGCAGTCGTGGTACACATCGGTTCCAATGACATAGCTAGAAAAATGGTTGAGGACCTGAAAAGCGAATATAGGAGTTAGGTTGGAAGCTAAAAGGCAGGACGAGCAGAGTAGTAATCTTAGGATTGATACAGGTGCCACGTGCTTGTGAGGCTAGAAACAGAGAGCGAATGCAGCTGAACACGTGGCTACAGAGCTGGTGCAGGAGGGAGGGCTTCAGATATGTGGATCATTGGATTACCTTTTGGGAAAGGTGGGACATGTACAAGAAGGACGGGTTGCATCTGAACTGGAGGGGCACCAATATCCTCTGCGGGAGGTTTGCGAGAGATCTTCGGGAGGGTTTAAACTAGTTTGGCAGGGGGATGGGAACCGGAGCTACGGATCAGTGGATGGGGTAGCTGTTGGACAGGCAGATACAGAGAGCAGAGGGTCTGGAGGAAGGTTAGACAGTTAACAGGGCAAAGTTTCAGCCAGTATGATGGGTTGAAGTGTGTCTATTTTAACGCAAGAAGTGTCAGGAATAAGGGTGATGAACTAGGAGCATGGATCAGTACTTGGGGCTACGATGCAGTGGCCATTACGGAGACTTGGATGTCGCAGGGGCAGGAATGGATGTTGGATGTTCCGGGGTTTAGATGGTTCAAAAGGAATAGGGAGGGAGGTAAAAGAGGTGGGGGAGTGGCATTGTTAATCAGGGACAGTATCATAGCTGCAGAAAGGGAGGTCGTCGAGGAGAGTTCTTCGACTGAGTCAGTATGGGTGGAAGTCAGAAACAGGAAAGGAGCAGTCAATTTTTGGGAGTTTTCTATAGACCCCCCCAATAAGAACAGAGACACGGAGGAACAGATTGGGAGGCAGATTTTGGAAGGGTGCAGAAGTAACAGGGTTAACATAGAACATAGAACATAGAACGGTACAGCACAGTACAAGCCCTTCGGCCCACGATGTTGTGCCGAACCTTTAACCAACTCTAAGATCAAACGACCTACATACCCTTCATTCTACGATCATCCATGTACCTATCCAAGAGTCGCTTAAATGTCCCTAATGTATCTGCTTCTACTACCACCCCTGGCAGTGCATTCCACGCACCCACCACTCTCTGTGTAAAGAACATACCGCTGACATCTCCCCAAAACCTTCCTCTAATCACATTAAAACTATGCCACCTGGAGATATCCCTTTCCGCCCTGGGAAAAAGTCTCTGGCTATCCACTCTATCGATGCCTCTCATAATCTTGTACGCCTCTATCAAGTCACCTCTCATCCTTCTTCTCTCCAATGAGATAAGACCTAGCACCCTCAACATTTCTTCGCAAGACATGCCCTCCAGTCCAGGCAGCACCCTGGTAAAACTCCTCTGCACCCTCTCTAAAGCTTCCACATCCTTCCGATAATGAGGCGACCAGAACTGAACACAATATTACAAGTGTGGTCTAACCAGGGCTTTATAGAGCTGCAGCATAACCCCGTGGCTCTTAAACTCAATCCCCCTGTTAACGAAAGTCAACACACCATACGCCTTCTTAACAACAGTATCAACTTGGGTGGCAACTTTGAGCAATTTATGGCCATGGACCCCAAGATCCCTCTGTTCCTCCACACGACCAAGAATCCTGTCTTTAAGCCTGTATTCTGCATTCAAATTCGCCCTTCCAAAAGGAATCACTTCACACTTTTCCAGGTTGAACTCCATCTGCCACTTCTCAGCCCAGCTCTGCATCCTGTCAATGTCCCGTTGCAACCTACAACAGCCTTCCACACTATCCACAACTCCAGCAACATTCGTGTCATCCGTAAACTTGCGAACCCAGCCTTCCACTTCCTTATCCATGTCATTTATAAAGATCACAAAGAGCCGAGGTCCCAGAACAGATTCCTGCGGAACACCACTGGTCACCGAGCTCCAGGCTGAATACTTCCCATCTACTACCACCCTCTGTCTTCTATAGGCCAGCCAGTTCTGCATCCAGACAGTCAAATTTCACTGTATCCCATGCCTCCTAACTTTCTGAATGAGCCTACCATGGGGAACCTTATCAAAGGCCTTGCTAAAATCCGTCTCCGCCACATCCACCACTCTTCCTTTATCAATGTGTTTTGTCACATCTTCAAAGATTTCAATAAGGCTTGTGAGGCATGACCTGCCCCTCACAAAGCCATGCTGACTGTCTCTCATCAAACTATGCCTTTCCAAATAATCATACATCTTGTCTCTCAGAATCCTCTCCAATAATTTGCCCACTACCGACGCAAGACTGACTGGTCTATAATTCCCAGGGTTATCCCTATTCCCTTTCTTGAACAAGGGAATGACATTTGCCACCCTCCAATCATCCAGTACTACTCCAGTGGACAGTGAGGACGCAACGATCATCGCCAAAGGCGCGGCAATCTCTTCCCTCGCTTCCCGTAAAAACCTTGGGTATATCCCATCTGGCCCAGGGGATGTATCTATCCTCATGTCTTTCAAAATTGGCAGCACATCCTCCCTCTTAACATCAACCCGTTCGAGCAAATCAGCCTGTTTCACGCTGTCCTCACCAACGACCAGGTCCCTCTCGCCAGTGAATATTGAACCAAAGTATTCATTTAGGACGTCCCCTACCTCCACAGACTCCAGGCACAAGTTCCCTCCACTATCCCTGATCGGCTCCACCCTCCCTTTGGTCTTCCTGTTGTTCCTCACATATGTGTAGAACGCCTTGGGACGTTCCTTAATCTTACCCACCAAGACTTTTTCATGTCCCCTTCTAGCTCTCCTAAGTCCATTCTTCTGTATGTTCCTGGCTACCTTGTAACCCTTTAGAGCCCTGTCTGATCCTTGCTTCCTCAACCTTAAGTAAGTTTCCTTCTTCCTCTTGACTCGCTGGTCCACATCTCTTGTCATCCAAGGTTCCTTCACCCTACCATCCCTTCCTTGCCTCATCGGGACAAACCTATCCACAAGTCGCAGCAAGAGCTCCCTGAACAACCTCCACATTTCTGTCGTGCATTTCCCTGAGAAAATCTGTCACAATTTCACCTGCCCAGTTCCTGCCTAATCACATTGAAATTTCCCCTCCTCCAATTAAATATTTTCCCATCCCGTCTGCTCCTATCCTTCTCCACGACTATCGTCAAGGTCAGGGAGTTCGGATCACTATCACCGAAATGCTCTCCCACCGAGAGATCTGCCACCTGGCCTGGTTCGTTGCCAAGCACCAAATCCAACATAGCCTCCCCGCTAGTCGGCCTATCTGCATATTGTGTCAGGAAACCTTCCTGGACACACCTGACAAAAACTGCTCCATCCAAACTATTTGCACTAAGGAGGTTCCAATCAATATTCGGGAAGTTGAAGTCACCCATGACAACAACCCTGTAACATCTACACCTTTCCAAAATCTGCCTCCAATTTGTTCCTCCGTGTCTCTGTTGCTATTGGGGGGTCTATAGAAAACGCCCAATAATGTGACTGCTCCTTTCCCGTTTCTGACTTCCACCCATACTGACTCAGTGGACAAACCCTCCTCGTTGTTGTCTTGGGTGACTTCAACTTACCGAATATTGATTGGAACCTCCTTAGTGCATATAATGTGCATGGAGCAGATTTTGTTAATGTGCCTGGGAAGGTTTCCTGACTCAATATGTAGATAGGCCGACCAGAGGGGTGACTATTTTGGATTTGGTGCTGGGCAACGAACCAGGCCAGGTGGCAGATCTCTCGGTGGGAGAGCATTTCGCTGATAGTGATCACAACTCCCTGACCTGTACTATAGTCATGGAGAGGGATATGAGCAGATGGGATGTGAAAATATTTAATTGGGGGAGGGGGAACAACAATGCTATTCGGCAGGAACTGAGGTGCTTAAATTGGGAACAGATGTTCTCAGGGAAATGCACGACAGAAATGTGGAGGTTGTTTAGGGAGCAGTTGCTGCGACTGCTGGATAGGTTTGTCCCGATAGGCAAGGAAGGGGTGGTAGGGTAAAGGAAACTTGGATGACAAGAACAGCTAGTCAAGAGGAAGAAGAAAGGGTGGCACAGTGGCGCAGTGGTTAGCACTGCAGTCTCACAGCTCCAGCGACATGGGTTCAATTCCGGGTACTGCCTGTGTGGAGTTTGCAAGTTCTCCCAGTGTCTGCGTGGGTTTTCTCCGGGTGCTCCGTTTCCTGCCAAAAGACTTGCAGGTTGGTAGGTAAATTGGCCATTATAAATTGCCCCTAGCATAGGTAGGTGGTAGGGAAATATACGGACAGGTGTGGATGTGGCAGGAATGCAGGATTAGTATAAATGGGTACAAATAGCTGATGGTTGGCACAGACTCGGTCTGCCAAAGGGTCTGTTTCAGTGCTGTATCTTTAAAACTAAAACTAAAGCTTATTTAAGTTTGAGGAAGCAATAATCATACAGGGCTTTAGAGGGTTACAAGGCAGCCAGGAAGGAACTGAAGAATGGACTTAGGAGAGCTAGAAGGGGACATGAAAAAGTCTTGGTGGGTAGGATTAAGGAAAATCCCAAGGCGTTCTACACTTATGTGAGGAACAAGAGGATGGCCAGAGTGAGGGTCGGGCCGTTCAGGGATAGTGGAGGAACTTCTGCCTGGAGTCGCAGGAGGTCCATCCCCCTCTCTTATCCCCCTCTCCCCAGTCAGCGTCCACCCCCTCCCTCCCCCTGTGTCCCTCCCCTCTCCCCCAATTTACATCCCCGTCCCCCCTCAGAGTCCATCACCCTTCTCCTGTCCCTCTGCGTCCATCCCCCTCTCCTATCCCCCTCTCTGGAGTCTGCGTCCACCCCGTCCTTCCCCTTATCTCCCTCCTCTATCCCCCAATGTCCAACCCCCTCCCCCTTCCGATGTGTCTATCACCTCTCTCCTGTCCCTCTGTGTCCATCCCCTCTCTCCCTCCTTGTCACCATCCCCCCCACTTTCCCCTTGTGTCCATCCCCTACTCTCCCCTCTTTGTCCATCCACCTCTCCCCCTCTGTGTCAATCCCTCTCTTCCCCTTCTTTGTCCATCCCTCTCTCCCCGTCTGTGTCCATCCATCTCTCCCCTTCTGTGTCCATTCATCTCTCCCCCTCTATGTCCATCTCCCTCTCCCCCGCTGTGCCCAAAACCTCTTTCCCACCTCTGTGTCCTCAGTACTGACCCTCCAACAGTATTGCACTCCCGAAGTACAGAGCCTCCGACAGTATTGCACTCCCTCAGTTCAGACCCTCCGACAGTATGGCACTCCTTCAGTACTGACCCTCCGACAGTGCAGCATTCCTTCAGTGCTGACCCTCCAAAAGTGCAGCACTCCATCATTACTGACCCTTCACCAGTTTGGCACTCCCTCAGTACTGAACCTTCAAAAGTGCAGCACTCCCTCAATACTGACTATCCAACACTATGGCATTCCCTCAATACTGACCCTCCATCAGTTTGATATTCCCACAGTACTGATGCTCCGAGAGTATGGCACTCCCTCAGTAATGACCCTCCGAAAGTGCAGCTCTCCCCCAGTATCGACTCTCTGACTGTGCAACGCTCTCTCAGTACTGACCCTGTAACAGTGCAGCACTCCATCAGTACTGAACCTCCACCAGTACGGCACTCCCTCAGTACTGACACGCTGGCAGTTAGCATCCCTCAATACTAACAATCTGAGAGTATAGCGCTCCCTCAGTACTGACTCAACAACAATGCAGCGCTCCCTCACTACTGACCCTACATCAGTATGGCACTCCCTCAGTCCTGACCCTCCAACAGTATGGCACTCCCTCATGACTGACCCTCCAACAGTATGGCACCCCGCAGTACAGATCATCTCACAGTCTTGCACTCCCTCAGTTCTGACCCTCCGACAGTATGGCACTCCCTCAGTACTGACCCCCAGAAAGTGCAGCATTTCCTCTGGACTGACCCTCTGACAGTGCAGCACTCCATCATTACTGATCCTTCACCAGTATGGCACTCCCTCAGTACTGACCCTCCAAAACTGCAGCACTCCCTCAATACTGACTATCCAACACTATGGCATTCCCTCAATACTGACCCTCCATCAGTTTGATACTCCCTCAGTACTGATGCTCCGACAGTATGGCACTCCCTCAGTACTGACCCTCCAACAGTGCAGATCTACCTCAGTATCGACTCTCTGACTGTGCAACGCTCCCTCAGTACTGATCCTCTAACAGTGCAGCACTCCATCAGTACTGAACCTCCACCAGGACTGCACTCCCTCAGTACTGATCCGCCAACGGCAGGCACTTCCTCGGTGCAGAGCAGCCGGCAGTATGGCACTCCCTCAGTACTGACCGTCCAACAGTGCAGCATTCCCTGAATACTGAACCTCCGAAAGTATGACACTCCCACAGAACTGACACTCCAGCAGTGTTACAGTCCCTCCGTACTGACCATCTGACAGTGCAGCATTCCCAAAGTATTGACACTCTGAGAGTGCAGCATTCCCTCAGTACTGATTCAACAACAATGCAACACTCCCTCAGTACTGACCCGCTGGCAGTCAGCATCCCTCAATACTAACACTCTGAGAATGCAGCGCTCCCTCAGTACTGACCCTCCAACAGTGCATCATTCCCTCAATGCTGACTCTCCACCAGAACGGCACTCGCTCAGCACTGACCCGACAACAGCACGACACTCCCGCAGTACTGATCCTCCGACAGTGCAGCACTCACTCAATACTGACCCCTCGACAGGATGGCACTCCCTCAGTGCTGACCATCTGACAGGGAAGAGCTCCCTTAGTACTGGCCCTCCAAAAGAATGGCCCACCATCAGAACTGACCCTCTGACAGTACGGCACTCCCACAGTACTGATCCTCCGACAGTTTGGCACTCCCTCACTGCTGACGCTCCAACAGTGCAGCAGTTCCTCAGTACTGACACACCAAAAGTACAGCACTCCCTCAATACTGATCCTCCGACAGTGCGGCGCTCCCTCAGTACCGACTCTCTAACAGTGCAGCACTCCCTCAGTACTGAATCTCTAACAGTGCAGCACTCCCTCAGTACTGATCCTTCGACAGTGTAACACTCCCTCAGTGCTGACCCTCTACCAGTATGGCTCTCCCTCAGTACTGACCCTCCAATAGTATGAGACTCCCTCAATACTGACCATCCAACTGTATAACACTCCCTCAGTACTTACACTCTGACAGAATGGCACTCCCTCAGTGTTGACCATCTGACAGGGCAGAAATCCCTCAGTACTGGCCCTCCAAAAGAAGGGCACACCATCAGAACAGACCCTCTGACAGTACGGCAGGCCCACAGTACTGGCCCTCCGACAGTCTGGCACTCCTTCAGTGCTGACTCTCCAACAGTGCAGCACTTCCTCAGTACTGACACTCTGAGAGTGCAGGGCCCCCTCAGTACCGACTCAACAATAATGCAGCGCTCCCTCAGTCCTGACACTGAGCGTGCAGCATTCCCTCAGTGCAGACTCAACAACAATGCAGCGCTCCCACAGTGCTGACCATCTGGCAGTGCAGCCCTCCCTCAGTTCTAAGCATCTGACAGTGCAGCACTCCCTCAGTACTGACACTCTGAGAGAGCAGCATTTCCTCAGTACTGATCCTCCGACATTGCAGCACTCCCTCATCACAGACTTTCTGAGAGTGCAGCATTCCCTCAGTACTGATCTTCTGACAGTGCCGCACACCCTCTATTCTGACCCTCTGGCAGTGAAAGACTCCCTCAGCACTGACTCTCTAACAGTGCAGCACACCCTCAGGACTGATCCTCTGACATTGTAGCATTCCCTCAGTGCTGACCCTCCATCAGTGTGGCTGTCCCTCATTCCGGCCCCCAAATAGTATGATACTCCCTCAATACTGACCCACCATAAGTAGAGAACTCCCTCAGTACTGACCCTCCAATAGTCTGGCACACCCTCAGTACTGAAGCTCCATCAGTATGGCAGTCCCTCAGTACTGACCCACCCACAGTATGGCACTCCTTCATTATTGATCTTCTGACAGGATGGCTCTCCCTCAGTACTGACCCTCTAAATGTCTGGCACTTCCTCAGTACTGACCGTCCATCAGTGTGGCAATCCCTCAGTACTGATCTTCTGACAGGATGGCTCTCCCTCAGTACTGACCCTCCGACAGTATGGCTGACCCTCAGTACTAACCCTCCAATTGTATGATACTCCCTCAGTACTGACATTCTGACAGTGCAGCAGTCCCTCAGGACTGAGAATGCAGCGCCCCCTCAGTACTGACTGAACAACAATTCAGCACTCCATCAGTTCTGACCATCTGATGCTGCAGAACTCCCTCAGGACTGATGCTCCAAAAGTGCACCACTACCTCAGTACTGACCCTCCGACAGTGCAGCGCTCCCTCAGTACCGACTTTCTGACAGTGCAACACTCCCTCAGTGCTGACCCTATAACATTGCAGAACTCCATCAGTACTGACCCTCCAACAGTATTGCACTCCCGCAGTACAGAGCCTCCGACAGTATTGCACTCCCTCAGTTCTGACCATCCGACAGTATGGCACTCCTTCAGTACTGACCTTCCGACAGTGCAGCATTCCTTCAGTGCTGACCCTCCAAAAGTGCAGCACTCCATCATTACTGACCCTTCACCAGCATCGCTCTCCCTCAGTATTGACCCTTCAAAAGTGCAGCACTCCCTAAATACTGACTATCCAACACTATGGCATTCCCTCAATACTGACCCTCCATCAGTTTGATATTCCCACAGTACTGATGCTCCGAGAGTATGGCTCTCCCTCAGTACTGACCCTCCGAAAGTGCAGCTCTCCCTCAGTATCGACTCTCTGACTGTACAACGCTCTCTCAGTACTGACCATGTAACAGTGCAGCACTCCATCAGTACTGAACCTCCACCAGTACGGCACTCCCTCAGTACTGACACGCTGGCAGTCAGCATCCCTCAATACTAACAATCTGAGAGTATAGCGCTCCCTCAGTACTGACTCAACAACAATGCAGCGCTCCCTCACTACTGACCCTACATCAGTATGGCACTCCCTCAGTACTGACCCTCCGACAGTATGGCACTCCCTCAGTACTGATCATCTGGCAGTATGGCTCTGCCTCAGTACTGACCCTCCGACAGTATGGCACTCCCTCAGTGCTGACCAACTGACAGGGCACAACTCCCTCAGTACTGGTCCTCCAAAAGAATGACACACCATCAGAACTAACACTCTGACTGTACGGCACCACCAGTACTGACCCTCCGACAGTCCGGCACCCCCTCAGTGCTGACGCTCCAACAGTGCAGCACTTCCTCAGTACTGACGCGCCAAAACTGCAGCGCTCCCTCAATACTGATCCTCCAACAGTGCGGTGCTCCCTCAGTACCGGCCCTCCAAACGAATGGCACACCATCGGAACTGTCCCTCCAACAGTATGGCACTCCGTCCTAACTGATCCTCCAGCAGTATGGCACTCCCTCAGTACTGAGCCTCCAACAGTATGGAAATCCCTCAGTTATGACCCTCCGACTGTATGGCACTCCTTCACTACTGACCCACTGGCAGTGCCGCACTCCCTCAGTACTGATCTTCCGACAGTGTAGCACTCCCTCAGTGCTGACTCTCTACCAGTATGGCTCTCCCTCAGTACTGACCCTCCAATAGTATGAGACTCTCTCAATACTGACCATCCAACTGTATAACACTCCCTCAGTACTTACACTCTGACAGTATGGCACTCCCTCAGTGTTGACCATCTCACAGGGCAGAAATCCCTCAGTACTGGCCCTCCAAAAGAAGGGCACACCATCAGAACTGACCCTCTGACAGTACGGCAGGCCCACAGTACTGGCCCTCCGACAGTCTGGCACTCCTTCAGTGCTGACTCTCCAACAGTGAAGCACTTCCTCAGTCCTGACACTCTGAGCGTGCAGCATTCCCTCAGTGCAGACTCAACAACAATGCAGCGCTCCCACTGTGCTGACCATCTGGCAGTGCAGCCCTCCCTCAGTTCTAAGCATCTGACAGTGCAGCACTCCCTCAGTACTGACACTCTGAGAGAGCAGCATTTCCTCAGTACTGATCCTCCGACAGTGCAGCACTCCCTCATCACAGACTTTCTGAGAGTGCAGCATTCCCTCAGTACTGATCTTCTGACAGTGCCGCACACCCTCTATTCTAACCCTCTGGCAGTGAAAGTCTCCCTCAGCACTGACTCTCTAACAGTGCAGCACTCCCTCAGGACTGATCCTCCGACATTGTAGCATTCCCTCAGTGCTGACCCTCCATCAGTGTGGCTGCCCCTCCGTCCGGCCCCCCAATAGTATGATACTCCCTCAATACTGACCCACCATAAGCAGAGAGCTCCCTCAATACTGACCCTCCAACAGTCTGGCACACCCTCAGTACTGAAGCTCCATCAGTATGGCAGTCCCTCAGTACTGACCCACCCACAGTATGGCACTCCCTCATTATTGATCTTCTGACAGGATGGCTCTCCCTCAGTACTGACCCTCTAAATGTCTGGCACTTCCTCAGTACTGACCGTCCATCAGTATGTCACTCCCTCAGTACTGATCTTCTGACAGGATGGCTCTCCCTCATTACTGACCCTGTAACAGTCTGGCACTCCCTCAGTACTGACCCTCCGACAGTATGGCTGACCCTCAGTACTAACCCTCCAATTGTATGATACTCCCTCAGTACTGACATTCTGACAGTGCAGCAGTCCCTCAGTACTGGGAATGCAGCGCCCCCTCAGTACTGACTCAACAACAATTCAGCACTCCATCAGTTCTGACCATCTGACGCTGCAGAACTCCCTCAGGACTGATGCTCCAAAAGTGCACCACTACCTCAGTACTGACCCTCCGACAGTGCAGCACTCCCTCAGTACCGACTTTCTGACAGTGCAACAGTCCCTCAGTGCTGACCCTATAACATTGCAGAACTGCATCAGTACTGACCCTCCAACAGTATTGCACTCCCGCAGTACAGAGCCTCCGACAGTATTGCACTCCCTCAGTTCTGACCCTCCGACAGTATGGCACTCCTTCAGTGCTGAACCTCCGACAGTGCAGCATTCCCTCAGTACTGACTCAACAACAATGCAACACTCCCTCAGTACTGACCCGCTGGCAGTCAGCATCCCTCAATACGAACAATCTGATAATGCAGCGCTCCCTCAGTAGTGACCCTGACCCTCTAACAGTGAGGCGCTCCCTTAGTACTAACCATCCAAGAGTGCAGCACTCCCTCAATGCTGACTCTCCACCAGAACGGCACTCGCTCAGTACTGTACCGACAACAGTACGACATTCCCGCAGTACTGATCCTCCGACAGTGCAGCACTCACTCAATACTGACCCTCCGACAGGATGGCACTCCCTCAGTGCTGACCGTCTGACAGGGCAGTGCTCCCTCAGTACTGGCCCTCCAAAAGAATGGCCCACCATCAGAACTGACCCTCTGACAGTACAGCACTCCCACAGTACTGATCGTCCGACAGTCTGGCACTCCTTCAGTACCGATTTTCTGACAGTGCAACACTCCCTCAGTACTGACCCTCTAACAGTGCAGTATTCCCTCAGTGCTTATCCTCCGACAGTGCAGCATTCCCTCAGTACTGACCCTCCACCAGTATGGCACTCCATCAGTACTGACCGTCTAACAGTGCAGCATTCCCTGAGTACTGAACCTCCGAAAGTATGACACTCGCTTAGAACTGACACTCCGGCAGTGTGACAGTCCTTCCGTACAGACCATCTGACAGTGCAGCACTCCCTCAGTACTGACACTCAGAGTGCAGCATTCCCTCAGTACTGACTCAACAACAATGCAACACTCCCTCAGTACTGACCCGCTAGCAGTCAGCATCCCTCAACACTCTGAGAATGCAGCGTTCCCTCAGTAGTGACCCTGACCCTCTAACAGTGAGGCACTCCCTTAGTACTAACCATCCAAGAGTGCATCATTCCCTCAATGCTGACTCTCCACCAGAACGGCACTCGCTCAGTACTGACCCGACAACAGTACGACACTCCCGCAGTACTGATCCTCCGACCGTGCAGCACTCACTCAATACTGTCCCTCCGACAGGATGGCACTCCCTCAGTGCTGACCATCTGACAGGGCAGAGCTCCCACAGTACTGGCCCTCCAAAAGAATGGCCCACCATCAGAACTGACCCTCTGACTGTATGGCACTCCCACAGTACTGATCCTCCGACAGTTTGGCACTCCCTCAGTGCTGACGCTCCAACAGTGCAGCACTTCCTCAGTACTGACACGCCAAAAGTGCAGCACTCCCTCAATACTGATTCTCCGACAGTGCGGCACTCCCTCTGTACCGACTCTCTAACAGTGCAGCACTCCCTCAGTACTGACTCCCTAACAGTGCAGCACTCCCTCAATACTGATCCTCCGACAGTGCAGCACTCCCTCAGTACTGTCAATCTGGCAGTGCAGCCCTCCCTTTGTACTGACCTTCTGACAGTGTAGCACTGCCTCTGTACTGACACTCTGAAAGAGCAGCATTCCCTCAGTACTGATCCTCCGACAGTGCAGCACTCCCTCAATCTCGAACCTCTGGCAGTGCAACACTCCCTCAGCACTGATCCTCCGACAGTACAGCACTCCCTCAGTACTGAACCTCCACTAGTATGTCTCTCCTTCAGTCCTGACCCTCCAATATTATGATAAACCCTCAGTACTGACCCTCCAACAGTATGGCACTCCCTGATTACTGACCATCCAGCAGTATGACACTCCGTCAGTACTGATCCTCCGACAGTATGGCACTCCCTCAGTACTGATGCTCCGACAGTGTGGCACTCCCTCAGTACTGAACCTCTGACACTGCAGCACTCCCTCAGTACTGACACTCTGAGAGTGCAGCGCTCCCTCAGTACTCACTTAACAAAAATGCAACACTCCCTCAGTACTGACCCGCTGGCAGTCAGCATCCCTCAATACTAACGCTCTGAGAATGCAGCGCTCCCTCAGTGCATACTCAAAAACAATGCCGTGCTTGCACAGTACTGACACTCTGAGAGTGCAGCAGTCCCTCAGTACAGACTGAACAAAAATGCAGCGCTTCTTTGCAACAGACCATCTGACAGTGCAGCACTCACTCAGTTCAGACTCAACATCAATGCAGAAATCCCTCAGTACTGACATTTTGAGGTTGCAGCACTCCCTCAGATCTGACCCTCTGACAGTGCAGCACTCCATCATTACTGACCCTCTACCAATATGGCACTCCATCAGTGCTGACCCTCCACCAGTAAGGCACTCCCTCATTACTGTCCCTCCAACAGTGCAACAGTCCCTCAGCACTCACTCTATAACAGTGCAGCACTCCCTCAGTACTGACCCTCCACCAGTCTGGCACTCCCTCAGCACTGACCATCCATCAGTATGGCACTCCCTCAGTACTTTTTCCTCCGACAGTGCATCACTCCTTCAATACTGACACTCTGAGAGATCAGCGCTCCCTCAGTACTGACACAACAACAATACAATATTCCCTCAGTCCTGAACCGCTGGCAGTCAGCATCCCTCAATACTAACACTCTGAGAATACAGCACTCTCTCAGTACTGACTCAACAGCAATGCAACGCTCCCTCAGTACTGACAATCTGAGAGAGCAGCATTTCCTCAGTACTGAGCATCTGACAGTGCAGCATTCCCTCAGTACTGATCCTCCAACAGTGCATCACTCACTCATCACCAACTTTCTGAGAGTGCAACATTGCCTCAGTACTGATCCTTCGACAGTGCAGCACTCCATCAATACTGACCCTCTGGCAGTGCAGCGCTCCCTAAGTACCGACTTTCTGACAGTGCAACACTCCCTCAGCAATCACTCTCTAACAGTGCATTGCTCCCTCATTACTGATTCTCTGACAGTGCAGCACTCCCTCAGTACTGACCCTCCACCAGTATGGCACTCCCTCAGCACTGACCCTCCAATAGTATGATACTCCCTCAATACTGACACTCCAACAGTATTACACTCCCTCAGTACTGAAGCTCCAACGGTCTGGCACTCCCTCATTACTGACCCACCATCAGTCTGGCACTCCCTCAATACTGATACTCCTACAGTATAGCACTCCCTCAGTACTGACCCTCCACCAGTATGGCACTTCCTCAGCACTGACCCACCAATAGTATGATACTCCCTCAATACTGACACTCCAACAGTATTACACTCCCTCAGTACTGATGCTCCAACGGTCTGGCACTCCCTCATTACTGACCCACCATCAGTCTGGCACTCCCTCAATACTGACACTCCTGCAGTATAGCACTCCCTCATTACTGATCTTCTGACAGTATGGCACTCCCTCAGTACTGACCCTTCGAAAGAATAGCACCCCCTCTGTACTGATCCTCTGACAGTGTAGCACTCCCTCAGTACTGACCCTCAGCAGTATGGCACTCCATCATTACTGACCATCCAGCAGTATGGCACTCCCTCAGCAATGATCCTCCGACAGTATGGCACTCCCTCATCTCCAGCTTTCTGACAGTGCAGCACTCACTTAGTATTGACCCTCTAACAGTGCAGGACTCACTCAGTACTGACCCTCTAACAGTGCAGCACTCCCTCAGAACTGACCATCTGACAGTGCAGCACTCCCTCAGTACTGAATCAAAAACAATGCAGCACTCCTTCAGGACTTACACTCGGAGGGTGCAGCGTTCCCTCAGTGCTGACTCAACAACAATGCAGCATTCCCTCAGTACTGACGATCTGGCACTGCAGCACTCACCCAGTACTGACACTCTCAGTGTGTAGCATTCCCTCAGTACTGACCCTCCAACAGTGCAGCGCTCACTCTATACTGACCCTCTAACAGTGCAGCACTCCCTCAGTACTGATCATCTGACTGTGCAGCACTCCTTCAGTACTGGCCCTCCACCGCTATGGAAAACCATCCGTACTGACACTCCAACAGCATCGCATTCCCTCAGTACTGACCTTCCAACAGTATGTCACTCCCTCAGTACTGACCCTCCGACAGTATCGCACTCCCTCAATACTAACCATCTATTAGGGCAGCAACCTCTCAGTACTGAAACAGTGAGAGTGCAGCACTCCCTCAGAACTGACTCAACAACAACGCAGCGCTCCCTCAGCATTGAGACAACAACAGTAGGCAAGTCTTCATCACCAAATTGATGACAGTGCAGAACTCCCTCAGTACTGGTCCTCCAACAGTGCAGCACTCCCGTAGTACTGACTCAACAACAATGCAGCGACCCTTCAGAACTTACCATCCAACAGTGCAGCAATGCCTCAGTACTGACACTGAGAGTGCAGAGCTCCCTCAGAACTGACTCTGCAACAATGCAGCTTTCCCACAGTACTTACAGTCTGAGAATGCAGCTTTCCCTCAGAACTGACACTCTGAGAGTTCAGCATTCCTCCCGTACTGACTCAAGAACAATGCAGCACACACTTTGTACTGACCCTCTGACAGTGCAGCACTCCCTCAGTACTGAATCAACAACAATGCAACAGTCCCTCAGTACTGACACTCTGAGGGTGCAGCACTCCCTCAGTACTGACCTTCTGACAGTGCAGCACTCCCACAGTAGTGACACTCTGAGAGTGCAGCGCTCCCTCATTACTGACTCAACAACAGTGCATCACTCCCTCAGTACTGACCGTCGCAGAGTGCTGCATTCCCTCAGTACTGATCTTCAGACAGTGCAGCACTCCATCAGCACCAACATCCTGTCAGTGCAGCATCCCTCAGTACTGATCCTCCGACAGGGCAGCGCTCGCTCAGTACTCAGTCTCCAACAATAGGGCACTCCCTCGGTAGTGAATCTGCATCAGTCTGGCACTCCACCAGTACTGACCATCCGACAGTATGTCACTCCCTCAGTACTGACCCTCCGACAGTATCGCACTCCCTCAATACTAACCATCTATTAGGGCAGCAACCTCTCAGTACTGAAACTGTGAGAGTGCAGCACTCCCTCAGAACTGACTCAACAACAACGCAGCGCTCCCTCAGTACTGAGACACCAACAGTCGGCAAGTCTTCATCACCAAATTGATGACAGTGCAGAACTCCCTCAGTACTGGTCCTCCAACAGTGCAGCACTCCCGTAGTACTGACTCAACAACAATGCAGCGACCCTTCAGATCTGACCATCCGACAGTGCAGCACTCACTCAGTACTGACCCTCTGAGATTGCAGCGCTCCCACAGTACAGACTCAACAACAATGCAGCACCCTCTCAGTACAGACAGTCTGTGAATGCAGCCTTCCCTCAGTACTGACTCAACAACAATGAGCCATTCCCTCAGTACTTACCATCTTACTGTGCAGCACTCCCTCATCACTGACCCTCTGACAGTGCAGCACTCCCTCATCACTGACCCTCTGACAGTGCAGCGCTCCCACAGAACTGATACTCTGAGAGTGCAGCATTCCCTCAGTACTGACCAGCTGAAGTGCAGCATTTCCTCAGTACTGACCATCTGACACCGCAGCATTCACACAGTACTGGCACTCTGAGAGTGCAGCATTCCCTCATCACCAACTTTCTGACAGTGCAGCTCTCCCTCACTACTGATCCTCAGAAAGTGCAGCACTCCCTCAGTACGGATCCTCTGACAGTGCAGCACACTCTCAGTACTGACCCTCCACAAATATGGCACTCCCTCAGTACTGACCCTCCAACAGTATGGAACACCCTCAGTACTGACCCTTCAACAATGCAGCTCTCCCTTAGTACTGACCACCCAAGTATCGCACTGCCTCAGAACTGACCCTCCGACAATACAGCACCACCTCAGTACCGACCATCCGGCAGTATGGCACTCCCTCAGTACTGACCCTCCGACAGAATGTCTGTCCCTCAGTACTGACCCTCCGACAGTGCGACACACCCTCATACTGACACTCGAACAGGGTCGCACTCCCTCACTACTGACTCTCCAAATATGCAGCACTCCCACAATACGTATCATCCGACAGTGCAGCACTGCCTCAGTACCGAATTTCTGACAGTGCAGCACTGCCACAGCACTGACCCTCTAGCAGAGCAGCACTCCCTCAGTACGGATCCTCCGACAGTGCCGCACACCCTCAGTGCTGACCCTCCAACAGCACAGCACTCCCTCAGTACTGACCCTCCAACTATCGCACTCCCTCAGAACTGACCCTCCGACAATACGGCACCACCACAGTCCTGACCATCCGACGGTATGGCACTCCCACAATACTGACCGTCCGACAAAATGTCAGTCCCTCAGACCTGACCCTCCGACAGTGCGGCACACCCTCAGTACTGTTCCTCCCACTGTCCAGCAGTCCCTCAGTGCTGACCCTCCACCTGTATGGCCAACCAATAGTACTGACCCTCCAACAGTAAGGCACTCCCTCAGTACTGACCCTCCAACAGTATGGCACTCCCTCGGTGCTGACCATCTGATGGTGCAGCATCCGTCAATACTGAGTGCAGTGCTCCCTCAGTACTGACTCATCAACAATGCAGCGCTCCCTCAGTACTGATCCTCTAACGGAAGGCAATCCCGCATCACCAAGTTTCTGACAGTGCAGCACTCCTTCAATACAGACCCTCTGGCAGTGCAGCTTTCACTTAGTAACGACTTTCTGACAGTGCAACACTCCGTCAGCACTGACTCTCGAATAGTGCAGCAGTCCCTCAGTACTGATCATCCGACAGTGCAGCACTCCCTCAGTACTGACCCTCCAACAGTACGGCACGCCCTCATTTCTGACCCTCCAGCAGTATGGCTTTCCATCAGTACTGATCCTCCAACAGAATCGCTCTCCCTCAGTATTGACCATCCAACACTCCCTAAGTACTGACCCTCCAATAGTGCAGCACTCCCTCAGTACTGACTCTCCAACAGTATGGTACTCCCTCAGTACTGTCAATCTGACAGTGCAGCAATCATCAACAGTTACACTCCAAGAGTGCAGCGCCTGCTCATTACTGACTCAAAAACCATGCAGCACTCTGTCACTACTGACACTCTGAGAGTGCAGCATTCCCTCAGTACTGACTCAACAACAATGCAGCTCTCCTTCAGAACTTACCATCCAACAGTGCAGCAATGCCTCAGTACTGACACTGAGAGTGCAGAGCTCCCTCAGAACTGACTCTGCAACAATGCAGCTTTCCCACAGTACTGACAGTCTGAGAATGCAGCTTTCCCTCAGAACTGACTCTGCAACAATGCAGCTTTCCCACAGTACTGACAGTCTGAGAATGCAGCTTTCCCTCAGAACTGACACTCTGAGAGTTCAGCATTCCTCCCGTACTGACTCAAGAACAATGCAGCACACACTTTGTATTGACCCTCTGACAGTACAGCACTCCCTCAGTACTGAATCAACAACAATGCAACAGTCCCTCAGTACTGACACTCTGAGGGTGCAGCACTCCCTCAGTACTGACCTTCTGACAGTGCAGCACTCCCACAGTAGTGACACTCTGAGAGTGCAGCGCTCCCTCATTACTGACTCAACAACAGTGCATCACTCCCTCAGTACTGACCGTCGCAGAGTGCTGCATTCCCTCAGTACTGATCTTCAGACAGGGCAGCGCTCGCTCAGTACTCAGTCTCCAACAATAGGGCACTCCCTCGGTAGTGAATCTGCATCAGTCTGGCACTCCACCAGTACTGACCATCCGACAGTATGTCACTCCCTCAGTACTGACCCTCCGACAGTATCGCACTCCCTCAATACTAACCATCTATTCGGGCAGCAACCTCTCAGTACTGAAACTGTGAGAGTGCAGCACTCCCTCAGAACTGACTCAACAACAACGCAGCGCTCCCCCAGTACTGAGACACCAACAGTTGGCAAGTCTTCATCACCAAATTGATGACAGTGCAGAACTACCTCAGTACTGGTCCTCCAACAGTGCAGCACTCCCGTAGTATTGACTCAACAACAATGCAGCGACCCTTCAGATCTGACCATCCAACAGTGCAGCACTCACTCAGTACTGACCCTCTGAGATTGCAGCGCTCCCACAGTACAGACTCAACAACAATGCAGCACCCTCTCAGTACAGACAGTCTGTGAATGCAGCTTTCCCTCAGTACTGACTCAACAACAATGAGCCATTCCCTCAGTACTTACCATCTTACTGTGCAGCACTCCCTCATCACTGACCCTCTGACAGTGCAGCGCTCCCACAGAACTGACACTCTGAGAGTGCAGCATTCCCTCAGTACTGACCAGCTGAAGTGCAGCATTTCCTCAGTACTGACCATCTGACACCGCAGCATTCACACAGTACTGGCACTCTGAGAGTGCAGCATTCCCTCATCACCAACTTTCTAACAGTGCAGCTCTCCCTCACTACTGATCCTCAGAAGGTGCAGCGTTCCCTCAGGAAGAACTCAACAACAATGCAGCACTCCATCAGTACTGACACTCTGAGAGTGCAGCATTCCCTCAGTAATAACTCAACAACAATGCAGGACTCCATCACTACTGATACTCTGAGAGTGCAGCATTCCCTCAGTACTGACCAGCTGAAGTGCAGCATTTCTTCAGTACTGACCATCTGACACCGCAGCATTCACACAGTACTGGCACTCTGAGAGTGCAGCATTCCCTCATCACCAACTTTCTGACAGTGCAGCTCTCCCTCACTACTGATCCTCAGAAAGTGCAGCACTCCCTCAGTACGGATCCTCTGACAGTGCAGCACACTCTCAGTACTGACCCTCCACAAATATGGCACTCCCTCAGTACTGACCCTCCAACAGTATGGAACACCCTCAGTACTGACCCTTCAACAATGCAGCTCTCCCTCAGTACTGACCACCCAAGTATCGCACTGCCTCAGAACTGACCCTCGGACAATACAGCACCACCTCAGTACCGACCATCCGGCAGTATGGCATTCCCTCAGTACTGACCCTCCGACAGAATGTCTGTCCCTCAGTACTGACCCTCCGACAGTGCGACACACCCTCATACTGACACTCGAACAGGGTCGCACTCCCTCACTACTGACTCTCCAAATATGCAGCACTCCCACAATACGTATCATCCGACAGTGCAGCACTGCCTCAGTACCGAATTTCTGACATTGCAGCACGGCCACAGCACTGACCCTCTAGCAGAGCAGCACTCCCTCAGTACGGAATGCTCCGACAGTGCCGCACACCCTCAGTGCTGACCCTCCAACAGCACAGCACTCCCTCAGTACTGACCCTCCAACTATCGCACTCCCTCAGAACTGACCCTCCGACAATACGGCACCACCACAGTCCTGACCATCCGACGGTATGGCACTCCCACAATACTGATCGTCCGACAAAATGTCAGTCCCTCAGACCTGACCCTCCGACAGTGCGGCACACCCTCAGTACTGTTCCTCCCACTGTCCAGCAGTCCTTCAGTGCTGACCCTCCACCTGTATGGCCAACCAATAGTACTGACCCTCCAACAGTAAGGCACTCCCTCAGTACTGACCCTCCAACAGTATGACACTTCCTCGGTGCTGACTATCTGATGGTGCAGCATCCGTCAATACTGAGTGCAGTGCTCCCTCAGTACTGACTCATCAACAATGCAGCGCTCCCTCAGTACTGATCCTCTAACGGAAGGCAATCCCGCATCAGCAAGTTTCTGACAGTGCAGCACTCCCTCAATACAGACCCTCTGGCAGTGCAGCTTTCACTTCGTAACGATTTTCTGTCAGTGCAACACTCCGTCAGCACTGACTCTCTAATAGTGCAGCAGTCCCTCAGTACTGATCATCCGACAGTGCAGCACTCCCTCAGTACTGACCCTCCAACAGTACGGCACGCCCTCATTTCTGACCCTCCAGCAGTATGGCTTTCCATCAGTACTGATCCTCCAACAGTATCGCTCTCCCAGAGTATTGGCCATCCAACACTCCCGAAGTACTGACCCTCCAATAGTGCAGCACTCCCTCAGTACTGACTCTCCAACAGTATGGTACTCCCTCAGTACTGTCAATCTGACAGTGCAGCAATCATCAACAGTTACACTCCAAGAGTGCAGCGCCTGCTCATTACTGACTCAAAAACCATGCAGCACTCTCTCACTACTGACACTCTGAGAGTGCAGCATTCCCTCAGTACTGACTCAACAACAATGCAACTCTCCTTCAGAACTTACCATCCAACAGTGCAGCAATGCCTCAGTACTGGCACTGAGAGTGCAGAGTTCCCTCAGAACTGACTCTGCAACAATGCAGCTTTCCCAAAGTACTGATAGTCTGAGAATGCAGCTTTCCCTCAGAACTGACACTCTGAGAGTTCAGCATTTCTCCCGTACTGACTCAAGAACAATGCAGCACACACTTTGTACTGACCCTCTGACAGTGCAGCACTCCCTCAGTACTGAATCAACAACAATGCAACAGTCCCTCAGCTTTCAGTGCAGCAGCTTTTTCGGGAGCAGAGTGTGAGCGAGTGAGCAGCTGGGAAGGTCAGTTTGAAAGTAAATTTAATTTCCTTTTGTTTTTCGGCGGAGGCCAGGGGGCTGCTGGGTAAGTAAAACACTATATATTTGGCCGGTTTAAAATAACTTTCCTTTCAGTGCAGCAGCTTTTTCGGGAGCAGAGTGTGAGCGAGTGAGCAGCTGGGAAGGTCAGTTTGAAAGTAAATTTAATTTCCTTTTGTTTTTCGGCGGAGGCCAGGGGGCTGCTGGGTAAGTAAAACACTATATATTTGGGCGGTTTAAAATAACTTTCCTTTCAGTGCAGCAGCTTTTTCGGGAGCAGAGTGTGAGCGAGTGAGCAGCTGAGAAGGTCAGTTTGAAAGTAAATTTAATTTCCTTTTGTTTTTCGGCGGAGGCCGGGGGGCGGCTGGGTAAGTAAAACACTATATATTTGGGCGGTTTCTGAACCCGAGACACCACACTTGTAGTGTCTCCCACCCGCCCTCCTCCTCTAACCAAAAAAAAAAGGACTCGGTGGGGTGTTTATAAGGTATGGCTTTTTCAATTTCTCTGGTTTTATTGTGATTGGTAAAAACTTTTCGTTCCTTTTTCATTTAACTAAGTTTAAACTTAAGATTAAAAATGGCAGGAGATCTCAGACCTGTATCATGCTCCTCTTGCTCAATGTGGGAGCTCAGGGACATGGCTGATGACCCTGTCTCCTTCACTTGCAGGAAGTGTGTCCAGCTGCAGCTCTTGTTAGACCGCAAGACGGCTCTCGAGCTGCGGATGGACTCACTTTGGAGCATGCGCGATGCTGAGGATGTCGTGGATAGCACGTTTAGTGAATTGGTCACACCGCAGATTAGGATTGCTGAGGGAGAAAGGGAATGGGTGACCAAAAGGCAGAGAAAGAGCAGGAAGGCAGCGCAGGAGTCCCCTGCGGTCATCTCCCTCCAAAACAAGTATACCGTTTTGGATACTGTTGAGGGAGATGGCTCACCAGGGGAAGGCAGCAGTATCCAGGTCCATGGCACCATGGCTTGCTCTGCTGTTCAGAAGGGCGGGAAAAAGAGTGGAAGGCCTATAGTCGTAGGGGATTCGATTGTAAGTGGAGTAGATAGGCGGTTCTGTGGTCGAAAACGAGGCTCCCGAATGGTATGTTGCCTCCCAGGTGCACGGGTCAGGGACGTCTCAGTTCGGCTGCAGAATATTCTAAAGGGGGAGGGTGAACAGCCAGTTGTCATTGTGCACATAGGCACTAATGATATAGGTAAAAAACGGGATGAGGTCCTACAAGCAGAGTTTAGGGAGGAAGGAGCCAAGTTAAAAAGTCGGACCTCAGAGGTAGTAATCTCAGGATTACTACCAGTGCCACGTGATAGTCAGAGTAAAAATGAAAGAATAGTCAGGATGAATGCGTGGCTTGAGAGATGGTGCAGGAAGGAGGGGTTCAGATTTTTGGGACATTGGGACCGGTTCTGGGGGAGGTGGGACTATTACAAATTGGACGGTCTACACCTGGGCCGGACTGGAACCAATGTCCTTGGAGGTGCTTTTGCTAACGCTGTTGGGGAGGGTTTAAACTAATGTGGCAGGGGGATGAGAACCAATTGAGGTCAGTTGACAGTAAGGAGGTAGTAACAAAAGCCTGTAAGGAACTAGATAATGAAGTCAGTGTGACTAAGGGGAATAGCAGGCAGGGAGCAGATGATGAATAAAAAGGGACTGGTGGTCTGAGGTGCATTTATTTTAATGCAAGAAGTGTAGTAGGTAAGGCAGATGAACTTAGGGCTTGGATTAGTACCTGGGAGTATGATGTTATTGCTATTACTGAGACTTGGTTGAGGGAAGGGCATGATTGGCAACTAAATATCCCAGGATATCGATGCTTCAGGCGGGATAGAGAGGGAGGTAAAAGGGGTGGAGGAGTTGCATTACTGGTCAAAGAGGATATCACAGCTGTGCTGAAGGAGGGCACTATGGAGGACTCGAGCAGTGAGGCAATATGGACAGAACTCAGAAATAGGAAGGGTTCGGTAACAATGTTGGGGCTGTACTACAGGCCTCCCAACAGCGAGCGTGAGATAGAGGTACAAATATGTAAACAGATTATGGAAAGATATAGGAGCAACAGGGTGGTGGTGATAGGAGATTTTAATTTTCCCAACATTGACTGGGATTCGCTTAGTGTTAGAGGTCCAGATGGAGCAGAATTTGTATGGAGCATCCAGGAGGGTTTTCTAGAGCAGTATGTAAATAGTCCAACTCGGGAAGGGGCCATACTGGACCTGGTGTTGGGGAATGAGCCCGGCCAGGTTGTTGAAGTTTCAGTAGGGGACTACTTTGGGAATAGTGTTCACAATTCCGTAAGCTTTAAAATACTCATGGACAAAGACGAGAGTGGTCCTAAAGGAAGAGTGCTGAATTGGGGGAAGGCCAACTATACCAAAATTCGGCAGGAGCTGGGAAATGTAGATTGGGAGCAGCTGTTTGAAGGTAAATCCACATGTGATATGTGGGAGGCTTTTAAAGAGAGGTTGATTAGCGTGCAGGAGAGACATGTTCCTGTGAAAATGAGGGATAGAAATGGCAAGATTAGGGAACCATGGATGACGGGTGAAATTGTGAGACTAGCTAAGAGGAAAAAGGAAGCATACATAAGGTCTAGGCGGCTGATGAAAGACGAAGCTTTGAAAGAATATCGGGAATGTAGGACCAATCTGAAACGAGGAATTAAGAGGGCTAAAAGGGGTCATGAAATATCTTTAGCAAACAGGGTTAAGGAAAATCCCAAAGCCTTTTATTCATATATAAGGAGAAAGAGGGTAACTAGAGAAAGGATTGGCCCACTAAAGGACAAAGGAGGAATGTTATGCTTGGACTCAGAGAAAATGGGTGAGATTCTAAACGAGTACTTTGCATCGGTATTCACCGAGGAGAGGGACATGACGGATGTTGAGGTTAGGAACAGATGTTTGATTACTCTAGGTCAAGTCGGCATAAGGAGGGAGGAAGTGTTGGGTATTCTAAAGGGCATTAAGGTGGACAAGTCCCCAGGTCCGGATGGGATCTATCCCAGGTTACTGAGGGAAGCGAGAGAGGAAATAGCTGGGGCCTTAACAGATATCTTTGCAGCATCCTTAAACACGGGTGAGGTCCCGGAGGACTGGAGAATTGCTAATGTTGTCCCCTTGTTTAAGAAGGGTAGCAGGGATTATCCAGGTAATTATAGACCGGTGAGCCTGACGTCAGTGGCAGGGAAGCTGCTGGAGAAGATACTGAGGGATAGGATCTATTCCCATTTGGAAGAAAATGGGCTCATCGGTGATAGGCAACATGGTTTTGTGCAGGGAAGGTCATGTCTTACCAACTTAATAGAATTCCTTGAGGAAGTGACAAAGTTGATTGATGAGGGAAGGGCTGTCGATGTCATATACATGGACTTCAGTAAGGCGTTTGATAAGGTTCCCCATGGCAGGCTGATGGAGAAAGTGAAGGCGCTTGGGGTCCAAGGTGTACTAGCTAGATGGATAAAGAACTGACTGGGCAACAGGAGACAGAGAGCAGCAGTAGAAGGGAGTTTCTCAAAATGGAGACGTGTGACCAGTGGTGTTCCACAGGGATCCGTGCTGGGACCACTGTTGTTTGTGATATACATTAATGATTTGGAGGAAAGTATAGGTGGACTGATTAGCAAATTTGCAGACGACACCAAGATTGGTGGAGTAGCAGACAGTGAAGGGGACTGTCAGAGAATACAGCAGAATATAGATAGATTGGAGAGTTGGGCAGAGAAATGGCAGATGGAGTTCAATCAGGAAAAATGCGAGGTGATGCATTTTGGAAGATCCAATTCAAGAGTGAACTATACAGTAAATGGAAAAGTCCTGGGGAAAATTGATGTCCAGAGAGATTTGGGTGTTCAGGTCCACTGTTCCCTGAAGGTGGCAACGCAGGTAAATAGAGTGGTCAAGAAGGCATGCGGCATGCTTTCCTTCATCGGACGGGGCATTGAGTATAAGAGTTGGCAGTTCATGTTACAGTTGTATAGGACTTTGCTTCGGCCACATTTGGAATACTGCGTACAGTTCTGGTCGCCACATTATCAAAAGGATGTGGATGCTTTGGAGAGGGTGCAGAGGAGGTTCACCAGGATGTTGCCTGGTATGGAGGGCGCTAGCTATGAAGAGAGGTTGAGCAGATTAGGATTATTTTCATTAGAAAGACGGAGGTTGAGGGGGGACCTGATTGAGGTGTACAAAATCATGAGAGGTATAGACAGGGTGGATAGCAAGCGGCTTTTTCCCAGAGTTGGGGATTCAATTACCAGAGGACACGAGTTCAAACTGAAAGGGGAAAAGTTTAGGGGGGATATGCGTGGAAAGTTCTTTACGCAGAGGGTGGTGGGCACCTGGAACGCATTGCCAGCGGAGGTGGTAGATGCGGGCACGATGGAGTCTTTTAAGATGTACCTAGACAGATACATGAATGGGCCGAAAGAAAAGAGATACAGAACCTTAGAAAATAGGCGACATGTTTAGAGAGAGGATCTGGATCGGCGCAGGCTTGGAGGGCCGAAGGGCCTGTTCCTGTGCTGTAATTATCTTTGTTCTTTGTTCTTTATACTGACACTCTGAGGGTGCAGCACTCCCTCAGTACTGACCTTCTGATAGTGCAGCACTCCCACTGTCGTGACACTCTGAGAGTGCAGCGCTCCCTCATTACTGACTCAACAACAGTGCATCACTCCCTCAGTACTGACCGTCGCAGAGTGCTGCATTCCCTCAGTACTGATCTTCAGACAGTGCAGCACTCCATCAGCACCAACATCCTGGCACTGCAGCATCCTTCAGTACTGATCCTCCGACAGGGCAGCGCTCGCTCAGTACTGACTCTCCAACAATAGGGCACTCCCTCGGTACTGACCCTCCATCAGTCTGGCACTCCACCAGTACTGACCATCCGACAGTATGTCACTCCCTCAGTACTGACCCTCCGACAGTATCGCACTCCCTCAATACTGACCATCTATTAGGGTTTCGGTGACTGCAGCTTTGATATTAACGGAGGTGCGGGAGCGGGCTGACTGCTGCGAAGTCAATTTTAGTGTCAGTTTAAAAGTGAATTCTCTTTTGTTTTCGGAGGACCAGGGGACTGCTGGGTAAGTAAAAACTATACATTTGGGTTGTTTAAAATCTCTTTCTTTTAGTTTCGGTGGCTGCAGCTTTGATAGTAACGGAGGTGCGGGAGCGGGCTTACTGCTGCGAAGTCAATTTCAGTGTAAGTTTAAAAGTGAATTCCCTTTTGTTTTCGGAGGACCAGGGGACTGCTGGGTAAGTAAGAACTATATATTTGGGTTGTGGCTGTGGTAAGCAATGGGGTACAGGTATCTGGCACAGAGTCTGTCCCTGTTGCTCAGAAGGGAAGGGGGAAGAGGAGCAGAACATTAGTCGTTGGGGACTCTATAGTTAGGGGAAAAGATAGGAGGTTCTGTGGGAACGAGAGAGACTCACGGTTGGTATGTTGCCTCCCAGGTGCCAGGGTTCGTGATGTCTCGGATCGTGTTTTTGGGATCCTTAATGGGGAGGGGGAGCAGCCCCAAGTCGTGGTCCACATAGGCACCAACGACATAGGTTGGAAGAGAGATGGGGATTTAAGACATAAATTCACGGAGCGAGGGTGGAAGCTAAGAGTGAGAACAAACAGAGTTGTTATGTCTGGGTTGTTGCCCGTGCCACGTGATAGCGAAGCGATAGCGAGGGAGAGAGAGGAGTTGAACATGTGGCTGCAGGGAAGGTGCAGGAGGGAGGGTTTTGGTTTCCTGGATAATTGGGGCTCTTTCTGGGGTAGGTGGGACCTCTACAAACAGGATGGTCTTCACCTGAACCAGAGGTGTACCAATATACTGGGCGGGAGATTTGTTAGTGCTCTTCGGTGGGGGGGAGGGGGGGGGTTTAAACTAATTCAGCAGGGAAATGGGAACCTAAATTGTAGTGCCAGTGTGCAGAATGTTGAGAGTAGTGAGGTCAGGGATATGGTTACAAGGACGCAAGAGGGCACTGGCAAGCAAGAACCTGGTTTAAAGTGTGTCTAATTCAACGCCAGGAGCATCCAGAATAAGGTGGGTGAGCTTGCAGCTTGGGTTGGTACCTGGGATCTCGATGTAGTGGCCATTTCGTAGACATGGGCAGAGCAGGGGCAGGAATGGATGTTGCAGGTTCCGGGATTTAGATGTTTCAGTAAGAACAGAGAAGATGGTAAAAGAGGGGGTGGTGTGGCATTGTTAATCAAGGAGAGTATTACAGCGACAGAAAGGACGTTTGAGGACTCGTCTACTGAGGGAGTATGGGCCGAGTTTAGAAACAGGAGAGGTGAGGTTACCCTGTTGGGAGTCCTTCATAGACCTCCAAATAGTTCCAGAGATGTAGAGGAAAGGATAGCGAAGATGATTCTCGACAGGGGCGAGAGTAACAGGGTAGTTGTTATGGGGGACTTTAACTTTCCAAATATCGACTGGAAATACTATAGTTCGAGTACTTTCGATGGGTCAGTTTTTGTCCAGTGTGTGCAGGAGGGTTTTCTGACACAGTATGTAGACAGGCCAACCAGGGGAGATGCCACATTGGATTTGGTACCGGGAAATGAACCCGGCCAGGTGTGACATTTAGATGGAGGTGAGCACTTTGGTGATAGTGATCACAATTCGGTTAGGTTTACCTTAGCGATGGACAGGGACAGGTATATACCGCAGGGCAAGAATTATAGCTGGGGGAAAGGAAATTATGATGCGATTATGAAAGATTTAGGATGGGTAGGATGGGGAAGGAAATTGCAGGGGATAGTAACAATCGAAATGTGGAGCTTATTCAAGGAGCAGCTACTGCGTGTCCTTGATAAGTATGTACCTGTGAGGCAGGGAGGAAGTTGTCGAGCCAGGGAGCCGTGGTTTACTAAGGAAGTTGAAGCGCTTGTCAAGAGGAAGAAGAAGGCTTATGTTAGGATGAGACGTGAAGGCTCAGTTAGGGCGCTTGAGAGCTACAAGCTTGCAAGGAAGTATCTAAAGGGAGAGCTAAGAAGAGCAAGAAGAAGACACGAGAAGTCATTGGCGGATAGGATCAGGGAAAACCCGAAGGCTTTCTCTAGGTATATCAGGAATAACAGAATGACTAGAGTTAGATTAGGGCCAATCAAGGATAGTAGTGGGAAGTTGTCTGTGGAATCAGAGGAGATAGGGGAAGTGTTAAATGAATATTTTGCGTCAGTATTTACAGTAGAGAAAGAAAATGTTGTTGAGGAGAATACTGAAATTCAGGCTACAAGGCTAGATGGGATTGAGGTTCACAGGGAGGAGGTGTTATCAATTTTGGAAAGTGTGAAAATAGATATGTCCCTTGGGCCAGATGGGATTTACCCCAGGATTCTCTGGGAAGCCAGGGAGGAGATTGCAGGGCCTTTGTCCTTGATCTTTATGTCGTCATTGTCGACAGGAATAGTGTCGGAAGACTGGAGGATAGCAAATATTGTCCCATAGTTCAAGAAGGGGAGTAGAGACAGCCCTGGTAATTATAGACCTGTGAGCCTTACTTCGGTTGTGGGTAAAATGTTGGAAAAGGTTATAAGAGACAGGATTTATAATCATCTTGAAAATAATAAGTTCATTAGCGATGGTCAGCACGGTTTTGTGAAGGGTAGGTCGTGCCTCACAAACCTTAGTGAGTTTTACGAGAAGGTGACCAAACAGGTGGATGAGGTTAAAGCAGTGGATGTGGTGTATATGGATTTCAGTAAGCCGTTTGATAAGGTTCCCCATGGTAGGCTATTGCAGAACATACGGAACTATGGGGTTGAAGGTGATTTAGAGCTTTGGATCAGAAATTGGCTAGCTGAAAGAAGACAGAATGTGGTGGTTGATGGCAAGTGTTCACCTGGAGATTAGTTACTAGTGGTGTACCGCAAGGATCTGTTTTGGTGCCACTGCTGTTTGTCATTTTTATAAATGACCTGGAAGAGGGTGTAGAAGGGTGGGTTAGTAGATTTGCGGATGACACGACGGTCGGTGGAGTTGTGGATAGTGCCAAAGGATGTTGTAGGGTACAGAGGGACATAGATAGGCTGCAGAGCTGGGTTGAGAGATGGCAAATGGAGTTTAATGCAGAAAAATGTGAGGTGATTCACTTTGGAAGGAGCAACAGGAATGCAGAGTACTGGGCTAATGGGAAGATTCTTGTTAGTGTCGATGAACAGAGAGATCTTGGTGTCCAGGTGCATAAATCCCTGAAAGTTGCTACCCAGGTTAATAGGGCTGTGAAGAAGGCATATGGTGTATTCGCTTTTATTTGCAGGGGGATCGAGTTTCGGAGCCACGAGGTCATGCTGCAGCTGTACAAAACTCTGGTGAGACCGCACCTGGAGTATTGCGTGCAGTTCTGGTCACCGCATTATCGGAAGGATGTAGAAGCTTTGGAAAGGCTGCATAGGTGATTTAGTAGGATGTTGCCTGGTATGGAGGGAAGGTCTTACGAGGAAAGGCTGAGGGACTTGAGGTTGTTTTCGTTGAGAGATGGAGAAGGAGAGGTGACTTAATAGAGACATATAAGATAATCAGTGGGATAGATAGGGTGGATAGTGAGCGTCTTTTTCCTCGGATGGTGATGGCAAACACGAGGGGACATAGCTTTAAGTTGAGGGGTGATAGATATAGGACAGATGTTAGAGGTAGTTTCTTTACTCAGAGAGTAGTAGGGGCGAGGAACGCCCTGCCTGCAACAGTAGTAGACTCGCCAACTTTAAGAGCATTTAAGTGGTCATTGGATAGACATATGGATGAAAATGGAATAGTATAGGTCAGATGGTTTCACAGGTCGGCGCAACACCGAGGGCCGAAGGGCCTGTACTGCGCTGTAATTTTCTACCTGCTACCCCCAATACTGCCAGATCCCTGCTCCCCCTAATGCTGCCAGATCTCTGTACTCCCCAAGGCTGCCAGATGCCTGCTCCCTCCAATACTGCCTGATCTCTGTACTCCCCAATACTGCCAGCTACCTGCTCCCTCCATTACTGCCAGCTCCCTGCTCCCTCCAATAGTTCCTGGTCTCTGTACTCCCCAATACTGCCTGCTCCCTGCCCCCTCCAATAATGCCCACTGCATGCTCCCTGCTCCCTCCAACACTGCCAGCTCCCTGCTCCCGCCAATGCTGCCTGCTCCCTGCTCCCTCCAGTACTACCAGATATCTGTACTCTCCAATACAGCCAGCTCCCTGCTCCCTCCAATAGTTCCTGGTCTCTGTACTCCCCAATACTGATGCTCCCTGCTCCCTCCTATAATGCCAAATGCGTGCTCCCTGCTCCCTCTAATACTGCGAGCTCCCTGCTCCCTCCAATACTGCCATCTCCCTGCTCCCTCCAAAACTGCCAGGCCGCTGCTCCCTAAAATAATGCCAGCTCCGTGCTCCCTCCAATACTGCCAACTCCCTGCTCCCTCTAATAATGCCTGATCATTTTACTCCCCAATACTGACAGCTCCCTGCTCCCTCCAATAATGACAACTGCGTGCTCCCTGCTCCCACAAAAACTGCCAGCTCCGTGCTCCCTCCAATACTGCCAACTCCCTGCTCCCTCTAACACTGCCTGTTCATTTTTCTCCCCAATACTGCCGGCTCCCTGCTCCTTCCAATAATGCCAACTGCGTGCTTCCTCCAATCCTGCCATCTCCCTGCTCCCTCCAAACATGCCATTTCCGTGCTCCCTCCAATACTGCCATCTCCCTGCTCCCTCCAATACTGCCAGCTCCCTGCTCCCACCGATACTGACAGGTCTCTGTACTCCCCAATACTGCCAGCTCCCGGCTCCCTCCAATACTGCCAGCTCCCTGCTCCCACCAATACTTCCATATCCCTGCTCCCTCCAATACTGCCAGCTCCGAGCTCCCTCCAAGAATGACAACTGCGTGCTCCCTGCTCCCTCCAATACTGCGAGCACCCTGCTCCCTCCAATACTGCCATCTCCCTGCTCCCTCCAATAATGCCATCTCCGTGCCCCCTCCAATATTGCCAGCTCCCTGCTCCCATCGATACTGACAGATCTCTGCACTCCCCAATGCTGCCAGCTCCCTGCTCACTCCAATAATGCCTACTGCGTGCTCTCCGCTCCCTCCAATACTGCCATCTCCCTGCTCCCTCCAGGACTGCCAGATCTCTGTACTCCCGAATGCTGCCATCTCCCTGCTCCCTCCAATACTGCTTGCTCCCTGCTCCCTCCAGGACTGCCAGATCTCTGTCCTCCCTAATGCTGCCAGCTCCCTGCTCCCTTCAATACTGCCAATCTCTGTACTCCCCAATGCAGGTAGCTCCCTGCACCCTCCAATACTGCCATATCTCAGCACTCCCCAAGGCTGCCAGATGCCTGCTTCCTCCAATACTGCCAGAACCCTACTCTCTCCAACACGGCCAGAGCTCTGTACTCCCCAATACTGCCAGCTACCTGCTCCCCGCAATACTGCCAGATCTCTTGAACTCCCCAAGGCTGCCAGCTCCCTGCTTCCTCCAATACTGCCAGAGCCCTGCTACCTCCAACACTGCCAGAGCTCTGTACACTCCAATATTGCCAGATCTCTGCACTCCCCAAGGCTTCCAGATCCCAGCTCCCTTCTATACTGTCAGGTCGCTACACCCTCTTATACAGCCTGCTCCCTGCTCCCTCCAGTACAGCCAGATCTCTGTACTCCCCAATACTGTCAACTGCCTGCCCCCTCTAATAATGCCAACTGCGTGCTCCCTGCTCCCTCCAATACTGTTAGCTCCCTGCTCCATCCAATACTGCCAGATCTCTGTACTCTCCGATACTCGCCAGCTCCCTGCGCCCTCCAATACTGCCAGCTCCCTGCGCGCCCTCCAATACTGCCAAATCTCTGCACTACCCAATATTGCAAGCTCCCTGCTGACTCCAATACTGCCAGGTCTCAATACTCCCCAATACTGCCAGCTCCCTGCTCCCTCCAATACTGCCAGCTCCATCCTCCCTCCAATACTGCCATATCAATGCTGCCTCCAATAATGCCAGCTCCCTGCTGCCTCCAATAATACCAGCTCCCTGCTCCCTCCAATACCGCCAGCTCCCTCCTCCCTCCAATACTGCCATATCCCTGCTCCCTCCAATAATGCCAGCTCCCTGCTCCCTCCAATACTGCCAGATATCTGTGCTCCCCAATACTGCCAGCACCTTGCTCACTCCAAGACTGCCGGATCTCTGTACTCACCAATACTGCCAGCTCCCTGCTCCCTCCAATACTGACAGCTCCCTTCTCCCTCCAAAACTCCCAGATCTCTGAACTCCCCAAGGCTGCCAGCTCCCTGCTTCCTCCAATACTGCCAGAACCCTGCTACCTCCAACACTGCCAGAGCTCTGTACACTCCAATATTGCCAGATCTCTGCACTCCCCAAGGCTGCCAGATCCCTGCTCCCTCCTATACTGTCAGGTCGCTACATCCTCTTTAATGCCTGCTCCCTGCTCCCTCCAGTACAGCCAGATCTCTGTACTCCCCAATACTGTCAGCTGCCTGCCCCCTCTAATAATGCCAACTGCGTGCTCCCTGCTCCCTCCAATACTGTTAGCTCCCTGCTCCATCCAATACTGCCAGATCTCTGTACTCTCCGATACTCGCCAGCTCCCTGCGCCCTCCAATACTGCCAGCTCCCTGCGCGCCCTCCAATACTGCCAAATCTCTGCACTACCCAATATTGCAAGCTCCCTGCTGACTCCAATACTGCCAGGTCTCAATACTCCCCAATACTGCCAGCTCCCTGCTCCCTCCAATACTGCCAGCTCCCTCCTCCCTCCAATACTGCCATATCCCTGCTGCCTCCAATAATGCCAGCTCCCTGCTGCCTCCAATAATGCCAGCTCCCTGCTCCCTCCAATACCGCCAGCTCCCTCCTCCCTCCAATACTGCCATATCCCTGCTCCCTCCAATAATGCCAGCTCCCTGCTCCCTCCAATACTGCAAGATATCTGTGCCCCCCAATACTGCCAGCACATTGCTCACTCCAATACTGCGGGATCTCTGTACTCACCAATGCTGCCAGCTCCCTGCTCCCTCCAATACTGACAGCTCCCTGCTCCCTCCAAAACTGCCTGCTCCCTGCTCATTCCAATACTGCCGGATCTCTCCTCCCTCCAATACTGCCATATACCTGCTCCCTCCAATAAGGCCATCTCCCTGCTCACTCCAATACTGCCAGAACTCGGTACTCCCCAATACTGCCAGATCTCTGTACTCCCCAATACAGGGAGCTCCCTGCACCCTACAATACTGCCAGAACTCTGTACTCCCCAATCCAGGGAGCTCCCTGCTCCCTGCAAAACTGCCAGATATCTGTACTCCCCAATTCTGCCAAGTCCCTGCTCCCGCCAATACTACCAGATACCTGTACTCTCCAATACTGCCAGCTCCCTGCTCCCTCCAATACTTCCTGGTCTCTGTACTGCCCAATACTGCCAGCTCCCTGCTCCCTCCAACAATGCCCACTGCGTGCTCCCTCCAATACTGCCAGATCTCTGTACTCCCCAATTCTGCCAGCTCCTTGCTCCCTCCAATACTACCAGATATCTGTACTCTCAAAAACTGCCAGCTCCCTGCTCCCTCCAATACTTCCTGGTCTCTGTGCTCCCCAATACTGCCAGCTCCCTGCTCCATCCAACAATGCCCACTGTGTGCTCCCTCCAATACTGCCAGATCTCTGAACTCCCCAATTCTGCCAGTTCTCTGCTCCCTACAATATTGCCAGATCTCTGTACTCCCCAAGGCTGCCAGCTCCCTGCTCCATCCAATAATGCCCACTGTGTGCTCCCTCCAATACTGCCAGAACTCTGTCCTCACCAATACTGCCAGCTACCTGCTCCCCACAATACTGCCAGATCTCTGTCCTCCCTAATGCTGACAGCTCCCTGCTCCCTTCAATACTGCCAGATCTCTGTACTCCCCAATGCAGGTAGCTCCCTGCACCCTCCAATACTGCCAGAACCCTACTCTCTCCAACACGGCCAGAGCTCTGTACTCCCCAATACTGCCAGCTACCTGCTCCCCGCAATACTGCCAGATCTCTGAACTCCCCAAGGCTGCCAGATCCCTGCTCCCTCCTATACTGTCAGGTCGCTACACCCTCTTATCCTGCCTGCTCCCTGCTCTCTCCAGTACAGCCAGATCTCTGTACTCCCCAATACTGTCAGCTGCCTGCCCCCTCTAATAATGCCAACTGCGTGCTCCCTGCTCCCTCCAATACTGTTAGCTCCCTGCTCCATCCAATACTGCCAGATCTCTGTACTCTCCGATACTCGCCAGCTCCCTGCGCCATCCAATACTGCCAGATCCCTGCGCGCCCTCCAATACTGCCAAATCTCTGCACTACCCAATATTGCAAGCTCCCTGCTCACTCCAATACTGCCAGGTCTCTGTACTCACCAATACTGCCAGCTCCCTGCTCCCTCCAATGCTGACAGCTCCCTGCTCCCTCCAAAACTGCCAGATCTCTGAACTCCCCAAGGTTGCCAGCTCCCTGCTTCCTCCAATACTGCCAGAACCCTGCTACCTCCAACACTGCCAGAGCTCTGTACACTCCAATATTGCCAGATCTCTGCACTCCCCAAGGCTGCCAGATCCCTGCTCCCTCCTATACTGTCAGGTCGCTACATCCTCTTATACTGCTTGCTCCCTGCTCCCTCCAGCACAGCCAGATCTCTGTACTCCCCAATACTGTCAGCTGCCTGCCCCCTCTAATAATGCCAACTGCGTGCTCCCTGCCCCCTCCAATATTGTTAACTCCCTGCTCCATCCAATACTGCCAAATCTCTGCACTACCCAATATTGCAAGCTCCCTGCTCACTCCAATACTGCCAGGTCTCTGTACTCACCAATACTGCCAGCTCCCTGCTCCCTCCAATGCTGACAGCTCCCTGCTCCCTCCAAAACTGCCAGATCTCTGAACTCCCCAAGGCTGCCAGCTCCCTGCTTCCTCCAATACTGCCAGAACCCTGCTACCTCCAACACTGCCAGAGCTCTGTACACTCCAATATTGCCAGATCTCTGCACTCCCCAAGGCTGCCAGATCCCTGCTCCCTCCTATACTGTCAGGTCGCTACATCCTCTTATACTGCTTGCTCCCTGCTCCCTCCAGCACAGCCAGATCTCTGTACTCCCCAATACTGTCAGCTGCCTGCCCCCTCTAATAATGCCAACTGCGTGCTCCCTGCCCCCTCCAATATTGTTAGCTCCCTGCTCCATCCAATACTGCCAGATCTCTGTACTCTCCGATACTCGCCAGCTCCCTGCGCCCTCCAATACTGCCAGCTCCCTGCGCGCCCTCCAATACTGCCAAATCTCTGCACTACCCAATATTGCAAGCTCCCTGCTCACTCCAATACTGCCAGGTCTCAATACTCATCAATACTGCCAGCTCCCTGCTCCCTCCAATACTGCCAGCTCCCTCCTCCCTCCAATACTGCCATATCCCTGCTGCCTCCAATAATGCCAGCTCCCTGCTGCCTCCAATAATGCCAGCTCCCTGCTTCCTCCAATACCGCCAGCTCCCTCCTCCCTCCAATACTGCCATATCCCTGCTCCCTCCAATAATGCCAGCTCCCTGCTCCCTCCAATACTGCCAGATATCTGTGCCCCCCAATACTGCCAGCACCTTGCTCACTCCAATACTGCCGGATCTCTGTACTCACCAATACTGCCAGCTCCCTGCTCCCTCCAATACTGACAGCTCCCTGCTTCCTCCAAAACTGCCAGATCTCTGAACTCCCCAAGGCTGCCAGCTCCCTGCTTCCTCCAATACTGCCAGAACCCTGCTACCTCCAACACTACCAGAGCTCTGTACACTCCAATATTGCCAGATCTCTGCACTCCCCAAGGCTGCCAGATCCCTGCTCCCTCCAATACCGACAGCTCCCTGCTCCCTCCAAAACTGCCAGATATCTGAACTCCCCAAGGCTGCCAGCTCCCTGCTTCCTCAAATACTGCCAGAACCCTGCTACCTCCAACACTGCCAGAGCTCTGTACACTCCAATATTGCCAGATCTCTGCACTCCCCAAGGCTGCCAGATCCCTGCTCCCTCCTATACTGTCAGGTCGTTGCACCCTCTTATCCTGCCTGCTCCCTGCTCCCTCCAGTACTGCCAGATCTCTGTACTCCCCAATACTGTCAGCTGCCTGCCCCCTCTAATAATGCCAACTGCGTGCTCCCTGCTCCCTCCAATACTGTTAGCTCCCTGCTCCATCCAATACTGCCAGACCTCCGTACTCTCCGATACTCTCCGATACTCGCCAGCTCCCTGCGCCCTCCAATACTGCCAGCTCCCTGCGCGCCCTCCAATACTGCCAAATATCTGCACTACCCAATATTGCAAGCTCCCTGCTCACTCCAATACTGCCAGGTCTCTATACTCCCCAATACTGCCAGCTCCCTGCTCCCTGCTCCCTCCAATACTGCCAGCTCCCTCCTCCCTCCAATACTGCCATATCCCTGCTGCCTCCAATAATGCCAGCTCGCTGCTGCCTCCAATAATGCCAGCTCCCTGCTCCCTCCAATACCACCAGCTCCCTCCTCCCTCCAATACTGCCATATCCCTGCTCCCTCCAATAATGCCAGCTCCCTGCTCCCTCCAATACTGCCAGATATCTGTGCCCCCCAATACTGCCAGCACCTTGCTCACTCCAATACTGCCGGATCTCTTTACTCACCAATACTGCCAGCTCCCTGCTCCCTCCAATACTGACAGCTCCCTGCTCCCTCCAAAACTGCCTGCTCCCTGCTCACTCCAATACTGCCGGATCTCTACTCCCTCCAATACTGCCATATCCCTGCTCCCTCCAATAAGGCCATCTCCCTGCTCACTCCAATACTGCCAGATCTCTGTGCTCCCCAATACTGCCAGCTCCCAGCTCCCTCCAATACTGCCAGAACTCGATACTCCCCAATACTGCCAGATCTCTGTACTCCCCAATACAGGGAGCTCCCTGCACCCTACAATACTGCCAGAACTCTGTACTCCCCAATACAGGGAGCTCCCTGCTCCCTGCAAAACTGCCAGATCTCTGTACTCCCCAATTCTGCCAAGTCTCTGCTCCCGCCAATACTACCAGATACCTGTACTCTCCAATACTGCCAGCTCCCTGCTCCCTCCAATACTTCCTGGTCTCTGTACTGCCCAATACTGCCAGCTCCCTGCTCCCTCCAACAATGCCCACTGCGTGCTCCCTCCAATACTGCCAGATTTCTGTACTCCCCAATTCTTCCAGCTCCTTGCTCCCTCCAATACTACCAGATATATGTACTCTCCAAAACTGCCAGCTCCCTGCTCCCTCCAATACTTCCTGGTCTCTGTGCTCCCCAATACTGCCAGCTCCCTGCTCCATCCAACAATGCCCACTGTGTGCTCCCTCCAATACTGCCAGATCTCTGAACTCCCCAATTCTGCCAGTTCTCTGCTCCCTACAATATTGCCAGATCTCTGTACTCCCCAAGGCTGCCAGCTCCCTGCTCCATCCAATAATTCCCACTGTGTGCTCCCTCCAATACTGCCAGAACTCTGTCCTCACCAATACTGCCAGCTACCTGCTCCCCACAATACTGCCAGATCTCTGTACTCCCCAAGGCTGCCAGCTCCCTGCTCCCTCCAATACTGCCAGATCTCTGTACTCCCCAATATTGCCAGCTCCCTGCTTACTCCAATACTGCCAGATCTCTGTACTCCCCAAAGCTGCCAGCTCCCTGCTCCCCCCAACACTGCCAGCCACCTGCTCCCTGCAATATTGCCGGATTTCTGTACTCACCAAAACTGCCAGTTCCCTGCTCACTGCAATACTGGAGCTCTCTGCTCCATCCAATACTGCCAGCTCACTGTTCCCTCCAATACTGCCAGATTACTGCTCCCTCCAATACTGCCAGATCCCTGCTCCCCCCTATACTGCCAGCTCCCTGCTCCCCGCATTACTGCCAGATCTCTGTACTCCCCAAAAGTGACAGCTCCCTGCTCCCACCAATACTGCCAGATCTCTGTACACCCCAATACTGCCAGCTCCCTGCACCCTCCAATACAGCAAGATCTCTGTACTCCCCAATAATGCCAGCTCCATGCTCCCCCCAACACTGCCAGCCACCTGCTCCCTGCAATATTGCCGGATCTCTGTACTCACCAAAACTGCCATTTCCCTGCTCACTGCAATACTGGAGCTCTCTGCTCCATCCAATACTGCCAGCTCACTGCTCCCACCAATACTGCCAGATCACTGCTCCCTCCAATGCTGCCAGATCCCTGCTCCCTCCAATACTGCCAGATCCCTTCTCCCTCCAATGCAGCCAGATCTCTGGAATCTCCAATACTGCCAGCTCACTCCTCCCTCCAATACTGGAGCTCTCTGCTCAATCCAATACTGCCAGCTCACTACTCCCTCCAATACTGCCAGATCCCTGCTCCCTCCAATACTGCCATCTCCCTTCTCCCTCCAATACAGCCAGATCTCTGTACTCTCCAATACTGCCAGCTCCCTCCTCCCTCCAATACTGGAGCTAACTGCTCCCTCCAATACTACCAGTTCCCTGCTCCCTACCATACTGACATATCTCAGTTCTCCCAATACTGCCAGATCCCTGCTCCCTCCAATACTGCCAGATCCTTGCTCCCTCCAATACTGCCAGATCTCTGTACTCCCTAATACTACCAGCTCACGGCTCCCTCCAATACTGCCAGATCCCTGCTGCCTCCAATACTGCCAGATCACTGCTCCCCGCGAGACTGCCAGATTTCTGTACTCCCTGCAATACAGCCAGCTCACTGCTCCCTCCAATACTGCCAGATTTCTGTACTCCCGAATACTGCCAGCTCCCTGCTCCCTCCAATACTGCCAGATCTCTGCTCTCCCAATACAGCCAGCTCCCTGCTCCCTCCAATACTGCCAGATCTCTGTACTCCCCAATACTGCAGCTCCCTCCTCACTCCAATACTGCCAGCTCCATGCTCCCTCGTAAACTGCCAGCTCCCTGCTCCCTCCAATACTGCCAGCTCACTTCTCCCTCCAATACTGCCTGATCTCCTTACTCCCCAATATTGCCTGCTCCCTGCTTGCTCCAATATTTCCAGATCTCTGTACTCCCCAATGCTGCCAGCTCCGTGCTCCCTCAAATACTGCCAGATCTCTGCACTCCCCAATAATGCCAGCTCCCTGGACACTCCAATAATGCCACATCTCTGTATTCTCCAGTGCTGCCAGCTCGCTGCTCCCTCCAATACTGGAGCTCACTGCTCCCTCCAACACTGCCAGCTCCCTGCTCCCTCCAATATTGTCAGGTCTCTGTACTCCACAATACTGCCAGCTCTCTGATCCAATAAATACTGCCAGCTCCCTGCTCCCACCAATAATGCCAGGTCTCTGTACTCCCCAACGCTGCCAGCTCCCTGCTCCCTCCAATACTGCCAGCTCCCTGCTTCGTCCAATATTGCCAGGTCTCTGTACTCCGCAATGCTGCCAGCTCCCTGCTCCATCAAATACTGCCAGCTCCCTGCTCCCTCCAATAATGCCAGGTCTCTGTACTCCCCAATACTGCCAGCACCCTGCTCCCTCCAATACTGCCAGCTCCCTGCTCCCTCCACTACTGTCAGCTCGCTGCTCGCTCCAATACTGCCAGGTCTCTGTACTGCCCAATACTGCCAGCTCCCTGCTCCATCAAATACTGCCAGCTCCCTGCTCCCTCCAATACTGTCAGCGCACTCCTCCCTCCAATACTGTCAGCTCACTCCTCCCTCCAATACTGCCAGTTCCCTGCTCCTTCCAATACTGCCAGCTCCCTGCTCCCTCCAATACTGCCAGCTCCCTGCTCCCTCCAATACTGTCAGCTCACTCCTCCTTCCAATACTGCCAGCTCCCTGCTCCCTCCAATACTGCCAGCTCCCTGCTCCCTCCAATACTGTCAGCTCACTCCTCCCTCGAATACGGCCAGCTCCCTCCTCCCTCAAATACTGCCAGATCACTGCTCCCTCCAATATTGCCAATCTCTGTACTCCGCTATAATGCCAGCTCCCTGCTGGCTCCAATATTGCCACATCTCTGCACTCCCCAATACTACCAGCTCCCTGCTCGCTCCAATACTGCCAGCTCACGTCTCCCTCCCATACTGGAGGTCACTGCTCCCTCCAATACTGCCAGCTCACTTCTCCCTCCAATACTGCCAATCTCTGTACTCCCCAATACTGCCAGCTCCCTGCTTGCTCCAATACTGGAGCTCACTGCTCCCTCCAATACTGCCAGCTCACTTCTCCCTCCAATACTGGAGGTCACGTCTACCTCCAATACTGGCAGCTCACTTCTCCCTCTAATACTGCCAATCTCTGTACTCCCCAAAACTGCCAGCTCCCTGCTCCATCCAATACTGCCAGATCTCTTTTCTCCCAATACTGCCAGCTCCCTGCTCCCTCCAATAGTACCAGTTTTCTGCACCCTCCAGTACTGCCAGTTCCCTGCACACTCCAATACTACCAGTTCCCTGCACCTTCCAATAATGCCAGCTCCCTCCCATACTGCCAGCTTCCTGCTCCCCCCAATGCTGCCAGCTCCCTGCTCCCCCCAATACTGCCATCTCCATGTTCCATCCAATACTACTCGTTCCCTGCACCCTCCTATACTGCCGGGTCCCTGCTCCCTACAATACTGCCAGATCTCTTTACTCCCAATACTGCCAGCTCCCTGCTCCCTCCAATACTGCCAGATCTCTGTACTCCCCAATATTGCCAGCTCCCTGCTCCCTCCAATACTGCCAGATCTCTGTACTCCGGAATACTGCCAGCTCCCTGCCCCCTCCAATACTGCCATCTCCCTGCTCCCTCCAATAGTGTCAGCTCCCTGCCCCCTCCAATACTGCCAGCTCCCAGGTCCCTCCAAAACTGCCAGCTGCCCGCTTCCTCCAATACTGCCAACCTCCTGCGCCCTCCAGTACTACCAGCTCCCAGCACCCTCCAATGCTGCCATCTCCCTCCTCCTTCCAATAGTGACAACTCCCTGCTCCCTCCAATAATGCAAGATCTCTGTACTCCTCAATACTGCCAGTACCCTGCTCCCTACCATACTGACATATCTCAGTTCTCCCAATACTGCCAGCTCCCTGCTCCCTCCAACACTACGACTCCATTCTCCCTCCAATACATCCAGATTTCTGGACTCCGCAACACTGCCAGCTCGCTGCTCCCTCCAGTAATGCTAGCTCCCTGCTCCCTCCAACACTACGACCCAATGCTCCATCCAATACTGCCAGCTCCCTGCTCCCTCCAATACAGCCAGATTTCTGGACTCCGCAATACTGCCAGCTCCCTGCTCCCTCCAATAATGCCAGCTCCCTGCTGCCCACAACACTACCTGCTCCCTGCTCCATCCAATACTGCCAAATCCCAGCTCCGTCCAATACTGCCAGCTCCCTGCTCCCTCCAACACTGCCAGCTCCCTGCTCCCTTCAACACTACCTGCTCTCTGCTCCCTCCAATACTGACAGCTCCCTACTGCCTCCAATAATGCCAGATCTCTGTACTCCCCAATACTGCCAGCTCCCTGCTCCTTCCAATACTGCCAGATCTCTGTACTCCCCAATGCTGCCAAGTCCCTGCTCCATCAAATACTGCCAGATCTCTCTACTCCCCAATACTGCCAGCTCCCTGCTCCCTCCAATACTGCCAGATCTCTGTACTCCCCAATAATGCCAGTTCCCTGGACACTCCAATAATGCCACATCTCTGTATTCTCCAGTACTGCCAGCTCGCTGCTCCCTCCAATACTGGAGCTCACTGCTCCCTCCAACACTGCCAGCTCCCTGCTCCCTCCAATATTGTCAGGTCTCTGTACTCCACAATACTGCCAGCTCTCTGATCCAATAAATACTGCCAGCTCCCTGCTCCCACCAATAATGCCAGGTCTCTGTACTCCCCAACGCTGCCAGCTCCCTGCTCCCTCCAATACTGCCAGCTCCCTGCTTCGTCCAATATTGCCAGGTCTCTGTACTCCGCAATGCTGCCAGCTCCCTGCTCCATCAAATACTGCCAGCTCCCTGCTCCCTCCAATAATGCCAGGTCTCTGTACTCCCCAATACTGCCAGCACCCTGCTCCCTCCAATACTGCCAGCTCCCTGCTCCCTCCACTACTGTCAGCTCGCTGCTCGCTCCAATACTGCCAGGTCTCTGTACTGCCCAATACTGCCAGCTCCCTGCTCCATCAAATACTGCCAGCTCCCTGCTCCCTCCAATACTGTCAGCGCACTCCTCCCTCCAATACTGTCAGCTCACTCCTCCCTCCAATACTGCCAGTTCCCTGCTCCTTCCAATACTGCCAGCTCCCTGCTCCCTCCAATACTGCCAGCTCCCTGCTCCCTCCAATACTGTCAGCTCACTCCTCCCTCCAATACGGCCAGCTCCCTCCTCCCTCCAATACTGTCAGCTCACTTCTCCCTCAAATACTGCCAGATCACTGCTCCCTCCAATATTGCCAATCTCTGTACTCCGCTATAATGCCAGCTCCCTGCTGGCTCCAATATTGCCACATCTCTGCACTCCCCAATACTACCAGCTCCCTGCTCGCTCCAATACTGCCAGCTCACGTCTCCCTCCCATACTGGAGGTCACTGCTCCCTCCAATACTGCCAGCTCACTTCTCCCTCCAATACTGCCAATCTCTGTACTCCCCAATACTGCCAGCTCCCTGCTTGCTCCAATACTGGAGCTCACTGCTCGCTCCAATACTGCCAGCTCACTTCTCCCTCCAATACTGGAGGTCACGTCTACCTCCAATACTGGCAGCTCACTTCTCCCTCTAATACTGCCAATCTCTGTACTCCCCAAAACTGCCAGCTCCCTGCTCCATCCAATACTGCCAGATCTCTTTTCTCCCAATACTGCCAGATCCCTGCTCCCTCCAATAGCACCAGTTTTCTGCACCCTCCAGTACTGCCAGTCTCCTGCACACTCCAATACTACCAGTTCCCTGCACCTTCCAATAATGCCAGCTCCCTCCCATACTGCCAGCTTCCTGCTCCCCCCAATGCTGCCAGCTCCCTGCTCCCGCCAATACTACCATCTCCATGTTCCATCCAATACTACTCGTTCCCTGCACCCTCCTATACTGCCGGTTCCCTGCTCCCTACAATACTGCCAGATCTCTTTACTCCCAATACTGCCAGCTCCCTGCTTCCTCCAATACTGCCAGATCTCTGTACTCCCCAATACTGCCAGCTCCCTGCTCCCTCCAATACTGCCAGATCTCTGTACTCCCCAATACTGCCAGCTCCCTGCCCCCTCCAATACTGCCATCTCCCTGCTCCCTCCAATAGTATCAGCTCCCTGCCCCCTCCAATACTGCCAGCTCCCAGGTCCCTCCAAAACTGCCAGCTGCCCGCTCCCTCCAATACTGCCAACCTCCTGCGCCCTCCAGTACTACCAGCTCCCAGCACCCTCCAATGCTGCCATCTCCCTCCTCCTTCCAATAGTGACAACTCCCTGCTCCCTCCAATAATGCAAGATCTCTGTACTCCTCAATACAGCCAGTTCCCTGCTCCCTACCATACTGACATATCTCAGTTCTCCCAATACTGCCAGCTCCCTGCTCCCTCCAACACTACGACTCCATTCTCCCTCCAATACATCCAGATTTCTGGACTCCGCAACACTGCCAGCTCGCTGCTCCCTCCAGTAATGCCAGCTCCCTGCTCCCTCCAACACTACGACCCAATGCTCCATCCAATACTGCCAGCTCCCTGCTCCCTCCAATACAGCCAGATTTCTGGACTCCGCAATACTGCCAGCTCCCTGCTCCCTCCAATAATGCCAGCTCCCTGCTGCCCACAACACTACCTGCTCCCTGCTCCATCCAATACTGCCAAATCCCAGCTCCGTCCAATACTGCCAGCTCCCTGCTCCCTCCAACACTGCCAGCTCCCTGCTCCCTTCAACACTACCTGCTCTCTGCTCCCTCCAATACTGACAGCGCCCTACTGCCTCCAATAATGCCAGATCCCTGCTACCTCCAATACTGCCAGATCTCTCTACTCCCCAATACTGCCAGCTCCCTGCTCCTTCCAATACTGCCAGATCTCTGTACTCCCCAATGCTGCCAAGTCCCTGCTCCATCAAATACTGCCAGATCTCTCTACTCCCCAATACTGCCAGCTCCCTGCTCCCTCCAATACTGCCAGATCTCTGTACTCCCCAAACTGCCAACTCACTGCAGCCTCCAATACTGCCAGCTTCCTGTTCGCTCAAATACTGCCAACTCCCACCTCCCTCCAATACTGCCAGCGCAGGCTACCTCGAATACTGCCAGATCTCTGTACACACCGATACTGCCAGATTCCTGCGCCCGGCAATGCTGCCAGCTCCATGTTCCATCCAATACTGCACACTCGCTGCACCGTTCAATACTGCCTTCACAATGCACCTGCCAATACTACTCGTTCCCTGTTCCCTACAATACTGCCAGATCTCTTTACTACCAATACTGCCAGCTCCCTGCTCCCTCCCATCCTGTCAGATCTCTGTACTCCCCAATACTGCCAGTTCCCTGCTCCCTCCAATACTGCCAGATCTCTGTACTCCCCAATACTTCCAGCTCCATGCTCCCTCCAATACTGCCAGACCTCTGTTCTCCCAATACTTCCAGCTCCCTGCTTCCTCCAATACTACCAGTTCTCTGCACCCTCCAGTGCTGCCAGTTCTCTGCACCCTCCAATACCACCAGTTCCCTGCACCTTCCAATACTGCCAGCTCCCTCCCATACTGCCAGATTTCTGCGCCCCGCAATGCTGTCAGCTCCCTGCTCCCTCCAAAACTGCCAGATATCTGTACTCCCCAATACTGCCAGCTCCCTGCTCCCTCCAATACTACCAGTTCTCTGCACCCTCCAGTACTGCCAGTTCCCTGCACCCTCCAATACTACCAGTTCCCTGCACCTTCCAATACTGCCAGCTCCCTCCCATACTGCCAGCTTCCTGCTCCCCCCAATACTGCCATCTCCATGTTCCATCCAATAATGCAAACGCGCTGCACCGTTCAATACTGCCTTCTCCCTGCACCCTCCAATACTGCCAGTTCCCTGCTCCCTACAATACTGCCAGATCTCTTTACTCCCAATACTGCCAGCTCCCTGCTCCCTCCCATACTGCCAGATCTCTGTACTCCCCAATACTGCCAGCTCCCTGCCCCCTCCAATACTGTCATCTCCCTGCTCCCTCCAATTGTGTCAGCTCCCTGCCCCCTCCAATACTGCCAGCTCCCAGGTCCCTCCAAAACTGCCAGCTCCCCGCTCCCTCCAATACTGCCAACTTCCTGCACCCTCCAGTTCTACCTGCTTTCAGCAGCCTCCAATACTGCCATCTCCCTCCTCCTTCCAATAGTGACAACTCACTGCCCCCTCCAATAATGCAAGATCTCTGTGCACCCCAATACAGCCAGCTCCCTGCTTCCTCCAATACTTACAGATCTCTGTACTCCCCAACACTGCCAGCTCCCTGCTCACTCCAGTAATGCCAGCTCCCTGCTCCCTCCAACACTACGACTCCATTCCCCCTCCAATACAACCAGATTTCTGGACTCCGCAACACTGCCAGTACCCTGCTCCCTCCAGTAATGCCAGCTCCCTGCTCCCTCCAATACAGCCAGATTTCTGGACACCGCAATACTGCCAGCTCCCTGCTTCCTCCAATACTGCCAGCTCCCTGCTCCCCACAACATTACCTGCTCCTTGCTCCCTACAACACTACATACTCGCTGCGCCCTACAATACTCCCAGCTCCCTGCTCCCTCCAATACTGCCAGCCCTCTGCTCCTTCCAATACTGCCAGTACTCTGTACTTCCCAATACTTCCAGATCCCTGCTCCCTCCAATACTGCTAGATCACTGTACTCCCCAATACTGCCAGCTCCCTGCTCCTTCCATTACCGCCACATCTCTGTACTTCCCAATACTTCCAGATCCCTGCTACCTCCAATACTGCCAGATCTCTGGACTCCCCAATACTGCCAGCTCCCTGCTCCTTCCAATACTGCCAGATCTCTGTACTCCCCAACACTGCCAGCTCCCTGCTCCTTCCAATACTGCCAGATCTCTGTACTCCCCAATGCTGCCAAGTCCCTGCTCCATCAAATACTGCCAGATCTCTCTACTCCCCAATACTGCCAGCTCCCTGCTCCCTCCAATACTGCCAGATCTCTGTACTCCCCAATACTGCCAACTCACTGCAGCCTCCAATACTGCCAGCTTCCTGTTCGCTCAAATACTGCCAACTCCCACCCCATTCCAATACTGCCAGCTCAAGCTACCTCGAAGACTGCCAGATCTCTGTACACCCCGATACTGCCAGCTTCCTGCGCCCAGCAATGCTGACAGCTCCATGTTCCATCCAATACTGCACACTCGCTGCACCGTTCAATACTGCCTTCACCCTGCATCTTCCAATACTACTCGTTCCCTGCACCCTGCAATACTGCCAGTTCCCTGCTCCCTACAATACTGCCAGATCTCTTTACTACCAATACTGCCAGCTTGCTGCTCCCTCCCATACTGTCAGATCTCTGTCTCCCCAATACTGCCAGCTCCCTGCTCCCTCCAATACTGCCAGATCTCTGTACTCCCCAATACTGCCAGCTCCATGCTCCCTCCAATACTGCCAGATCTAATGCTGCCCCTCAATCTAAGGCAGCCCCTCAAACTAAGTTAGCCCCTCAAACTAATGCAGCCACTCAATCAAAGGCAGACTCTCAAACTACTGCAGCCACTCAATCAAAGGCAGCCCATCAAACTAAGCCCACCCCTCAAATTAATGCAGCCGCTCAAACTAAGGCAGCACCTCAAACTCAAGCAGCCTCTCAAACTAAGGCAGCCTCTCACATTAAGGCAGCCTCTCAAAGTAAGGCAGACCCTCAAATTAAGGGAGCGCCTCAACCAAAGGCAGCCCCTCAAACTAATGCAGCCGCTCAACTTGAGGCAGCCCCTCAAACCCAGGCAGCCTCTCAACCTAAGGCAGACTCTCAAACTAAGGCAGCCTGTCAAACTGAGGCAGCCTCTAAAAGTAAGGCAGACCCTCAAACTAAGGCAGCCACTCAAACTAAGGCAGCCGCTCAAACTAAGGCAGCCGCTCAAACTAAGGCAGACTCTCAAATTAAGGCAGACCCTCAAACTATGGCAGCCCCTCAAACTATGGCAGCCCCTCAAACTATGGCAGCCCCTCAAACTATGGCAGCCGCTCAAACGAAGACAGCCCCCAAACTAAGGCAGCCTCTCAAACTAAGGCAGCCCCTCAAACTAAGGCAGCCTCTCAAGCTAAGGCACCCCCTCAAACTAATGCAGCCCCTCAATCTAAGGCAGCCCCACAAACTAAGCCAGCCCCTCTAACTAATGCAGCCCCTCAATCCAAGGCCACTCCTTAACTAAGGCAGCCCCTCAAACTAAGGCAGCCGTTCAAACTAAGGCAGGCCCTTAAAGTGAGGCAGCCCCTCAAACTAAGGAAGGGCCTCAACCAAAGGCAGCCCCTCAAACTAATGCAGCCGCTAAAACTCAGGCAGCCTCTCAAACTAAGGCAGCCTGTCAAACTAAGGCAGCCCCTCAAACTAAGGCAGCCCCTCAAACTAAGTTAGCCCCTCAAACTAATGCAGCCACTCAATCAAAAGCAGACTCTCAAACTACTGCAGCCACTCAATCAAAGGCAGCCCCTCAAACTAAGCCCACCCCTCAAATTAATGAAGCCGCTCAAACCAAGGCAGCCCCTCAAACTCAAGCAGCCTCTCAAACTGAGGCAGCCTCTCACATTAAGGCAGCCTCTCAAAGTAAGGCAGACCCTCAAATTAAGGGAGTGCCTCAACCAAAGGAAGCCCCTCAAACTAATGCAGCCGCTCAACTTGAGGCAGCCCCTCAAACCCAGGCAGCCTCTCAAACTAAGGCAGACTCTCAAACTAAGGCAGTCTGTCAAACTGAGGCAGCCTCTAAAAGTAAGGCAGACCCTCAAACTAAGGCAGCCGCTCAAACTAAGGCAGCCGCTCAAACTAAGGCAGCCTCTCAAATTAAGGCAGACCCTCAAACTAAGGCAGCCCCTCAAACTAAGGCCGCCACTCAAACGAAGACAGCCCCCAAACTAAGGCAGCCTCTCAAACTAAGGCAGCCCCTCAAACTAAGGCAGCCTCTCAAACTAAGGCACCCCCTCAAACTAATGCAGCCCCTCAATCTAAGGCAGCCCCTCAATCTAAGGCAGCCCCTCAATCTAAGGCAGCCCCTCAATCTAAGGCAGCCCCTCAAACTAATGCAGCCCCTCAATCCAAGGCGAATCCAGAAACTAAGGCAGCCCCTCAAACTAAGGCAGCCTCTCAAACTAATGCTGCCCCTTAAAGTAAGGCAGCCCCTCAAACTAAGGAAGGGCCTCAACCAAAGGCAGCCCCTCAAACTAATGCAGCCGCTCAAACTCAGGCAGCTTCTCAAACTAAGGCAACCTGTCAAACTAAGGCAGCCTCTCAAAGTAAGGCAGACCCTCAAACAAAGGCAGCCTCTCAAACTAAGGCAGTCTCTCAAACTAAGGCAGCCCCTCAAACTAAGGCAGCCCCTCAAACTAAGGCAGCCCCTCAAACTGAGGCAGCCGCTCAAACTGAGGCAGCCGCTCAAACTAATGCAGCCCCTCAAACTAAGGCAGCCGCTCAAACTAATGCAGCCCCTCAATCTAAGGCAGCCCCTCAACTAAGGCAGCCGCTCAAACTAAAGCAGCCCATCAAACTAATGCAACCCCTCAATCTAAGGCAGCCCCTCAAACTAAGGCAGCCCCACAAACAAATGCAGCCCCTCAATCTAAGGCAGCCCCTCAAACTAAGTCAGCCCCTCAAACTAATGCAGCCACTCAATCAAAGGCAGACTCTCAAACTAATGCAGCCACTCAATCAAAGGCTGAACCTCAAACTAAGCCTATCCCTCAAACTAATGCAGCCCCTCAAACTCAGGCAGCCCCTCAAACTCAGGCAGCCTCTCAAACTAAGACAGCCTCTCAAACTAAGGCAGCCTCTCAAACTAAGGCAGCCTGTCAAACTAAGGCAGCCTCTCAAAGTAAGGCAGACCCTCAAATTAAGGCAGCCGCTCAAACTAAGGCAGCCGCTCAAACTAAGGCAGATTCTCAAACTAAGGCAGCCGCTCAAACTAAGGCAGCCGCTCAAACTAAAGCAGCCGCTCAAACTAAGTCAGCCCCTCAAACTAAGGCAGTCTCTCAAATTAAGGCAGACCCTCAAACTAAGGTAGCACCTCAAACTAAGGAAGCCGCTCAAACTAAGGCAGACTCTCAAACTAAGGGAGACGCTCAAACTAAGGCAGCCGCTCAAACTAAGGCAGCCTCTCAAATTAAGGCAGCCCCTCAAACTAAGGTAGCCCCTCAAAATAAGACTGCCGCTCAAACTAATGCAGCCCCTCAAACTAAGGCAGCAACTCAAATTAAGGCAGCCCCTCAAACTATGGCAGACTCTCAAACTAAGGCAGCCCCTCAAACATAGGCAGCCTCTCAAACTAAGGCAGCCCCTCAAACTAATGCAGAACTCAATCAAATGCAGCCCCTCAAACTAAGGCATCCCCTCAATCTAATGCAGCCCCTCAAACTAATGCAGCCACTCAATCAAAAGCAGACTCTCAAACTACTGCAGCCACTCAATCAAAGGCAGCCCCTCAAACTAAGCCCACCCCTCAAATTAATGCAGCCGCTCAAACCAAGGCAGCCCCTCAAACTCATGCAGCCTCTCAAACTAAGGCAGCCTCTCACATTAAGGCAGCCTCTCAAAGTAAGGCAGACCCTCAAATTAAGGGAGTGCCTCAACCAAAGGAAGCCCCTCAAACTAATGCAGCCGCTCAACTTGAGGCAGCCCCTCAAACCCAGGCAGCCTCTCAAACTAAGGCAGACTCTCAAACTAAGGCAGTCTGTCAAACTAAGGCAGTCTGTCAAACTGAGGCAGCCTCTAAAAGTAAGGCAGACCCTCAAACTAAGGCAGCCGCTCAAACTAAGGCAGCCGCTCAAACTAAGGCAGCCTCTCAAATTAAGGCAGACCCTCAAACTAAGGCAGCCCCTCAAACTAAGGCCGCCACTCAAACGAAGACAGCCCCCAAACTAAGGCAGCCTCTCAAACTAAGGCAGCCCCTCAAACTAAGGCAGCCCCTCAAACTAAGGCAGCCTCTAAAACTAAGGCACCCCCTCAATCTAAGGCAGCCCCTCAAACTAAGGCAGCCCCTCAAACTAAGGCAGCCCCTCAAACTAAGGCAGCCCCTCAAACTGAGGCAGCCCCTCAAACTGAGGCAGCCCCTCAAACTGAGGCAGCCGCTCAAACTAATGCAGCCCCTCAAACTAAGGCAGCCCCTCAAACTAATGCAGCCCCTCAATCTAAGGCAGCCCTCAACTAAGGCAGCCGCTCAAACTAAAGCAGCCCATCAAACTAATGCAACCCCTCAATCTCAGGCAGCCCCTCAAACTAAGGCAGCCCCACAAACAAATGCAGCCCCTCAATCTAAGGCAGCCCCTCAAACTAAGTCAGCCCCTCAAACTAAGTCAGCCCCTCAAACTAATGCAGCCAATCAATCAAAGGCAGACTCGTAAACTAATGCAGCCACTCAATCAAAGGCTGAACCTCAAACTAAGCCTATCCCTCAAACTAATGCAGCCGCTCAAACTCAGGCAGCCCCTCAAACTAAGACAGCCTCTCAAACTAAGGCAGCCTGTCAAACTAAGGCAGCCTCTCAAAGTAAGGCAGACACTCAAATTAAGGGAGCGCCTCAACCAAAGGCAGCCCCTCAAACTAATGCAGCCGCTCAAATTTAGGCAGCCCCTCAAACTCAAGCAGCCTCTCAAACTAAAGCAGCCTCTCAAACTAAGGCAGCCTCTCAAACTAAGGCAGCCTCTCAAACTAAGGCAGCCTGTCAAACTGAGGCAGCCTCTAAAAGTAAGGCAGACCCTCAAACTAAGGCAGCCGCTCAAACTAAGGCAGCCGCTCAAACTAAGGCAGATTCTCAAACTAAGGCAGCCGCTCAAACTAAAGCAGCCGCTCAAACTAAGTCAGCCCCTCAAACTAAGGCAGTCTCTCAAATTAAGGCAGTCTCTCAAACTAAGGTAGCACCTCAAACTAAGGAAGCCGCTCAAACTAAGGCAGACTCTCAAACTAAGGGAGACGCTCAAACTAAGGCAGCCGCTCAAACTAAGGCAGCCGCTCAAACTAAGGCAGCCTCTCAAATTAAGGCAGCCCCTCAAACTAAGGTAGCCCCTCAAAATAAGACTGCCGCTCAAACTAATGCAGCCCCTCAAACTAAGGCAGCAACTCAAATTAAGGCAGCCCCTCAAACTATGGCAGACTCTCAAACTAAGGCAGCCCCTCAAACTAATGCAGAACTCAATCTAATGCAGCCCCTCAAACTAAGGCATCCCCTCAAACTAATGCAGCCCCTCAAACTAAGGCAGCCTCTCAAACAAAGGCAGCCTCTCAAACAAAGGCAGCCCCTCAAACAAAGGCAGCCCCTCAAACTAAGGCAGACTCTCAAACTAATGCAGAACTCAATCCAAGGCAGACCCTCAAACTAGGGCAGCCCCTCAAACTAATGCAGCCCCTCAAACTAATGCAGCACCTCAAACTAATGCAGCACCTCAAACTAATGCAGCCCCTCAATCTAATGCAGCCCCTCAAACTAATGCAGCCACTCAATCAAAGGCAGACTCTCAAACTAATGCAGCCACTCAATCAAAGGCAGCGCCTCAAACTAAGCCAACCCCTCAAACTATGGCAGCCCCTCAAACTAAGGCAGACTCTCAAACTCATGCAGCCCCTTAAAGTAAGGCAGCCCCTAAAACTAAGCCTACCCCTCAAACTAATGCATCCGCTGAAACGAAGGCAGACCTCAAACTCAGGCAGCCTGTCAAACTAAGGCAGACACTCAAACTAAGGGAGCGCCTCAACCAAAGGCAGCCCCTCAAACTAATGCAGCCGCTCAAAATAAAGCAGCCCCTCAAACTCAGGCAGCCTCTCAACCAAAGGCAGCCCATCAAACTAATGCAGCCGCTCAAACTAAGGCAGCCACTCAAACTAATGCAGACACTCAAACTAAGGCAGCCGCTCAAACTAAGGCAGCCCCTCAAACTAAGGCAGACTCTCAAACTAAGGCACCCCCTCAAACTAATGCAGACCCTCAATCTAAGGCACCCCCTCAAACGAATGCAGCCCCTCAATCTATGGCAGCCCCTCATTCCAAGGCAGCCCCTCAAACTAATGCAGCCCTTCAAACGAAGGCAGCCCCTTAAACTAAGCCAGCCCCTCTAACTAATGCAGCCAATCAATCAAAGGCAGCCCCTCTAACTAAGCCAACACCTCAAACTAAGGCAACCCCGCAAACGAAGGCAGACTCTCAAATTAATGCAGCCACTCAATCAAAGGCAGCCCCTCAAACTAAGCCAACCACTCAAACTAAGGTAGCACCTCAAACTAAGGCAGCCCCTCAAAGTACTGCAGCCCCTCAAACAAATGCAGCCCCTCAATCTAAGGCAGACCCTTAAACTAAGGCAGCCCCTCAAACTAATGCAGCTCCTCAAACCAAGGCAGCCGCTCAATCTAAGGCAGCCGCTCAAACTATGGAAGCCGCTCAAACTAAGGCATCCGCTCAAACGAAGGCAGCCCCTCAAACTTAGGCAGCCGCACAAACTCAGGCAGGCCCACAAACTGAGACAGCCGCTCAAACTAATGCAGCCCCTCAGTCTAAGGCAGGCCCTCAAACTCAGGCAGCCTCTCAAATTAAGGCAGCCGCTCAAACTAATGCAGCCCCTCAAACTAAGGCAGCCGCTCAAACTAATGCAGCCCCTCAATCTAAGGCAACCCCTCAACTAAGGCAGCCGCTCAAACTAATGCAGCCCCTCAATCTAAGTCAACCCCTCAACTAAGGCAGCCGCTCAAACTAAAGCAGCCGATCAAACTAATGCAGCCCCTCAATCTAAGGCAGCCCCTCAAACTAAGGCAGCCCCTCAAACAAATGCAGCCCCTCAATCTAAGGCAGCCCCTCAAACTAAGTCAGCCCCTCAAACTAAGTCAGCCCCTCAAACTAATGCAGCCACTCAATCAAAGGCAGTCGCTCAAACTAATGCAGCCACTCAATCAAAGGCTGAACCTCAAACTAAGCCTATCCGTCAAACTAATGCAGCCGCTCAAACTCAGGCAGCCCCTCAAACTTAGGCAGCCTTCAAACTAAGACAGCCTCTCAAACTAAGGCAGCCTGTCAAACTAAGGCAGCCTCTCAAAGTAAGGCAGACCCTCAAATTAAGGGAGCGCCTCAACCTAAGGCAGCCCCTCAAACTAATGCAGCCGCTCAAATTAAGGCAGCCCCTCAGACTCAGGCAGCCTCTCAAACTAAGGCAGCCTCTCAAACTAAGGCAGCCTCTCAAACTGAGGCAGCCTCTAAAAGTAAGGCAGACCCTCAAACTAAGGCAACCGCTCAAACTAAGGCAGCCGCTCAAACTAAGGCAGATTCTCAAACTAAGGCAGATCCTCAAACTAAAGCAGCCGCTCAAACTAAGGCAGCCGCTCAAAGTAAGGCAGTCTCTCAAATTAAGGCAGACCCTCAAACTAAGGTAGCACCTCAAACTAAGGAAGCCGCTCAAACTAAGGCAGACTCTCAAACTAAGGGAGACGCTCAAACTAAGGCAGCCGCTCAAACTAAGGCAGCCGCTCAAACTAAGGCAGCCTCTCAAATTAAGGCAGCCTCTCAAATTAAGGCAGCCCCTCAAACTAAGGTAGCCCCTCAAAATAAGACTGCCGCTCAAACTAATGCAGCCCCTCAAACTAAGGCAGCCGCTCAAATTAAGGCAGCCCCTCAAACTATGGCAGCCTCTCAAACTAAGGCAGCCCCTCAAACTAATGCAGAACTCAATCTAATGCAGCCCCTCAAACTAAGGCATCCCTTCAAACTAATGCAGCCCCTCAAACTAATGCAGCCCCTCAAACTGATGCAGCCCCTCAATCTAAGGCAGCCCCTCAAACTAAGGCAGCCCCTCAAACTAAGGCAGACTCTCAAACTAATGTAGCCACTCAACCAACGGCAGCACCTCAAACTAATGCAGCCGCTCAAACTAAGGCAGCCTCTCAAACTGAGGCAGCCCCTCAAACTAAGGCAGACTCTCAAACTGACGCTGCCCCTTAAAGTAAGCAGCCCTACAAACTAAGTGAGCGCCTCAACCAAAGGCAGCCCCTCAAACTAATGCAGCCGCTCAAACTAAACTGCCCCTCAAACTGAGAGAGCCGATCAAACTAATGCAGCCCAGTCTAAGGCAGCCTCACAAACTAAGGCAGCCTCTCAAACAAAGGCAGCCCCTCAAACTAAGGCAGCCCCTCAAACTAAGGCAGACTCTCAAACTAATGCAGAACTCAATCCAAGGCAGACCCTCAAACTAGGGCAGCCCCTCAAACTAATGCAGCCCCTCAAACTAATGCAGCACCTCAAACTAATGCAGCCCCTCAATCTAATGCAGCCCCTCAAACTAATGCAGCCACTCAAACTAATGCAGCCACTCAATCAAAGGCAGACTTTCAAACTAATGCAGCCACTCAATCAAAGGCAGCGCCTCAAACTACGCCAACCCCTCAAACTACGGCAGCCCCTCAAACTAAGGCAGACTCTCAAACTCATGCAGCCCCTTAAAGTAAGGCAGCCCCTAAAACTAAGCCTACCCCTCAAACTAATGCAGCCGCTGAAACAAAGGCAGACCTCAAACTCAGGCAGCCTCTCAAACTAAGGCAGCCCCTCAAATTAAGGCAACCTGTCAAACTAGGCAGCCTGTCAAACTAGGCAGCCTCTCATAATAAGGCAGACACTCAAACTAAGGGAGCGCCTCAACCAAATACAGCCCCTCAAACTAATGCAGCCGCTCAAATTAAAGCAGCCCCTCAAACTCAGGCAGCCTCTCAACCAAAGGCAGCCCATCAAATTAATGCAGCCGCTCAAACTAAGGCAGCCCTTCAAACTAAGGCAGCCACTCAAACTAATGCAGACACTCAAACGAAGGCAGCCGCTCAAACTAAGGCAGCCCCTCAAACTAAGGCAGACTCTCAAACTAAGGCACCCCCTCAAACTAATGCGGACCCTCAATCTAAGGCACCCCCTCAAACGAATGCAGCCCCTCAATCTATGGCAGCCCCTCATTCCAAGGCAGCCCCTCAAACTAATGCAGGCCCTCAAACGAAGGCAGCCCCTTAAACTAAGCCAGCCCCTCAAACTAATGCAGCCACTCAATCAAAGGCAGCCCCTCTAACTAAGCCAACACCTCAAACTAAGGCATCCCCGCAAACGAAGGCAGACTCTCAAACTAATGCAGCCACTCAATCAAAGGCAGCCATTCAAACTAAGCCAACCACTCAAACTAAGGTAGCACCTCAAACTAAGGCAGCCCCTCAAAGTACTGCAGCCCCTCAAACAAATGCAGCCCCTCAATCTAAGGCAGCCCCTCAAACTAAGGCAGCCCCTCAAACTAAGGCAGCCCCTCAAACTCAGGCAGCCCCTCAAACTAATGCAGCCCCTCAAACCAAGGCAGCCGCTCAATCTAAGGCAGACGCTCAAACTATGGCAGCCGCTCAAACTAAGGCATCCGCTCAAACGAAGGCAGCCCCTCAAACTCAGGCAGCCTCTCAAATTAAGGCAGCCGCTCAAAGTAAGGCAGCCCCTCAAACTAAGACAGCCGCTCAAACTAATGCAGCCCCTCAAACTTAGGCAGCCCCTCAAACTATGGCAGCACCTCAAACTAATGCAGCCCCTCAAACCAATGCAGTCCCTCAAACTAATGCAGCCCCTCAATCTAAGGCAGCCCCTCAAAATAATGCAGCCACTCAATCAAAGGCAGACTCTCAAACTAATGCAGCCACTCAATCAAATGCAGCCCCTCAAACTAAGCGAACCCCTCAAACTAAGGCAGCCCATCAAACTAAGGCAGACTCTCAAACTAATGCTGCCCTTTAAAGTAAAGCAGCCCCACAAATTAAGGGAGCGCCTCAACCAAAGGCAACCCCTCAAATTAATGCAGCCGCTCAAACCAAGGGAGTCCCTCAAACTCAGGCAGCCTCTCAAAGTAAGGCAGACCCTCAAACTAAGGCAGCCGCTCAAACTAAGGCAGACTCTCAAACTAAGGCAGCCGCTCAAATTAAGGCAGCCGCTCAAATTAAGGCAGCCCCTCAAACTAAGGCAGACTCTCAAACTAAGCCAACCTCTCAAACTATGTCAGCCGCTCAATCTAAGGCTGCCCCTCAAACTAAGGTAGGCCCTCAAACTGAGGCATCCGCTCAAACTAATGCAGCCGCTCAATCTAAGGCAGTCCCTCAACTAAGGCAGCCGCTCAAACTAAAGAAGCGAATCAAACTAATGCAGCCCCTCAAATTAAGTCAGCCCCTCAAACTGATGCAACCACTCAATCAAAGGCAGACTCTCAAACTAATGCAGCCACTCAGTCAAAGGCAGCCCGTCAAACTAAGCCTACCCCTCAAACTAATGCAGCCGCTCAAACTAAGGCAGCCCCTCAAACTCAGGCATACTCGCAAACTAAGTCAGCCCCTAAAACTAAGGCAGACTGTCAAACCACGGCAGCCTCTCAAAGTAAAGCAGACCCTCAAACTAAGGGAGCGCCTCAACCAAAGGCAGCCCCTCAAACTAATGCAGCCGCTCAAATTAAAGTAGCCCCTCAAACTCAGGCAGCCTCTCAACCAAAGGCAGCCCATCAAACTAATGCAGCCGCTGAAACTAAGGCAGCCACTCAAACTAATGCAGACACTCAAACTAAGGCACCCCCTCAAACTAAGGCAGACTCTCAAACTAAGGCACCCCCTCAAACTAATGCAGACCCTCAATCTAAGGCACCCCCTCAAACGAATGCAGCCCCTCAATCTATGGCAGCCCCTCATTCCAAGGCAGCCCCTCAAACTAATGCAGCCCCTCAAACGAAGGCAGCCCCTTAAACTAAGCCAGCCCCTCAGACTAATGCAGCCATTCAATCAAAGGCAGCCCCTCTAACTAAGCCAACACCTCAAACTAAGGCATCCCCGCAAACGAAGGCAGACTCTCAAACTAATGCAGCCACTCAATCAAAGGCAGCCCCTCAAACTAAGCCAACCACTCAAACTAAGGTAGCACCTCAAACTAAGGCAGCCCCTCAAAGTACTGCAGCCCCTCAAACAAATGCAGCCCCTCAATCTAAGGCAGCCCCTTAAACTAAGGCAGCCCCTCAAACTAATGCAGCCCCTCAAACCAAGGCAGCCGCTCAATCTAAGGCAGCCGCTCAAACTATGGCAGCCGCTCAAACTAAGGCATCCGCTCAAACTCAGGCAGCCCCTCAAACTTAGGCAGCCGCTCAAACTCAGGCAGGCCCTCAAACTGAGACAGCCGCTCAAACTAATGCAGCCCCTCAGTCTAAGGCAGCCCCTCAAACTCAGGTAGCCTCTCAAATTAAGGCAGCCGCTCAAACTAAGGCAGCCCCTCAAACTAAGACAGCCGCTCAAACTAATGCAGCCTCTCAAACTAAGGCAGCCGCTCAACTAAGGCAGCCGCTCAAACTAAAGCAGCCCATCAAACTAATGCAGCCCCTCAATCTAAGGCAGCCCCTCAAACTATGGCAGCACCTCAAACTAATGCAGCCCCTCAAACTAATGCAGTCCCTCAAACTAATGCAGCCCCTCAATCTAAGGCAGCCCCTTAAAATAATGCAGCCACTCAATCAAAGGCAGACTCTCAAACTAATGCAGCCACTCAATCAAATGCAGCCCCTCAAACTAAGCGAACCCCTCAAACTAAGGCAGCCCATCAAACTAAGGCAGACTCTCAAACTAATGCTGCCCTTTAAAGTAAAGCAGCCCCACAAACTAAGGGAGCGCCTCAACCAAAGGAAACCCCTCAAATTAATGCAGCCGCTCAAACTAAGGCAGTCCCTCAAACTCAGGCAGCCTCTCAAAGTAAGGCAGACCCTCAAACTAAGGCAGCCGCTCAAACTAAGGCAGACTCTCAAACTAAGGCAGCCGCTCAAATTAAGGCAGCCCCTCATACTAAGGCAGACTCAAACTGAGCCAACCTCTAAAACTAAGTCAGCCGCTCAATCTAAGGCTGCCCCTCAAACTAAGGTAGCCCCTCAAACTGAGGCATCCGCTCAAACTAATGCAGCCCCTCAATCTAAGGCAGTCCCTCAACTAGGGCAGCCGCTCAAACTAAAGAAGCCCATCAAACTAATGCAGCCCCTCAAACTGATGCAACCACTCAATCAAAGGCAGTCTCTCAAACTAATGCAGCCACTCAATCAAAGGCAGCCCCTCAAACTAATGCAGCCCCTCAAACGAAGGCAGCCCCTTAAACTAAGCCAGCCGCTCAAACTAATGCAGCCACTCAATCAAAGGCAGCCCCTCTAACTAAGCCAACACCTCAAACTAAGGCATCCCCGCAAACGAAGGCAGACTCTCAAACTAATGCAGCCACTCAATCAAAGGCAGCCCCTCAAACTAAGCCAACCACTCAAACTAAGGTAGCACCTCAAACTAAGGCAGCCCCTCAAAGTACTGCAGCCCCTCAAACAAATGCAGCCCCTCAATCTAAGGCAGCCCCTTAAACTAAGGCAGCCCCTCAAACTAATGCAGCCCCTCAAACCAAGGCAGCCGCTCAATCTAAGGCAGCCGCTCAAACTATGGCAGCCGCTCAAACTAAGGCATCCGCTCAAACTCAGGCAGCCCCTCAAACTTAGGCAGCCGCTCAAACTCAGGCAGGCCCTCAAACTGAGACAGCCGCTCAAACTAATGCAGCCCCTCAGTCTAAGGCAGCCCCTCAAACTCAGGCAGCCTCTCAAATTAAGGCAGCCGCTCAAACTAAGGCAGCCCCTCAAACTAAGACAGCCGCTCAAACTAATGCAGCCTCTCAAACTAAGGCAGCCGCTCAACTAAGGCAGCCGCTCAAACTAAAGCAGCCCATCAAACTAATGCAGCCCCTCAATCTAAGGCAGCCCCTCAAACTATGGCAGCACCTCAAACTAATGCAGCCCCTCAAACTAATGCAGTCCCTCAAACTAATGCAGCCCCTCAATCTAAGGCAGGCCCTCAAACTAATGCAGCCACTCAATCAAAGGCAGACTCTCAAACTAATGCAGCCACTCAATCAAATGCAGCCCCTCAAACTAAGCGAACCCCTCAAACTAAGGCAGCCCATCAAACTAAGGCAGACTCTCAAACTAATGCTGCCCTTTAAAGTAAAGCAGCCCCACAAACTAAGGGAGCGCCTCAACCAAAGGAAACCCCTCAAATTAATGCAGCCGCTCAAACTAAGGCAGTCCCTCAAACTCAGGCAGCCTCTCAAAGTAAGGCAGACCCTCAAGCTATGGCAGCCGCTCAAACTAAGGCAGACTCTCAAACTAAGGCAGCCGCTCAAATTAAGGCAGCCCCTCAAACTAAGGCAGACTCAAACTAAGCCAACCTCTAAAACTAAGTCAGCCGCTCAATCTAAGGCTGCCCCTCAAACTAAGGTAGCCCCTCAAACTGAGGCATCCGCTCAAACTAATGCAGCCCCTCAATCTACCGCAGTCCCTCAACTAGGGCAGCCGCTCAAACTAAAGAAGCCCATCAAACTAATGCAGCCCCTCAAACGAAGTCAGCCCCTCAAACTGATGCAACCACTCAATCAAAGGCAGTCTCTCAAACTAATGCAGCCACTCAATCAAAGGCAGCCCCTCAAACTAAGCCTACCCCTCAAACTAATGCAGCCGCTCAAACTAAGGCAGCCCCTCAAACTCAGGCATACTCTCAAACTAAGGCAGCCCCTAAAACTAAGGCAGACTGTCAAACCACGGCAGCCTCTCAAAGTAAAGCAGACCCTCAAACTAAGGGAGCGCATCAACCACAGGCAGCCTCTCAAACTAAGGCAGCCGCTCAAACTAAAGCAGCCTGTCAAACGAAGGCAGCCTCTCAAAGTAAGGCAGACCCTCAAACGATGGCAGCCGCTCAAACTAAGGCAGACACTCAAACAAAGGCAGAACCTCAAACTAATGCAGCCCCTCAATCTAAGGAAGCCTCTCAAACTAAGGCAGCCCCTCCAACTAATGCAGCCCCTCAATCTAAGGCAGCCCCTCAAACAAATGCAGCCCCTCCAACTAAGTCAGCCCCTCAAACTAAGTCCGCCCCTCAAACTAATGCAGCCACTCAATCAAAGGCAGACCCTCAAACTAATGCAGCCGCTCAAACTAAGGGAGCGCCTCAACCAAAGTCAGCCCCTCAAACTAATGCAGCCGCTCAAATTAAGGCAGCCCCTTAAACTAAGGCAGCCCCTCAAACTAATGCAGCCTCTCAAACTAAGGCACGCCCTCAAACTAATTGTGCCCCTCAATCTAAGGCAGTCCCTCAAACTAAGACAGTCGCTCAAACTAATGCAGCCCCTCAAACTAAGGCAGCCGCTCAAATTAAGGCAGCCCCTCAAACTATGGCAGACTGTCAAACGAAGGCAGCCCCTCAAACTTAGGCAGCCTCTCAAACTAAGGCTGCCCCTTAAACTAATGCAGCCCCTCAAACTAATGCAGAACTCTATCTAAGGCAGCCCCTCAAAATAAGGCAGCCCCTCAAACTAATGCAGCCCCTCAAACTAATGCAGCCCCTCAACCTAATGCAGCCCCTCAATCTAAGGCAGCCCCTCAAACTAATGCACCCACTCAAACTAATGCAGCCCCTCAAACTAATGCAGCCCCTCAAACTAATGCAGCCCCTCAAACTAAGGCAGCCCCTCAAACTAATGCAGCCACTCAATCAAAGGCAGGCTCTCAAACTAATGCAGCCACTCAATCAAAAGCAGCCCCTCAAACTAAGCCAACCCCTCAAACTAAGGCAGCCCCTCAAACTAAGGCAGACCCTCAAACTGACGCTGCCCCTTAAAGTAAGGCAGCCCTACAAACTAAGGGAGCGCCTCAACCAAAGACAGCCCCTCAAACTAATGCAGCCGCTCAAACTAAGGCAGCCCCTCAAACTCAGGCAGCCTCTCAAACTAAGGCAGCCGCTGAAACTAAGGCAGCCTGTCAAACTAAGGCAGCCGCTCAAACTAAGGCAGACTCTCAAACTAAGGCAACCCCTCAAACTAAGGCAGCCACTCAAACTAAGGCAGACTCTCAAAATAAGGCAGCCTCTCAAACTAAGTCAGCCGCTCAATCTGAGGCAGCCCCTCAAACTAAGGCAGCCGCTCAAACTAATGCAGCCCCTCAAACTAAGGCAGCACCTCAAACTAAGGCAGCCCCTCAAACTAATGCAGCCCCTCAATCTAAGGCAGCCCATCAAACAAATGCAGCCCCTCAAACAAATGCAGCCCCTCAAACTACGTCAGCCCCTCAAACTAAGTCAGCCCCTCAAACTAATGCAGCCACTCAATCAAAGGCAGACTCTCAAACTAATGCAGCCGCTCAAACTAAGGCAGCCCCTCAAACTCAGGCAGCCTCTCAAACTAACGCAGCCGCTGAAACTAAGGCAGCCTGTCAAAGTAAGGCAGACCCTCAAACTAAGGGAGCGCCTCAACCAAAGGCAGCCCCTCAAACTCATGCAGCCGCTCAAATTAAGGCAGCCCCTCAAGCTAAGGCAGCCTCAAAAAGTAAGGCAGACCCTCAAACTAAGGCAGCCGCTCAAACTAAGGCAGACTCTCAAACTAAGGCAGACTCTCAAACTAAGGGAGCGCCTCAACCAAAGGCAGCCCCTCAAACTAATGCAGCCGCTCAAATTAAGGCAGCCCCTCAAACTAAGGAAGCCTCTAAAAGTAAGGCAGACCCTCAAACTAAGGCAGCCGCTCAAAATAAGGAAGACTCTCAAACTAAGGCAGCCCCTCAAACTAAGGCAGCCGCTCAAACTAATGCACACTCTCAAACTGAGGCAGCCGCTCAAACTAAGCCAGACGCTCAAACTAAGGCAGCCTCTCAAATTAAGGCAGCCGCTCAAACTAAGGCAGCCCCTCAATCTAAGGCAGCCCCTCAAACTAATGCAGCCACTCAATCAAAGGCAGACTCTCAAACTAATGCAGCCACTCAATCAAAAGCAGCCCCTCAAACTAAGCCAACCCCTCAAACTGAGGCAGCCCCTCAAACTAAGGCAGACTCTCAAACTGACGCTGCCCCTTAAAGTAAGGCAGCACTCCAAACTAAGGGAGCGCCTCAACCAAAGGCAGCCCCTCAAACTAATGCAGCCGCTCAAACTAAGGCAGCCCCTCAAACTCAGGCAGCCTCTCAAACTAAGGCAGCCTCTCAAACTAAGGCAGCCTGTCAAACTAAGGCAGCCTCTCAAACTAAGGCAGACTCTCAATCTGAGGCAGCCCCTCAAACTAAGGCAGCCCCTCAAACTAAATCAGCCGCTCAAACTAATGCAGCCCCTCAATCTAAGGCAGCCCCTCAAACTAAGGCAGCCCCTCAAACTAAGGCAGCCCCTCAAACTAATGCAGCCCCTCAATCTAAGGCAGCCCATCAAACAAATGCAGCCCCTCAAACTACGTCAGCCCCACAAACTAAGTCAGCCCCTCAAACTAATGCAGCCACTCAATCAAAGGCAGACTCTCAAACTAATGCAGCCGCTCAAACTAAGGCAGCCCCTCAAACTAAGGCAGCCCCTCAAACTCAGGCAGCCTCTCAAACTAACGTTGCCGCTGAAACTAAGGCAGCCTGTCATAGTAAGGCAGACCCTCAAACTAAGGGAGCGCCTCAACCAAAGGCAGCCCCTCAAACTAATGCAGCCGCTCAAATTAAGGCAGCCCCTCAAGCTAAGGCAGCCTCAAAAAGTAAGGCAGACCCTCAAACTAAGGTAGCCGCTCAAACTAAGGCAGACTCTCAAACTAAGGCAGACTCTCAAACTAAGGGAGCGCCTCAACCAAAGGCAGCCCCTCAAACTAATGCAGCCGCTCAAATTAAGGCAGCCCCTCAAACTAAGGAAGCCTCTAAAAGTAAGGCAGACCCTAAAACTAAGGCAGCCTCTCAAACTAAGGAAGACTCTCAAACTAAGGCAGCCCCTCAAACTAAGGCAGCCGCTCAAACTAATGCACACTCTCAAACTGAGGCAGCCGCTCAAACTAAGCCAGACGCTCAAACTAAGGCAGCCTATCAAATTAAGGCAGCCGCTCAATCTAAGGCAGCCCCTCAAAGTAAGGCACTCCCTCAAACTAATGCAGCCCCTCAATCTAAGGCAGCCCCTCATTCTAATGCAACCCCTCAAACTAATGCAGCCCCTCAAACTAAGGCAGCCCCTCAAACTAAGGCAGCCCCTCAAACTAAGGCAGCCCCTCTAACTAAGCCAACCCCTCAAACTAAGGCATCACATCAAACTAAGGCAGACTCTCAAACTAATGCAGCCACTCAATCTAAGGCAGCCCCTCAAACTAAGCTAACCCCTCAAACTAAGGCAGCCCCTCAAACTGAGGCAACCCCTCAAAATAATGCAGCCCCTCAAAATAATGCAGACCCACAATCTAATGAAGCCCCTCAAACTAATGCAGCCACTCAATCAAAGGCAGACTTTCAAACTAATGCATCGCCTCAACCAAAGGCAGCCCCTCAAACTAATGCAGCCTCTCAAATTAAGGCAGCCCCTCAAACTAAGGCAGCCTCTAAAAGTAAGGCAGACCCTCAAACTAAGGCAGCCGCTCAAACTAAGGTAGACTCTCAAACTAAGGCAGCCCCTCAAACTAAGGCAGCCGCTCAAACTAATGCAGACTCTCAAACTAAGGCAGCCGCTCAAACTAAGGCAGCCCATCAAACAAATGCAGCCCCTCAAACTACGTCAGCCCCTCAAACTAAGACAGCCCCTCAAACTAATGCAGCCACTCAATCAAAGGCAGCCGCTCAAACTAAGGCAGCCTGTCAAAGTAAGGCAGACCCTCAAACTAAGGGAGCACCTCAACCAAAGGCAGCCCCTCAAACTAATGCAGCCGCTCAAATTAAGGCAGTCCCTCAAACTAAGGCAGCCTCAAAAAGTAAGGCAGCCCCTCAAACTAAGGCAGCCGCTCAAACTAAGGCAGACTCTCAAACTAAGGCAGACTCTCAAACTAAGGGAGCGCCTCAACCAAAGGCAGCCCCTCAAACTAATGCAGCCGCTCAAATTGAGGCAGCCCCTCAAACTAAGGAAGCCTCTAAAAGTAAGGCAGACCCTCAAACTAAGGCAGCCGCTCAAACTAAGGCAGCCCCTCAAACTAAGACAGTCGCTCAAACTAATGCAGCCCCTCAAACTAAGGCAGCCGCTCAAATTAAGGCAGCCCCTCAAACTATGGCAGACTGTCAAACGAAGGCAGCCCCTCACACTTAGGCAGCCTCTCAAACTAAGGCTGCCCCTTAAACTAATGCAGCCCCTCAAACTAATGCAGAACTCTATCTAAGGCAGCCCCTCAAAATAAGGCTGCCCCTCAAACTAATGCAGCCCCTCAAACTAATGCAGCCCCTCAACCTAATGCAGCCCCTCAATCTAAGGCAGCCCCTCAATCTAAGGCAGCCCCTCAAACTAATGCAGCCACTCAATCAAAGGCAGACTCTCAAACTAATGCAGCCACTCAATCAAAAGCAACCCCTCAAACTAAGCCAACCCCTCAAACTAAGGCAGCCCCTCAAACTAAGGCAGACTCTCAAACTGACGCTGCCCCTTAAAGTAAGGCAGCCCTACAAACTAAGGGAGCGCCTCAACCAAAGGCAGCCCCTCAAACTAATGCAGCCGCTCAAACTAAGGCAGCCCCTCAAACTCAGGCAGCCTCCCAAACTTAGGCAGCCGCTGAAACTAAGGCAGCCTGTCAAACTAAGGCAGCCGCTCAAACTAAGGCAGACCCTCAAACTAAGGCAAACCCTCAAACTAAGGCAGCCACTCAAACTAAGGCAGACTCTCAAACTAAGGCAGCCTCTCAAACTAAGTCAGCCGCTCAATCTGAGGCAGCCCCGCAAACTAAGGCAGCCCCTCAAACTAAGGCAGCCGCTCAAACTAATGCAGCCCCTCAATCTAAGGCAGCCCCTCAAACTAAGGCAGCCCCTCAAACTAATGCAACCCCTCAATCTAAGGCAGCCCATCAAACAAATGCAGCCCCTCAAACTACGTCAGCCCCTCAAACTAAGTCAGCCCCTCAAACTAATGCAGCCACTCAATCAAAGGCAGACTCTCAAACTAATGCAGCCGCTCAAACTAAGGCAGCCCCTCAAACTCATGCAGCCTCTCAAACTAACGCAGCCGCTGAAACTAAGGCAGCCTGTCAAAGTAAGCCAGACCCTCAAACTAAGGGAGCGCCTCAACCAAAGGCAGCCCCTCAAACTAATGCAGCCGCTCAAATTAAGGCAGCCCCTCAAGCTAAGGCAGCCTCAAAAAGTAAGGCAGACCCTCAAACTAAGGCAGCCGCTCAAACTAAGGCAGACTCTCAAACTAAGGCAGACTCTCAAACTAAGGGAGCGCCTCAACCAAAGGCAGCCCCTCAAACTAATGCAGCCGCTCAAATTAATGCAGCCCCTCAAACTAAGGAAGCCTCTAAAAGTAAGGCAGACCCTCAAACTAAGGCAGCCGCTCAAACTAAGGAAGACTCTCAAACTAAGGCAGCCCCTCAAACTAAGGCAGCCGCTCAAACTAAGGAAGACTCTCAAACTAAGGCAGCCCCTCAAACTAAGGCAGCCGCTCAAACTATTGCACACTCTCAAACTGAGGCAGCCGCTCAAACTAAGCCAGACGCTCAAACTAAGGCAGCCTCACAAATTAAGGCAGCCGCTCCAACTAAGGCAGCCCCTCAAAGTAAGGCAGCCTCTCAAACTAAGGCACTCCCTCAAACTAATGCAGCCCCTCAATCTAAGGCAGCCCCTCATTCTAAGGCAGCCCCTCAAACTAATGCAGCCCCTCAAACTAAGGCAGCCCCTCTAACTAAGCCAACCCCTCAAACTAAGGCATCCCCTCAAACTAAGGCAGACTCTCAAACTAATGCAGCCACTCAATCTAAGGCAGACCCTCAAACTAAGCTAACCCCTCAAGCTAAGGCAGCCCCTCAAACTGAGGCAGCACCTCAAAATAATGCAGCAACTGAAACTAATGCAGACCCTCAATCTAATGCAGCCCCTCAAACTAATGCAGCCACTCAATCAAAGCAGACTCTCAAACTAATGCAGCGCCTCAACCAAAGGCAGCCCCTCAAACTAATGCAGCCGCTCAAATTAAGGCAGCCCCTCAAACTAAGGCAGCCTCTAAAAGTAAGGCAGACCCTCAAACTAAGGCAGCCGCTCAAACTAAGGCAGACTCTCAAACTAAGGCAGCCCCTCAAACTAAGCTAACCTCTCAAACTAAGGCAGCCCCTCAAACCGAGGCAGCCACTCAAAATAATGCAGCGTCTCAAAATAATGCAGACCCTCAATCGAATGCAGCCCCTCAAACCAATGCAGCCTCTCAATCAAAGGCAGACTCTCAAACTAATGCAGCGCCTCAACCAAAGGCAGCCCCTCAAACTAATGCAGCCGCTCAAATTAACGCAGCCCCTCAAACTAAGGCAGCCTCTAAAAGTAAGGCAGACCCTCAAACTAAGGCAGCCGCTCAAACTAAGGCAGACTCTCAAACTCAGGCAGCCCCTCAAACTAAGGCAGCCGCTCAAACTAATGCAGACTCTCAAACTAAGGCAGCCGCTCAAACTAAGGCAGCCCCTCAACCTAATGCAGCCCCTCAACCTAATGCAGCCCCTCAATCTGAGGCAGCCCCTCAAACTAATGCAACCCCTCAAACTAATGCAGCCCCTCAATCTAAGGCAGCCCCTCAAACTAATGCAGCCACTCAATCAAAGGCAGACTCTCAAACTAATGCGGCCACTCAATCAAAAGCAGCCCCTCAAACTAAGCCAACCCCTCAAACTAAGGCAGCCCCTCAAATTAAGGGAGACTCTCAAACTGACGCTGCCCCTTAAAGTAAGGCAGCCCTACAAACTAAGGGAGCGCCTCAACCGAAGGCAGCACCTCAAGCTAATGCAGCCGCTCAAACTAAGGCAGCCCCTCAAACTCAGGCAGCCTCTCAAACTAAGGCAGCCTGTCAAACTAAGGCAGCCTGTCAAACTAAGGCAGCCTGTCAAACTAAGGCAGCCGCTCAAACTAAGGCAGACTCTCAAACTAAGGCAACCCCTCAAACTAAGGCAACCCCTCAAACTAAGGCAGCCACTCAAACTAAGGCAGACTCTCAAACTAAGGCAGCCTCTCAAACTAATGCAGCCCCTCAATCTAAGGCAGCCCCTCAAACTAAGGCAGCCCCTCAAACTAATGCAGCCGCTCAATCTGAGGCAGCCCATCAAACTAAGGCAGCCCCTCAAACTAAGGCAGCCGCTCAAACTAATGCAGCCCCTCAATCTAAGGCAGCCCCTCAAACTAAGGCAGCCCCTCAAACTAATGCAGCCGCTCAAACTAATGCAGCCCCTCAAACTCAGGCAGCCTCTCAAACTAACGCAGCCGCTGAAACTGAGGCAGCCTGTCAAAGTAAGGCAGACCCTCAAACAAAGGGAGCGCCTCAACCAAAGGCAGCCCCTCAAACTATTGCAGCCGCTCAAATTAAGGCAGCCCCTCAAGCTAAGGCAGCCTCAAAAAGTAAGGCAGACCCTCAAACTAAGGCAGCCGCTCAAACTAAGGCAGACTCTCAAACTGAGGCAGACTCTCAAACTAAGGGAGCGCCTCAACCAAAGGCAGCCCCTCAAACTAATGCAGCCGCTCAAATTAAGGCAGCCCCTCAAACAAAGGAAGCCTCTAAACGTAAGGCAGACCCTCAAACTAAGGCAGCCGCTCAAACTAAGGAAGACTCTCAAACTAAGGCAGCCCCTCAAACTAAGGCAGCCGCTCAAACTAATGCACACTCTCAAACTGAGGCAGCCGCTCAAACTAAGCCAGACGCTCAAACTAAGGCAGCCTCTCAAATTAAGGCAGCTGCTCAAACTAAGGCAGCCCCTCAAAGTAAGGCAGCCTCTCAAACTAAGGCACTCCCTCAAACTAATGCAACCCCTCAATCTAAGGCAGCCCCTCATTCTAATGCAACCCCTCAAACTAATGCAGCCCCTCAAACTAAGGCAGCCCCGCTAACTAAGCCAACCCCTCAAACTAAGGCATCCCCTCAAACTAAGGCAGACTCTCAAACTAATGCAGCCACTCAATCTAAGTCTGCCCCTCAAACTAAGCTAACCCCTCAAACTGAGGCAGCCCCTCAAACTGAGGCAGCCCCTCAAAATAATGCAGACCCTCAAACTAATGCAGACCCTCAATCCAATGAAGCCCCTTAAACTAATGCAGCCACTCAATCAAAGGCAGACTCTCAAACTAATGCAGCGCCTCAACCAAAGGCAGCCCCTCAAACTAATGCAGCCGCTCAAATTAAGGCAGCCCCTCAAATTAAGGCAGCCTCTAAAAGTAAGGCAGACCCTCAAACTAAGGCAGCCGCTCAAACTAAGGCAGACTCTCAAACTAAGGCAGCCCCACAAACTAAGGCAGCCGCTCAAACTAATGCAGACTCTCAAACTAAGGCAGCCGCTCAAACTAAGGCAGCCGCTCAAACTAAGGCAGCCGCTCAAACTAAGGCAGCCGCTCAAACTCAGGCAACCTCTCAAATTAGGGCAGCCGATCAAACAAAGGCAGCCGCTCAAACTAATGCAGCCCCTCAATCTGAGGCAGCCCCTCAAACTAAAGCAGCCCCTCAAACTAAGGCAGCCCCACAAACTAATGCAGCCCCTCAATCTAAGGCAGCCCATCAAACAAATGCAGCCCCTCAAACTAAGTCAGCCCCTCAAACTAAGTCAGCCCCTCAAACTAATGCAGCCACTCAATCAAAGGCAGACTCTCAAACTAATGCAGCCGCTCAAACTAAGGCAGCCCCTCAAACTCAGGCAGCCTATCAAACTAACGCAGCCGCTCAAACTAAGGCAGCCGCTCAAACTAAGGCAGCCGCTCAAACTAATGCACACTCTCAAACTGAGGCAGCCGCTCAAACTAAGGCAGCCGCTCAAACTAAGGCAGCCTCTCAAATTAAGGCAGCCGCTCAAACTAAGGCAGCCCCTCAAAGTAAGGCAGCCTCTCAAACTAAGGCACTCCCTCAAACTAATGCAGCCCCTCAATCTAAGGCAGCCCCTCATTCTCATGCAACCCCTCAAACTAATGCAGCCCCTCAAACTAAGGCAGCCCCTCAAACTTAGCCAACCCCTCAAACTAAGGCATCCCCTCAAACTAAGGCATCCCCTCAAACTAAAGCAGACTCTCAAACTAATGCAGCCACTCAATCTAAGGCAGACCCTCAAACTAAGCTAACCCCTCAAACTAAGGCAGCCCCTCAAACTGAGGCAGCCCCTCAAAATAATGCAGCCCCTCAAACTAATGCAGACCCTCAATCGAATGCAGCCCCTCAAACTAATGCAGCCTCTCAATCAAAGGCAGACTCTCAAACTAATGCAGCACCTCAACCAAAGGCAGCCCCTCAAACTAATGCAGCCGCTCAAATTAAGGCAGCCCCTCAAACTATGGCAGCCTCTAAAAGTAAGGCAGACCCTCAAACTAAGGCAGCCGCTCAAACTAAGGCCGACTCTCAAACTAAGGCAGCCCCTCAAACTAAGGCAGCCGCTCAAACTAATGCAGACTCTCAAACTAAGGCAGCCGCTCAAACTAATGCAGCCCATCAACCTAATGCAGCCCCTCAACCTAATGCAGCCACTCAATCTAAGGCAGCCTCTCAAACTAATGCACCCACTCAAACTAATGCAGCCCCTCAAACTAATGCAGCCCCTCAATCTAAGGCAGCCCCTCAAACTAATGCAGCCACTCAATCAAAGGCAGACTCTCAAACTAATGCAGCCACTCAATCAAAAGCAGCCCCTCAAACTAAGCCAACCACTCAAACTAAGGCAGCCCCTCAAACTAAGGCAGACTCTCAAACTGACGCTGCCCCTTAAAGTAAGGCAGCCCTACAAACTAAGGGAGCGCCTCAACCAAAGGCAGCCCCTCAAACTAATGCAGCCGCTCAAACTAAGGCAGCCCCTCAAACTCAGGCAGCCTCTCAAACTAAGGCAGCCTGTCAAACTAAGGCAGCCTGTCAAACTAAGGCAGACTCTCAAACTAAGGCAACCCCTCAAACTAAGGCAGCCTCTCAAACTAAGTCAGCCGCTCAATCTGAGGCAGCCCCTCAAACTAATGCAGCCCCTCAAACTAAGGCAGCCCCTCAAACAAATGCAGCCCCTCAATCTAAGGCAGCCCCTCAAACTAAGGCAGCACCTCAAACTAAGGCAGCCCCTCAAACTAATGCAGCCCCTCAATCTAAGGCAGCCCATCAAACTAATGCAGCCGCTCAAACTAAGGCAGCCCCTCAAACTCAGGCAGCCTCTCAAACTAACGCATCCGCTGAAACTAAGGCAGCCTGTCAAAGTAAGGCAGACCCTCAAACTAAGGGAGCGCCTCAACCAAAGGCAGCCCCTCAAACTAATGCAGCCGCTCAAATTAAGGCAGCCCCTCAAGCTAAGGCAGCCTCAAAAAGTAAGGCAGACCCTCAAACTAAGGCAGCCGCTCAAACTAAGGCAGACTCTCAAACTGAGGCAGACTCTCAAACTAAGGGAGCGCCTCAACCAAAGGCAGTCCCTCAAACTAATGCAGCCGCTCAAATTAAGGCAGCCCCTCAAACTAAGGAAGCCTCTATAAGTAAGGCAGACCCTCAAACTAAGGCAGCCGCTCAAACTAAGGAAGACTCTCAAACTAAGGCAGCCCCTCAAACTAAGGCAGCCCCTCAAACTAATGCACACTCTCAAACTGAGGCAGCCGCTCAAACTAAGCCAGACGCTCAAACTAAGGCAGCCTCTCAAATTAAGGCAGCCGCTCAAACTAAGGCAGCCCCTCAAAGTAAGGCAGCCTCTCAAACTAAGGCACTCCCTCAAACTAATGCAGCCCCTCAATCTAAGGCAGCCCCTCATTCTAATGCAACCCCTCAAACTAATGCAGCCCCTCAAACTAAGGCAGCCCCTCAAACTAAGCCAACCCCTCAAACTAAGGCATCCCCTCAAACTAAGGCATCCCCTCAAACTAAGGCAGACTCTCAAACTAATGCAGCCACTCAATCTAAGGCAGCCCCTCAAACTAAGCTAACCCCTCAAACTAAGGCAGCCCCTCAAACTGAGGCAGCCCCTCAAAATAATGCAGATCCTCAAACTAATGCAGACCCTCAATCTAATGCAGCACCTCAAACTAATGCAGCCACTCAATCAAAGGCAGACTCTCAAACTAATGCAGCGCCTCAACCAAAGGCAGCCCCTCAAACTAATGCAGCCGCTCAAATTAAGGCAGCCCCTCAAAATAAGGCAGCCTCTAAAAGTAAGGCAGACCCTCAAACTAAGGCAGCCGCTCAAACTAAGGCAGACTCTCAAACTAAGGCAGCCCCTCAAACTAAGGCAGCCGCTCAAACTAATGCAGACTCTCAAACTAAGGCAGCCGCTCAAACTAAGGCAGCCGCTCAAACTAAGGCAGCCGCTCAAACTCAGGCAGCCTCTCAAATTAAGGCAGCCGCTCAAACTAAGGCAGCCGCTCAAACTAATGCAGCCCCTCAATCTGAGGTAGCCCCTCAAACTAAGGCAGCCCCTCAAACTAAGGCAGCCCCTCAAACTAATGCAGCCCCTCAATCTAAGGCAGCCCATCAAACAAATGCAGCCCCTCAAACTACGTCAGCCCCTCAAACTAAGTCAGCCTGCAAACTAATGCAGCCACTCAATCAAAGGCAGACTCTCAAACTAATGCAGCCGCTCAAACTAAGGCAGCCCCTCAAACTCAGGCAGCCTCTCAATCAAAGGCAGACTCTCAAACTAATGCAGCCACTCAATCAAAGACAGACTCTCAAACTAATGCAGCGCCTCAACCAAGGGCAGCCCCTCAAACTAATGCAGCCGCTCAAATTAAGGCAGCCCCTCAAACTAAGGCAGCCTCTAAAAGTAAGGCAGACCCTCAAACTAAGGCAGCCGCTCAAACTAAGGCAGAATCTCAAACTAAGGCAGCCCCTCAAACTAAGGCAGCCCCTCAAACTAAGGCAGCCCCTCAAACTAATGCAGACACTCAAACTAAGGCAGCCGCTCAAACGAAGGACGCCGCTCAAACTCAGGCAGCCTCTCAAATTAAGGCAGCCGCTCAAACTAAGGCAGCCGCTCAAACTAATGCAGCCCCTCAATCTGAGGCAGACCCTCAAACTAAGGCAGCCCCTCAAACTAAGGCAGCCCCTCAAACTAAGGCAGCCCCTCAAACAAATGCAGCCCCTCAATCTAAGACAGCCCCTCAAACTAAGGCAGCACCTCAAACTAAGGCAGCCCCTCAAACTAATGCAGCCCCTCAATCTAAGGCAGCCCATCAAACTAATGCAGCCGCTCAAACTAAGGCAGCCCCTCAAACTCAGGCAGCCTCTCAAACTAACGCAGCCGCTGAAACTAAGGCAGCCTGTCAAAGTAAGGCAGACCCTCAAACTAAGGGAGCGCCTCAACCAAAGGCAGCCCCTCAAACTAATGCAGCCGCTCAAATTAAGGCAGCCCCTCAAGCTAAGGCAGCCTCAAAAAGTAAGGCAGACCCTCAAACTAAGGCAGCCGCTCAAACTAAGGCAGACTCTCAAACTGAGGCAGACTCTCAAACTAAGGGAGCGCCTCAACCAAAGGCAGTCCCTCAAACTAATGCAGCCGCTCAAATTAAGGCAGCCCCTCAAACTAAGGAAGCCTCTATAAGTAAGGCAGACCCTCAAACTAAGGCAGCCGCTCAAACTAAGGAAGACTCTCAAACTAAGGCAGCCCCTCAAACTAAGGCAGCCGCTCAAACTAATGCACACTCTCAAACTGAGGCAGCCGCTCAAACTAAGCCAGACGCTCAAACTAAGGCAGCCTCTCAAATTAAGGCAGCCGCTCAAACTAAGGCAGCCCCTCAAAGTAAGGCAGCCTCTCAAACTAAGGCACTCCCTCAAACTAATGCAGCCCCTCAATCTAAGGCAGCCCCTCATTCTAATGCAACCCCTCAAACTAATGCAGCCCCTCAAACTAAGGCAGCCCCTCAAACTAAGCCAACCCCTCAAACTAAGGCATCCCCTCAAACTAAGGCATCCCCTCAAACTAAGGCATCCCCTCAAACTAATGCAGCCACTCAATCTAAGGCAGCCCCTCAAACTAAGCTAACCCCTCAAACTAAGGCAGCCCCTCAAACTAAGGCAGCCCCTCAAACTGAGGCAGCCCCTCAAAATAATGCAGACCCTCAAACTAATGCAGACCCTCAATCTAATGCAGCACCTCAAACTAATGCAGCCACTCAATCAAAGGCAGACTCTCAAACTAATGCAGCGCCTCAACCAAAGGCAGCCCCTCAAACTAATGCAGCCGCTCAAATTAAGGCAGCCCCTCAAAATAAGGCAGCCTCTAAAAGTAAGGCAGACCCTCAAACTAAGGCAGCCGCTCAAACTAAGGCAGACTCTCAAACTAAGGCAGCCCCTCAAACTAAGGCAGCCGCTCAAACTAATGCAGACTCTCAAACTAAGGCAGCCGCTCAAACTAAGGCAGCCGCTCAAACTAAGGCAGCCGCTCAAACTCAGGCAGCCTCTCAAATTAAGGCAGCCGCTCAAACTAAGGCAGCCGCTCAAACTAATGCAGCCCCTCAATCTGAGGTAGCCCCTCAAACTAAGGCAGCCCCTCAAACTAAGGCAGCCCCTCAAACTAATGCAGCCCCTCAATCTAAGGCAGCCCATCAAACAAATGCAGCCCCTCAAACTACGTCAGCCCCTCAAACTAAGTCAGCCCCTCAAACTAATGCAGCCACTCAATCAAAGGCAGACTCTCAAACTAATGCAGCCGCTCAAACTAAGGCAGCCCCTCAAACTCAGGCAGCCTCTCAATCAAAGGCAGACTCTCAAACTAATGCAGCCACTCAATCAAAGACAGACTCTCAAACTAATGCAGCGCCTCAACCAAGGGCAGCCCCTCAAACTAATGCAGCCGCTCAAATTAAGGCAGCCCCTCAAACTAAGGCAGCCTCTAAAAGTAAGGCAGACCCTCAAACTAAGGCAGCCGCTCGAACTAAGGCAGAATCTCAAACTAAGGCAGCCCCTCAAACTAAGGCAGCCCCTCAAACTAAGGCAGCCCCTCAAACTAATGCAGACACTCAAACTAAGGCAGCCGCTCAAACGAAGGACGCCGCTCAAACGAAGGACGCCGCTCAAACTCAGGCAGCCTCTCAAATTAAGGCAGCCGCTCAAACTAAGGCAGCCGCTCAAACTAATGCAGCCCCTCAATCTGAGGCAGACCCTCAAACTAAGGCAGCCCCTCAAACTAAGGCAGCCCCTCAAACTAAGGCAGCCCCTCAAACAAATGCAGCCCCTCAATCTAAGGCAGCCCCTCAAACTAAGGCAGCACCTCAAACTAAGGCAGCCCCTCAAACTAATGCAGCCCCTCAATCTAAGGCAGCCCATCAAACTAATGCAGCCGCTCAAACTAAGGCAGCCCCTCAAACTCAGGCAGCCTCTCAAACTAACGCAGCCGCTGAAACTAAGGCAGCCTGTCAAAGTAAGGCAGACCCTCAAACTAAGGGAGCGCCTCAACCAAAGGCAGCCCATCAAACTAATGCAGCCGCTCAAATTAAGGCAGCCCCTCAAGCTAAGGCAGCCTCAAAAAGTAAGGCAGACCCTCAAACTAAGGCAGCCGCTCAAACTAAGGCAGACTCTCAAACTGAGGCAGACTCTCAAACTAAGGGAGCGCCTCAACCAAAGGCAGTCCCTCAAACTAATGCAGCCGCTCAAATTAAGGCAGCCCCTCAAACTAAGGAAGCCTCTATAAGTAAGGCAGACCCTCAAACTAAGGCAGCCGCTCAAACTAAGGAAGACTCTCAAACTAAGGCAGCCCCTCAAACTAAGGCAGCCCCTCAAACTAAGGCAGCCGCTCAAACTAATGCACACTCTCAAACTGAGGCAGCCGCTCAAACTAAGCCAGACGCTCAAACTAAGGCAGCCTCTCAAATTAAGGCAGCCGCTCAAACTAAGGCAGCCCCTCAAAGTAAGGCAGCCTCTCAAACTAAGGCACTCCCTCAAACTAATGCAGCCCCTCAATCTAAGGCAGCCCCTCATTCTAATGCAACCCCTCAAACTAATGCAGCCCCTCAAACTAAGGCAGCCCCTCAAACTAAGCCAACCCCTCAAACTAAGGCATCCCCTCAAACTAAGGCATCCCCTCAAACTAAGGCAGACTCTCAAACTAATGCAGCCACTCAATCTAAGGCAGCCCCTCAAACTAAGCTAACCCCTCAAACTAAGGCAGCCCCTCAAACTGAGGCAGCCCCTCAAAATAATGCAGACCCTCAAACTAATGCAGACCCTCAATCTAATGCAGCACCTCAAACTAATGCAGCCACTCAATCAAAGGCAGACTCTCAAACTAATGCAGCGCCTCAACCAAAGGCAGCCCCTCAAACTAATGCAGCCGCTCAAATTAAGGCAGCCCCTCAAAATAAGGCAGCCTCTAAAAGTAAGGCAGACCCTCAAACTAAGGCAGCCGCTCAAACTAAGGCAGACTCTCAAACTAAGGCAGCCCCTCAAACTAAGGCAGCCGCTCAAACTAATGCAGACTCTCAAACTAAGGCAGCCGCTCAAACTAAGGCAGCCGCTCAAACTAAGGCAGCCGCTCAAACTCAGGCAGCCTCTCAAATTAAGGCAGCCGCTCAAACTAAGGCAGCCGCTCAAACTAATGCAGCCCCTCAATCTGAGGTAGCCCCTCAAACTAAGGCAGCCCCTCAAACTAAGGCAGCCCCTCAAACTAATGCAGCCCCTCAATCTAAGGCAGCCCATCAAACAAATGCAGCCCCTCAAACTACGTCAGCCCCTCAAACTAAGTCAGCCCCTCAAACTAATGCAGCCACTCAATCAAAGGCAGACTCTCAAACTAATGCAGCCGCTCAAACTAAGGCAGCCCCTCAAACTCAGGCAGCCTCTCAAACTAACGCAGCCGCTCAAACTAAGGCAGCCTGTCAAAGTAAGGCAGACCCTCAAACTAAGGGAGCGCCTCAACCAAAGGCGGCCCCTCAAACTAATGCAGCCGCTCAAATTAAGGCAGTCCCTCAAACTAAGGCAGCCTCAAAAAGTAAGGCAGACCCTCAAACTAAGGCAGCCGCTCAAACTAAGGCAGACTCTCAATCTAAGGCAGACTCTCAAACTAAGGGAGCGCCTCAACCAAAGGCAGCCCCTCAAACTAATGCAGCCGCTCAAACTAAGGCAGCCCCTCAAACAAAGGAAGCCTCTAAAAGTAAGGCAGAACCTCAAACTAAGGCAGCCGCTCAAACTAAGGAAGACTCTCAAACTAAGGCAGCCCCTCAAACTAAGGCAGACTCTCAAACTAATGCAGCCTCTCAAACTAAGGCAGCCCCTCAAACTCAGGCAGCCTCTCAATCAAAGGCAGACTCTCAAACTAATGCAGCCACTCAATCAAAGACAGACTCTCAAACTAATGCAGCGCCTCAACCAAGGGCAGCCCCTCAAACTAATGCAGCCGCTCAAATTAAGGCAGCCCCTCAAACTAAGGCAGCCTCTAAAAGTAAGGCAGACCCTCAAACTAAGGCAGCCGCTCAAACTAAGGCAGAATCTCAAACTAAGGCAGCCCCTCAAACTAAGGCAGCCCCTCAAACTAAGGCAGCCCCTCAAACTAATGCAGACACTCAAACTAAGGCAGCCGCTCAAACGAAGGCAGCCTCTGAAATTAAGGCAGCCGCTCAAACTAAGGCAGCCCCTCAAAGTAAGGCAGCCTCTCAAACTAAGGCACTCCCTCAGACTAATGCAGCCCCTCAATCTAAAGCAGCCCCTCATTCTCATGCAACCCCTCAAACTAATGCAGCCCCTCAAACTAAGGCAGCCCCTCTAACTAAGCCAACCCCTCAAACTAAGGCATCCCCTCAAACTGAGGCATCCCCTCAAACTGAGGCAGACTCTCAAACTAATGCAGCCACTCAATCTAAGGCAGCCCCTCAAACTAAGCCAACCCCTCAAACTAAGGCAACCCCTCAAACTAAGGCAGCCCCTCAAACTAAGGCAGCCCCTCAAAATAATGCGGCCCCTCAAACTAATGCAGACCCTCAATCCAATGCAGCCCCTCAAACTAATACAGCCACTCACTCAAAGGCAGACTCTCAAACTAATGCAGTCACTCAATCTAAGGCTGTCCCTCAAACAAAGCCAACCCCTCAAACTAAGGCAGCCCCTCAAACTAAGGCAGCCCCTCAAAATAATGCGGCCCCTCAAACTAATGCAGACCCTCAATCTAATGCAGCACCTCAAACTAATGCAGCCACTCACTCAAAGGCAGACTCTCAAACTAATGCAGCCCCTCAATCTAAGGCAGCTCCTCATTCTAATGCAACCCCTCAAACTAATGCAGCCCCTCAAACTAAGGCAGCCCCTCAAACTAAGCCAACCCCTCAAACTAAGGAATCCCCTCAAACTAAGGCAGAATCTCAAACTAATGCAGCCACTCAATCTAAAGCAGCCCCTCAAACTAAGCCAACCCCTCAAACTAAGGAAGCCCCTCAAAGTAATGCAGCCCCTCAAACAAATGCAGCCCCTCAATCTAATGCAGCCCCTCAAACTAATGCAGCCACTCAATCAAAGGCAAGCTCTCAAACTAATTAGATTAGATTAGATTAGAGATACAGCACTGAAACAGGCCCTTCGGCCCACCGAGTCTGTGCCGACCATCAACCACCCATTTATACTAATCCTACACTAATCCCATATTCCTACCAAACATCCCCACCTGTCCCTATATTTCCCTACCACCTACCTATACTAGTGACAATTTATAATGGCCAATTTACCTACCAACCTGCAAGTCTTTGGCATGTGGGAGGAAACCGGAGCACCCGGAGAAAACCCACGCAGACACAGGGAGAACTTGCAAACTCCACACAGGCAGTACCCAGAATTGAACCCGGGTCCCTGGAGCTGTGAGGCTGCAGTGCTAACCACTGCACCACTGTGCAGCCACTCAATCAAAGGCAGCCCCTCAAATTCAGCCAACCACTCAAACTAAGACAGCCCCTCAAACTAAGGCAGACTCTCAAACTAATGCAGCCCCTTAAAGTAAGGCAGGCCCTCAATCTAAGGGAGCGCCTCAACCAAAGGCAGCCCCTCAAACTAAGGCAGCCCCTCAAACTAAGGCAGCCCCTCTAACTAAGCCAACCCATCAAACTAAGTCATCCCCTCATACTAAGGCAGCCTCTCAAACTAATGCAGCCACTCAATCTAAGGCAGCCCCTCGAACAAAGCCAACCCCTCAAACTAAGGCATCCCCTCAAACTAAGGCAGACTCTCAAACTAATGCAGCCCCTCAATCTAAGGCAGCCCCTTAATCTAAGACAGCCCCTCAAACTAATGCAGCCCCTCAAACCAAGGCAGCCGCTCAAACTAAGGCAGCCCCTCAAACTAAGGCAGCCGCTCAAACTAAGGCAGCCCCTCAAACTCAGGCAGCCGCTCAAACTAAGGCAGCCCCTCAAACTGAGACAGCCGCTCAAACTAATGCAGCCCCTCAGTCTAAAGCAGCCCCTCAAACTCAGGCAGCCTCTCAATCTAAGGCAGCCGCTCAAACTAAGGCAGCCCCTCAAACTAAGGCAGCCCCTCAAACTAAGGCAGCCGCTCAAATTAATGCAGCCCCTCAAACTATGGCAGTCTCTCAAACGAAGGCAGCCCCTCAAACTTAGGCAGCCTATCAAACTAAGGCTGCCCCTTAAACTAATGCAGCCCCTCAAACCAATGCAGAACTCTATCTAAGGCAGCCCCTCAAACTAATGCAGCCCCTCAAACTAATGCAGCCCCTCAAACTAATGCATCCCCACAATCTAAGTCAGCCCCTCAAACTAATGTAGCCACTCAAACTAATGCAGCCCCTCAAACTAATGCAGCCCCTCAATCAAAGGCAGCCCCTCAAACTAATGCACCCCCTCAAACTAATGCAGCCCCTCAAACTAATGCAGCCCCTCAAACTAAGGCAGCCCCTCAAACTAATGCAGCCACTCAATCAAAGGCAGCCACTCAATCAAAGGCAGACTCTCAAACTAATGCAGTCACTCAATCAAAGGCAGCCCCTCAAACTAAGGCAGCCCCTCAAACTAAGGCAGCCCCTCAAACTAAGGCAGACTCTCAAACTAAGGCAGACTCTCAAACTGACGCTGCCCCTTAAAGTAAGGTAGCCCGACAAACTAAGGGAGCGCCTCAACCAAAGGCAGCCCCTCAAACTAATGCAGCCGCTCAAACTAAGGCAGCCCCTCAAACACAGGCAGCCTCTCAAACTAAGGCAGCCGCTGAAACTAAGGCAGCCTGTCAAACTTAGGCAGCCGCTCAAACTAAGGCAGACTCTCAAACTAAGGCAACCCCTCAAACTAAGGCAACCGCTTAAACTAAGGCAGACTCTCAAAGTAAGGCAGCCTCTCAAACTAAGTCAGCCGCAAAATCCAAGGCAGCCCCTCAAACTAAGGCAGCCCCTCAAACTAAGGCAGCCGCTCAAACTAATGCAGCCCCACAATCTGAGGCAGCCCCTCAACTAAGGCAGCCGCTCAAAATAAAGCAACCCATCAAACTAATGCACCCCTCAATCTAAGGCAGCCCATCAAACAAATGCAGCCCCTCAAACTACGTCAGCCCCTCAAACTACGTCAGCCCCTCAAACTAATGCAGCCACTCAATCAAAGGCAGACTCTCAAACTAATGCAGCCGCTCAAAGTAAGGCAGCCCCTCAAACCCAGGCAGCCTCTCAAACTAACGCAGCCGCTCAAAATAAGGCAGCCTGTCAAAGTAAGGCAGACCCTCAAACTAAGAGAGCGCCTCAACCAAAGGCAGCCCCTCAAACTAATGCAGCCGCTCAAATTAAGTCAGCCCCTCAAACTAAGGCAGCCTCTAAAAGTAAGGCAGACCCTCAAACTAAGGCAACCGCTCAAACTAAGGCAGACTCTCAAACTAAGGCAGACCCTCAAACTAAGGGAGCGCCTCAACTAAAAGCAGCCCCTCAAACTAATGCAGCCGCTCAAATTAAGGCAGCCCCTCAAACTAATGCAGCCTCTAAAAGTAAGGCAGACCCTCAAACTAAGGCAGCCGCTCAAACTAAGGCAGACTCTCAAACTAAGGCAGCCCCTCAAACTAAGGCAGCCGCTCAAACTAATGCAGACTCTCAAACTAAGGCAGCCGCTCAAACTAAGTCAGCCGCTCAAACTAAGGCAGCCTCTCAAATTAAGGCAGCCGCTCAAACTAAGGCAGCCCCTCAAAGTAAGGCAGCCTCTCAAAATAAGGCACTCCGTCAAAGTAATGCAGCCCCGCAATCTAAGGCAGCCCCTCATTCTAATGCAACCCCTAAAACTACTGCAGCCCCTCAAACTGAGGCAGCCCCTCAAACTAAGGCAGCCCCTCTAACTAAGCCAACCCCTCAAACGAAGGCATCCCCTCAAACTAAGGCAGACTCTCAAACTAATGCAGCCACTCAATCTAAGGCAGCCCCTCAAATTAAGCCAATCCCTCAAACTTAGGCAGCCCCTCAAAATAATGCAGCCCCTCAAATTAATGCAGACCCTCAATCTAATGCAGCCCCTCAAACTAATGCAGCCACTCAATCAAAGGCAGACTCTCAAACTAATGCAGCTACTCAATCACAGGCAGCCCCTCAAACTCAGCCAACACCTCAAACTAAGGCAGCCCCTCAAACTAAGGCAGACTCTCAAACTAATGCAGCCCCTCAATCGAAGGCAGCCCCTCATTCTAATGCAACCCCTCAAACTAATGCAGCCCCTCATACTAAGGCAGCCCCTCTAACTAAGCCAACCACTCAAACTAAGGAATCCCCTCAAACTAATGCAGACCCTCAAACTAATGCAGCCACTCAATCAAAGGCAGCCCCAAAACTAAGGCAGCCCCTCAAACTAAGGCAGACTCTCAAACTAATGCAGCCCCTCAATCGAAGGCAGCCCCTCAAACTAAGGGAGCGCCTCAACCAAAGGCAGCCCCTCAAACTAAGGCAGCCCCTCAAACTAAGGCAGCCCATCAAACTAAGGCATCCCCTCATATTAAGGCAGATTCTCAAACTAATGCAGCCACTCAATCTCAGGCAGCCCCTCAAACAAAGCCAACCCCTCAAACTAAGGCATCCCCTCATACTAATGCAGCCAATCAATCAAAGGCAGACTCTCAAACTAATGCAGCCACTCAATCAAAATGAGCCCCTCAAACTAAGCCAACCGCTCAAAATAAGGCAGCCCGTCAAACTAAGGCAGACTCTCAAACTGACGCTGCCCCTTAAAGTAAGGCAGCCCTACAAACGAAGGGAGCGCCTCAACCAAAGGCAGCCCCTCAAACTAATGCAGCCGCTCAAACTAAGGCAGCCCCTCAAACTCAGGCAGCCTCTCAAACTAAGGCAGCTTGTCAAACTAAGGCAGCCTGTCAAACTAAGGCAGCCTGTCAAACTGAGGCAGCCGCTCAAACAAAGGCAGACTCTCAAACTAAGGCAACCCCTCAAACTTAGGCAGCCACTCAAACTAAGGCAGCCACTCAAACCAAGGCAGACTCACAAACTAAGGCAGCCTCTCAAACTAAGTCAGCCGCTCAATCTGAGGCAGCCCCTCAATCTGAGGCAGCCCCTCAAACTAAGGCAGCCCCTCAAACTAAGGCAGCCGCTCAAACTATTGCAGCCCCTCAATCTAAGGCAGCCCCTCAAACTAAGGCAGCCCCTCAAACTACGTCAGCCCCTCAAACTAAGGCAGCCCCTCAAACTAATGCAGCCACTCAATCAAAGGCAGACTCTCAAACTAATGCAGCCGCTCAAACTAAGGCAGCCCCTCAAACTCAGGCAGCCTCTCAAACTAACGCAGCCGCTGAAACTAAGGCAGCCTGTCAAAGTAAGGCAGACCCTCAAACTAAGGGAGCGCCTCAACCAAAGGCAGCCCCTCAAACTAATGCAGCCGCTCAAATTAAGGCAGCCCCTCAAGCTAAGGCAGCCTCAAAAAGTAAGGCAGACCCTCAAACTAAGGCAGACTCTCAAACTGAGGCAGACTCTCAAACTAAGGGAGCGCCTCAACCAAAGGCAGCCCCTCAAACTAATGCAGCCGCTCAAATTAAGGCAGCCCCTCAAACTAAGGAAGCCTCTATAAGTAAGGCAGACACTCAAACTAAGGCAGCCGCTCAAACTAAGGAAGACTCTCAAACTAAGGCAGCCCCTCAAACTAAGGCAGCCGCTCAAACTAATGCACACTCTCAAACTGAGGCAGCCGCTCAAACTAAGCCAGACGCTCAAACGAAGGCAGCCTCTCCAATTAAGGCAGCCCCTCAAAGTAAGGCAGCCTCTCAAACTAAGGCACTCCCTCAAACTAATGCAGTCCCTCAATCTAAGGCAGCCCCTCAATCTAAGGCAGCCCCTCAATCTAAGGCAGCCCCTCATTCTAAAGCAGCCCCTCAAACTAAGGCAGCCCCTCAAACTAAGGCAGCCCCTTTAACTAAGCCAACCCCTCAAACTAAGGAATCCCCTCAAACTAAGGCAGACTCTCAAACTAATGCAGCCACTCAATCTAAGGCAGCCCCTCAAACTAAGCTAACCCCTCAAACTAAGGCAGCCCCTCAAACTGAGGCAGCCCCTCAAAATAATGCAGACCCTCAAACTAATGCAGACCCTCAATCTAATACAGCACCTCAAACTAATGCAGCCACTCAATCAAAGGCAGACTCTCAAACTAATGTAGCCACTCAATCTAAGGCAGCCCCTCAAATTAAGCCAATCCCTCAAACTTAGGCAGCCCCTCAAAATAATGCAGACCCTCAAATTAATGCAGACCCTCAATCTAATGCAGCCCCTCAAACTAATGCAGCCCCTCAAACTAATGCAGCCACTCAAACTAATGCAGCTACTCAATCACAGGCAGCCCCTCAAACTCAGCCAACACCTCAAACTAAGGCAGCCCCTCAAACTAAGGCAGACTCTCAAACTAATGCAGCCCCTCAATCGAAGGCAGCCCCTCATTCTAATGCAACCCCTCAAACTAATGCAGCCCCTCATACTAAGGCAGCCCCTCTAACTAAGCCAACCACTCAAACTAAGGAATCCCCTCAAACTAATGCAGACCCTCAAACTAATGCAGCCACTCAATCAAAGGCAGCCCCAAAACTAAGGCAGCCCCTCAAACTAAGGCAGACTCTCAAACTAATGCAGCCCCTCAATCGAAGGCAGCCCCTCAAACTAAGGGAGCGCCTCAACCAAAGGCAGCCCCTCAAACTAAGGCAGCCCCTCAAACTAAGGCAGCCCCTCAAACTAAGGCATCCCCTCATATTAAGTCAGATTCTCAAACTAATGCAGCCACTCAATCTCAGGCAGCCCCTCAAACAAAGCCAACCCCTCAAACTAAGGCATCCCCTCATACTAATGCAGCCAATCAATCAAAGGCAGACTCTCAAACTAATGCAGCCACTCAATCAAAATGAGCCCCTCAAACTAAGCCAACCGCTCAAAATAAGGCAGCCCGTCAAACTAAGGCAGACTCTCAAACTGACGCTGCCCCTTAAAGTAAGGCAGCCCTACAAACGAAGGGAGCGCCTCAACCAAAGGCAGCCCCTCAAACTAATGCAGCCGCTCAAACTAAGGCAGCCCCTCAAACTCAGGCAGCCTCTCAAACTAAGGCAGCTTGTCAAACTAAGGCAGCCTGTCAAACTAAGGCAGCCTGTCAAACTGAGGCAGCCGCTCAAACAAAGGCAGACTCTCAAACTAAGGCAACCCCTCAAACTTAGGCAGCCACTCAAACTAAGGCAGCCACTCAAACCAAGGCAGACTCACAAACTAAGGCAGCCTCTCAAACTAAGTCAGCCGCTCAATCTGAGGCAGCCCCTCAATCTGAGGCAGCCCCTCAAACTAAGGCAGCCCCTCAAACTAAGGCAGCCGCTCAAACTATTGCAGCCCCTCAATCTAAGGCAGCCCCTCAAACTAAGGCAGCCCCTCAAACTAAGGCAGCCCCTCAAACTAATGCAGCCTCTAAAAGTAAGGTAGACCCTCAAACTAAGGCAGCCGCTCAAACTAAGGCAGACTCTCAAACTAAGGCAGCCCCTCAAACTAAGGCAGCCGCTCAAACTAATGCAGACTCTCAAACTAAGGCAGCCGCTCAAACTAAGGCAGCCTCTAAAAGTAAGGCAGACCCTCAAACTAAGGCAACCGCTCAAACTAAGGCAGACTCTCAAACTAAGGCAGACCCTCAAACTAAGGGAGCGCCTCAACTAAAAGCAGCCCCTCAAACTAATGCAGCCGCTCAAATTAAGGCAGCCCCTCAAACTAATGCAGCCTCTAAAAGTAAGGCAGACCCTCAAACTAAGGCAGCCGCTCAAACTAAGGCAGACTCTCAAACTAAGGCAGCCCCTCAAACTAAGGCAGCCGCTCAAACTAATGCAGACTCTCAAACTAAGGCAGCCGCTCAAACTAAGTCAGCCGCTCAAACTAAGGCAGCCTCTCAAATTAAGGCAGCCGCTCAAACTAAGGCAGCCCCTCAAAGTAAGGCAGCCTCTCAAAATAAGGCACTCCGTCAAAGTAATGCAGCCCCGCAATCTAAGGCAGCCCCTCATTCTAATGCAACCCCTAAAACTACTGCAGCCCCTCAAACTGAGGCAGCCCCTCAAACTAAGGCAGCCCCTCTAACTAAGCCAACCCCTCAAACGAAGGCATCCCCTCAAACTAAGGCAGACTCTCAAACTAATGCAGCCACTCAATCTAAGGCAGCCCCTCAAATTAAGCCAATCCCTCAAACTTAGGCAGCCCCTCAAAATAATGCAGCCCCTCAAATTAATGCAGACCCTCAATCTAATGCAGCCCCTCAAACTAATGCAGCCACTCAATCAAAGGCAGACTCTCAAACTAATGCAGCTACTCAATCACAGGCAGCCCCTCAAACTCAGCCAACACCTCAAACTAAGGCAGCCCCTCAAACTAAGGCAGACTCTCAAACTAATGCAGCCCCTCAATCGAAGGCAGCCCCTCATTCTAATGCAACCCCTCAAACTAATGCAGCCCCTCATACTAAGGCAGCCCCTCTAACTAAGCCAACCACTCAAACTAAGGAATCCCCTCAAACTAATGCAGACCCTCAATCTAATGCAGCCACTCAATCAAAGGCAGCCCCAAAACTAAGGCAGCCCCTCAAACTAAGGCAGACTCTCAAACTAATGCAGCCCCTCAATCGAAGGCAGCCCCTCAAACTAAGGGAGCGCCTCAACCAAAGGCAGCCCCTCAAACTAAGGCAGCCCCTCAAACTAAGGCAGCCCATCAAACTAAGGCATCCCCTCATATTAAGGCAGATTCTCAAACTAATGCAGCCACTCAATCTCAGGCAGCCCCTCAAACAAAGCCAACCCCTCAAACTAAGGCATCCCCTCATACTAATGCAGCCAATCAATCAAAGGCAGACTCTCAAACTAATGCAGCCACTCAACCAAAATGAGCCCCTCAAACTAAGCCAACCGCTCAAAATAAGGCAGCCCGTCAAACTAAGGCAGACTCTCAAACTGACGCTGCCCCTTAAAGTAAGGCAGCCCTACAAACGAAGGGAGCGCCTCAACCAAAGGCAGCCCCTCAAACTAATGCAGCCGCTCAAACTAAGGCAGCCCCTCAAACTCAGGCAGCCTCTCAAACTAAGGCAGCTTGTCAAACTAAGGCAGCCTGTCAAACTAAGGCAGCCTGTCAAACTGAGGCAGCCGCTCAAACAAAGGCAGACTCTCAAACTAAGGCAACCCCTCAAACTTAGGCAGCCACTCAAACTAAGGCAGCCACTCAAACCAAGGCAGACTCACAAACTAAGGCAGCCTCTCAAACTAAGTCAGCCGCTCAATCTGAGGCAGCCCCTCAATCTGAGGCAGCCCCTCAAACTAAGGCAGCCCCTCAAACTAAGGCAGCCGCTCAAACTATTGCAGCCCCTCAATCTAAGGCAGCCCCTCAAACTAAGGCAGCCCCTCAAACTAAGGCAGCCCCTCAAACTACGTCAGCCCCTCAAACTAAGGCAGCCCCTCAAACTAATGCAGCCACTCAATCAAAGGCAGTCTCTCAAACTAATGCAGCCGCTCAAACTAAGGCAGCCCCTCAAACTCAGGCAGCCTCTCAAACTAACGCAGCCGCTGAAACTAAGGCAGCCTGTCAAAGTAAGGCAGACCCTCAAACTAAGGGAGCGCCTCAACCAAAGGCAGCCCCTCAAACTAATGCAGCCGCTCAAATTAAGGCAGCCCCTCAAGCTAAGGCAGCCTCAAAAAGTAAGGCAGACCCTCAAACTAAGGCAGACTCTCAAACTGAGGCAGACTCTCAAACTAAGGGAGCGCCTCAACCAAAGGCAGCCCCTCAAACTAATGCAGCCGCTCAAATTAAGGCAGCCCCTCAAACTAAGGAAGCCTCTATAAGTAAGGCAGACACTCAAACTAAGGCAGCCGCTCAAAATAAGGAAGACTCTCAAACTAAGGCAGCCCCTCAAACTAAGGCAGCCGCTCAAACTAATGCACACTCTCAAACTGAGGCAGCCGCTCAAACTAAGCCAGACGCTCAAACGAAGGCAGCCTCTCCAATTAAGGCAGCCGCTCAAACTAAGGCAGCCCCTCAAAGTAAGGCAGCCTCTCAAACTAAGGCACTCCCTCAAACTAATGCAGCCCCTCAATCTAAGGCAGCCCCTCAATCTAAGGCAGCCCTTCAAACTAATGCAGCCCCTCAAACTAAGGCAGCCCCTCAAACTAAGGCAGCCCCTCAAACTAAGGCAGCCCCTCTAACTAAGCCAACCCCTCAAACTAAGGAATCCCCTCAAACTAAGGCAGACTCTCAAACTAATGCAGCCACTCAATCTAAGGCAGCCCCTCAAACTAAGCTAACCCCTCAAACTAAGGCAGCCCCTCAAACTGAGGCAGCCCCTCAAAATAATGCAGACCCTCAAACTAATGCAGACCCTCAATCTAATGCAGCACCTCAAACTAATGCAGCCACTCAATCAAAGGCAGACTCTCAAACTAATGTAGCCACTCAATCTAAGGCAGCCCCTCAAATTAAGCCAATCCCTCAAACTTAGGCAGACCCTCAAAATAATGCAGCCCCTCAAATTAATGCAGACCCTCAATCTAATGCAGCCCCTCAAACTAATGCAGCCACTCAATCAAAGGCAGACTCTCAAACTAATGCAGCTACTCAATCACAGGCAGCCCCTCAAACTCAGCCAACACCTCAAACTAAGGCAGCCCCTCAAACTAAGGCAGACTCTCAAACTAATGCAGCCCCTCAATCGAAGGCAGCCCCTCATTCTAATGCAACCCCTCAAACTAATGCAGCCCCTCATACTAAGGCAGCCCCTCTAACTAAGCCAACCACTCAAACTAAGGAATCCCCTCAAACTAATGCAGACCCTCAAACTAATGCAGCCACTCAATCAAAGGCAGCCCCAAAACTAAGGCAGCCCCTCAAACTAAGGCAGACTCTCAAACTAATGCAGCCCCTCAATCGAAGGCAGCCCCTCAAACTAAGGGAGCGCCTCAACCAAAGGCAGCCCCTCAAACTAAGGCAGCCCCTCAAACTAAGGCAGCCCATCAAACTAAGGCATCCCCTCATATTAAGGCAGATTCTCAAACTAATGCAGCCACTCAATCTCAGGCAGCCCCTCAAACAAAGCCAACCCCTCAAACTAAGGCATCCCCTCATACTAATGCAGCCAATCAATCAAAGGCAGACTCTCAAACTAATGCAGCCACTCAATCAAAATGAGCCCCTCAAACTAAGCCAACCGCTCAAAATAAGGCAGCCCGTCAAACTAAGGCAGACTCTCAAACTGACGCTGCCCCTTAAAGTAAGGCAGCCCTACAAACGAAGGGAGCGCCTCAACCAAAGGCAGCCCCTCAAACTAATGCAGCCGCTCAAACTAAGGCAGCCCCTCAAACTCAGGCAGCCTCTCAAACTAAGGCAGCTTGTCAAACTAAGGCAGCCTGTCAAACTAAGGCAGCCTGTCAAACTGAGGCAGCCGCTCAAACAAAGGCAGACTCTCAAACTAAGGCAACCCCTCAAACTTAGGCAGCCACTCAAACTAAGGCAGCCACTCAAACCAAGGCAGACTCACAAACTAAGGCAGCCTCTCAAACTAAGTCAGCCGCTCAATCTGAGGCAGCCCCTCAATCTGAGGCAGCCCCTCAAACTAAGGCAGCCCCTCAAACTAAGGCAGCCGCTCAAACTATTGCAGCCCCTCAATCTAAGGCAGCCCCTCAAACTAAGGCAGCCCCTCAAACTAAGGCAGCCCCTCAAACTAAGTCAGCCCCTCAAACTAAGGCAGCCCCTCAAACTAATGCAGCCACTCAATCAAAGGCAGACTCTCAAACTAATGCAGCCGCTCAAACTAAGGCAGCCCCTCAAACTCAGGCAGCCTCTCAAACTAACGCAGCCGCTGAAACTAAGGCAGCCTGTCAAAGTAAGGCAGACCCTCAAACTAAGGGAGCGCCTCAACCAAAGGCAGCCCCTCAAACTAATGCAGCCGCTCAAATTAAGGCAGCCCCTCAAGCTAAGGCAGCCTCAAAAAGTAAGGCAGACCCTCAAACTAAGGCAGACTCTCAAACTGAGGCAGACTCTCAAACTAAGGGAGCGCCTCAACCAAAGGCAGCCCCTCAAACTAATGCAGCCGCTCAAATTAAGGCAGCCCCTCAAACTAAGGAAGCCTCTATAAGTAAGGCAGACACTCAAACTAAGGCAGCCGCTCAAACTAAGGAAGACTCTCAAACTAAGGCAGCCCCTCAAACTAAGGCAGCCGCTCAAACTAATGCACACTCTCAAACTGAGGCAGCCGCTCAAACTAAGCCAGACGCTCAAACGAAGGCAGCCTCTCCAATTAAGGCAGCCGCTCAAACTAAGGCAGCCCCTCAAAGTAAGGCAGCCTCTCAAACTAAGGCACTCCCTCAAACTAATGCAGCCCCTCAATCTAAGGCAGCCCCTCAATCTAAGGCAGCCCCTCATTCTAATGCAACCCCTCAAACTAATGCAGCCCCTCAAACTAAGGCAGCCCCTCAAACTAAGGCAGCCCCTCAAACTAAGCCATCCCCTCAAACTAAGGCAGACTCTCAAACTAAGGCAGACTCTCAAACTAATGCAGCCACTCAATCTAAGGCAGCCCCTCAAACTAAGCTAACCACTCAAACTAAGGCAGCCCCTCAAACTGAGGCAGCCCCTCAAAATAATGCAGACCCTCAAACTAATGCAGACCCTCAATCTAATGCAGCACCTCAAACTAATGCAGCCACTCAATCAAAGGCAGACTCTCAAACTAATGCAGCGCCTCAAACAAAGGCAGCCCCTCAAACTAACGCAGCCGCTCAAATTAAGGCAGCCCCTCAAACTAAGGCAGCCTCTAAAAGAAAGGCAGACCCTCAAACTAAGGCAGCTGGTCAAACTATGGCAGCCGCTAAAACTAATGCAGCCCCTCAATCTGAGGCAGCCCCTCAAACTAAGGCAGCCCCTCAAACTAAGGCAGCCCCTCAAACTAATGCAGCCCCTCAATCTAAGGCAGCCCATCAAACAAATGCAGCCCCTCAAACTACGTCAGCCCCTCAAACTAAGTCAGCCCCTCAAACTAATGCAGCCACTCAATCAAAGGCAGACTCTCAATCTAATGCAGCCGCTCAAGCTAAGGCAGCCCCTCAAACTCAGGCAGCCTCTCAAACTAACGCAGCCGCTCAAACTGAGGCAGCCTGTCAAAGTAAGGCAGACCCTCAAACTAAGGGAGCGCCTCAACCAAAAGCAGCCCCTCAAACTAATGCAGCCGCTCAAATTAAGGCAGCCGCTCAAATTAAGGCAGACCCTCAAACTAAGGCAGCCGGTCCATCTAAGGCAGCCGCTCAAACTAAGGCAGCCGCTCAAACTCAGGCAGCCGCTCAAACTCAGGCAGCCTCTCAAATTAAGGCAGCCGCTCAAACTAAGGCAGCCGCTAAAACTAATGCAGCCCCTCAATCTGAGGCAGCCCCTCAAACTAAGGCAGCCCCTCAAACTAAGGCAGCCCCTCAAACTAATGCAGCCGCTCAAATTAAGGCAGTCCCTCAAACTAAGGCAGCCTCAAAAGTTAAGGCAGACCCTCAAACTAAGGCAGCCGCTCATACTAAGGCAGACTCTCAACCAAAGGCAGCCCCTCAAACTAATGCAGCCGCTCAAATTAAGGCAGCCCCTCAAACTAAGGAAGCCACTAAAAGTAAGGCAGACCCTCAAACTAAGGCAGCCGCTCAAACTAAGGAAGAGTCTCAAACTAAGTCAGCCCCTCAAACTAAGGCAGCCGCTCAAACTAATGCACACTCTCAAACTGAGGCAGCCGCTCAAACTAAGCCAGCTGCTCAAACTAAGGCAGCCTCTCAAATTAAGGCAGCCGCTCAAACTAAGGCAGCCCCTCAAAGTAAGGCAGCCCCTCAAACTAAGGCACTCCCTCAAACTAATGCAGCCCCTCAATCTAAGGCAGCCCCTCATTCTGATGCAACCCCTCAAACTAATGCAGCCCCTCAAACTAAGGCAGCACTTCTAACTAAGCCAACCCCTCGAACTAATGAATCCCCTCAAACTAAGGCAGACTCTCAAACTAATGCAGCCACTCAATCTAAGGCAGCCCCTCAAACTAAGCTAACCCCTCAAACTAAGGCAGCCCCTCAAACTGAGGCAGCCCCTCAAAATAATGCAGCCCCTCAAACTAATGCAGATCCTCAATCTAATGCAGCCCCTCAAACTAATGCAGCCACTCAATCAAAGGCAGCCTGTCAAACTAATGCAGCGCCTCAACCAAAGGCAGCCCCTCAAACTAATGCAGCCGCTCAAATTAAGGCAGCCCCTCAAACTAAGGCAGCCTCTAAAAGTAAGGCAGACCCTCAAACTAAGGCAGCCGCTCAAACAAAGGCAGACTCTCAAACTAAGGCAGCCCCTCAAACTAAGGCAGCCGCTCAAACTAATGCAGACTCTCAAACTAAGGCAGCCGCTCAAACTAAGGCAGCCGCTCAAACTCAGGCAGCCTCTCAAATTAAGGCAGCCGCTCAAACTAAGACAGCCCCTCAAAGTAAGGCAGCCCCACAAACTAAGGCACTCCCTCAAACTAATGCAGCCCCTCAATCTAAGGCAGCCCCTCATTCTGATGCAACCCCTCAAACTAATGCAGCCCCTCAAACTAAGGCAGCACTTCTAACTAAGCCAACCCCTCGAACTAATGAATCCCCTCAAACTAAGGCAGACTCTCAAACTAATGCAGCCCCTCAATCTAAGGCAGCCCCTCATAATAATGCAGCCCCTCAAACAAATGCAGTCCCTCAATCTAATGAAGCCCCTCAAACTAATGCAGCCACTCAATCAAAGGCAAGCTCTCAAACTAATGCAGCCACTCAATCAAAGCCAGACCCTCAAACTCAGCCAACCACTCAAACTAAGGCAGCCCCTCAAACTAAGGCAGACTCTCAAACTAATACAGCCCCTGAAAGTAAGGCATCCCCTCAAACTAAGGGAGCGCCTCAACCAAAGGCAGCCCCTCAAACTAAGGCAGCCCCTCTAACGAAGCCAACCCATCAAACTAAGGCATCCCCTCAAACTAAGGCAGAATCTCAAACTAATGTAGCCCCTCAATCTAAGGCAGCCCCTTAATCTAAGACAACCCCTCAAACTAATGCAGCCCGTCAAACCAAGGCAGCCGCTCAAAATAAGGCAGCCCCTTAAACTAAGGCAGCCGCTCAAACTCAGGCAGCCACTCAGCTCAGTCAGCCGCTCAAACTAAGGCAGCCCCTCAAACTGAGACAGCCCCTCAAACTGAGACAGCCCCTCAGTCTAAAGCAGTCCCTCAAACTCAGGCAGCCTCTCAATCTAAGGCAGCCGCTCAAACTAAGGCAGCCCCTCAAACTAAGACAGTCGCTCAAACTAAGGCTGCCGCTCAAATTAAGGCTGCCGCTCAAATTAACGCAGCCCCTCAAACTGTGGCAGAATCTCAAACGAAGGCAGACACTCAAACTTAGGCAGCCTCTCAAACTAAGGCTGCCCCTTAAACTAATGCAGCCCCTCAAACTAATGCAGAACTCTATCTAAGGCAGCGCCTCAAACTAATGCAGCCCCTCAAACTAATGCAGCCCCTCAAACTAGTGCAGCCCCTCAAACTAGTGCAGCCCCTCAAACTAATGCAGCCCCTCAAACTAATGCAGCCCCTCAATCTAAGGCAGCCCCTCAAACTAATGCAGCCACTCAATGAAAGGCAGACTCTCAAACCAATGCAGCCACTCAATCAAAGGCAGCCCCTCAAACTAAGGCAGCTCCTCAAACTAAGGCAGCCCCTCAAACTGACGCTGCCCCTTAAAGTAAGGCAGCCCTACAAACTAAGGGAGCGCCTCAACAAAAGGCAGCCCCTCAAACTAAGGCAGCCGCTGAAACTAAGGCAGCCTGTCAAACGAAGGCAGCCGCTCAAACTAAGGCAGACTCTCAAACTAAGGCAACCCCTCAAACTAAGGCAGCCGCTCAAACTAAGGCAGACTCTCAAACTAAGGCAGCCTCTCAAACTAAGTCAGCCCCTCAAACTAAGGCAGCCGCTCAAACTAAGGCAGCCCCTCAATCTAAGGCAGACCCTCAATCTAAGGCAGCCCCACAACTAAGGCAGCCGCTCAAAATAAAGCAGCCCATCAAACTAATGCAGCCCCTCAAACTAAAGCAGCCCCTCAAACTAAAGCAGCCGCTCAAACTAATGCAGCCCCTCAATCCAAGGCAGCCCCTCAACTAACGCAGCCGCTCAAAATAAAGCATCCCATCAAACAAATGCAGCCCCTCAAATTACGTCAGCCCCTCAAACTAAGTCAGCCCCTCAAACTAATGCAGCCACTCAATCAAAGCCAGACTCTCAAACTAATGCAGCCGCTCAAACTAAGGCAGCCCCTCTAACCCAGGTAGCCTCTCAAACTAACGCAGCAGCTCAAACTAAGGCAGCTTGTCAAAGTAAGGCGGACCCTCAAACTAAGGGAGCGCCTCAACCAAAGGGAGCCCTTCAAACTAATGCAGCCGCTCAAATTAAGGCAGCCCCTCAAACTAAGGCAGCCTCTAAAAGTAAGGCAGACCCTCAAATTAAGGCAGCCGCTCAAACTAAGGCAGCCTCTAAAAGTAAGGCAGCCGCTCAAACTAAGGCAGCCGCTCAACCTAAGTCAGCCGCTCAAACGAAGGCAGCCTCTGAAATTAAGGCAGCCGCTCAAACTAAGGCAGCCCCTCAAAGTAAGGCAGCCTCTCAAACTAAGGCACTCACTCAAACTAATGCAGCCCCTCAATCTAAAGCAGCCCCTCATTCTAAGCCAACCCCTCAAACTAAGGCATCCCCTCAAACTAAGGCAGACTCTCAAACTAATGCAGCCACTCAATCTAAGGCAGCCCCTCAAACTAAGCCAACCCCTCAAACTAAGGCAGCCCCTCAAACTAAGGCAGCCCCTCAAAATAATGCGGCCCCTCAAAATAATGCAGACCATCAAACTAATGCAGCCCCTCAAACTAATGCAGCCCCTCACTCAAAGGCAGACTCTCAAACTAATGCAGCCACTCCATCTAAGGCAGCCCCTCAAACTAAGCCAACCCCTCAAACTAAGGCAACCCCTCAAACTGAGGCAGCCCCTCAAAATAATGCGGTCCCTCAAACTAATGCAGACGCTCAATCTAATGCAGCACCTCAAACTAATGCAGCCACTCACTCAAAGGCAGACTCTCAAACTAATGCAGCCCCTCAATCTAAGGCAGCTCCTCATTCTAATGCAACCCCTCAAACTAATGCAGCCCCTCAAACTAAGGCAGCCCCTCAAACTAAGGCAGCCCCTCAAACTAAGGCAGCCCCTCTAACTAAGCCAACCCCTCAAACTAAGGAAGCCGATCAAAGTAATGCAGCCCCTCAAACAAATGCAGCCCCTCAATCTAATGCAGCCCCTCAAACTAATGCAGCCACTCAATCAAAGGCAAGCTCTCAAACTAAATGCAGCCACTCAATCAAAGGCAGACTCTCAAACTAATGCAGCCCCTTAAAGTAAGGCAGCCCCTCAAACTAAGGGAGCGCCTCAACCAAAGGCAGCCCCTCAAACTAAGGCAGCCCCTCTAACTAAGCCAACCCATCAAACTAAGGCATCCCCTCATACTAAGGCAGACTCTCAAACTAATGCAGCCACTCAATCTAAGGCAGCCCCTCAAACAAAGCCAACCACTCAAACTAAGGCATCCCCTCAAACTTAGGCAGACTCTCAAACTAATGCAGCCCCTCAATCTAAGGCAGCCCCTTAATCTAAGACAGCCCCTCAAACCAAGGCAGCCGCTCAAACTAAGGCAGCCCCTCAAACTAAGGCAGCCGCTCAAACTAAGGCAGCCCCTCAAACTAAGGCAGCCCCTCAAACTCAGGCAGCCGCTCAAACTAAGGCAGCCCCTCAAACTGAGACATCCGCTCAAACTAATGCAGCCCCTCAGTCTAAAGCAGCCCCTCAAACTCAGGCAGCCTCTCAATCTAAGGCAGAAGCTCAAACTAAGGCAGCCCCTCAAACTAAGACAGTGGCTCAAACTAATGCAGCCCCTCAAACTAAGGCAGCCGCTGAAATTAATGCAGCCCCTCAAACTATGGCAGACTCTCAAACGAAGGCAGCCCCTCAAACTTAGGCAGCCTATCAAACTAAGGCTGCCCCTTAAACTAATGCAGCCCCTCAAACTAATGCAGAACTCTATCTGAGGCAGCCACTCAAACTAATGCAGCCCCTCAAACTAATGCAGCCCCTCAAACTAATGCAGCCCCTCAATCAAAGGCAGCCCTTCAAACTAATGCACCCCCTCAAACTCATGCAGCCCCTCAAACTAATGCAGCCCCTCAATCTAAGGCAGCCCCTCAAACTAATGCAGCCACTCAATCAAAGGCAGACTCTCAAACTAATGCAGTCACTCAATCAAAGGCAGCCCCTCAAACTAAGGCAGCCCCTCAAACTAAGGCAGACTCTCAAACTGACGCTGCCCCTTAAAGTAAGGCAGCCCTACAAACTAAGGGAGCGCCTCAACCAAAGGCAGCCCCTCAAACTAATGCAGCCGCTCAAACTAAGGCAGCCCCTCAAACTCAGGCAGCCTCTCAAACTAAGGCAGCCACTGAAACTAAGGCAGCCTGTCAAACTAAGGCAGCCGATCAAACTAAGGCAGACTCTCAAACTAAGGCAACCCCTCAAACTAAGGCAACCCCTCAAACTAAGGCAGCCGCTTAAACTAAGGCAGACTCTCAAACTAAGGCAGCCTCTCAAACTAAGGCAGCCTCTCAAGCTAAGGCAGCCGCTCAATCCAAGGCAGCCCCTCAAACTAAGGCAGCCCCTCAAACTAAGGCAGCAGCTCAAACTAATGCAGCCCCTCAATCTGAGGCAGCCCCTCAACTAAGGCAGACCCTCAAAATAAAGCATCCCATCAAACTAATGCACCCGTCAATCTAAGGCAGCCCATCAAACAAATGCAGCCCCTCAAACGACGTCAGCCCCTCAAACTAAGTCAGACCCTCAAACTAATGCAGCCACTCAATCAAAGGCAGACTCTCAAACTAATGCTGCCGCTCAAAGTAAGGCAGCCCCTCAAACCCAGGCAGCCTCTCAAACTAACGCAGCCGCTCAAAATAAGGCAGCCTGTCAAAGTAAGGCAGACCCTCAAACTAACGGAGCGCCTCAACCAAACGCAGCCCATCAAACTAATGCAGCCGCTCAAATTAAGGCAGCCCCTCAAACTAAGGCAGCCTCTAAAAGTAAGGCAGACCCTCAAACTAAGGCAACCGCTCAAACTAAGGCAGACTCTCAAACTAAGGCAGACCCTCAAACTAAGGGAGCGCCTCAACTAAAAGCAACCCCTCAAACTAATGCAGCCGCTCAAATTAAGGCAGCCCCTCAAACTAATGCAGCCTCTAAAAGTAAGGCATACCCTCAAACTAAGGCAGCCGCTCAAACTATGGCAGACTCTCAAACGAAGGCAGCCCCTCAAACTTAGGCAGCCTATCAAACTAAGGCTGCCCCTTAAACTAATGCAGCCCCTCAAACTAATGCAGAACTCTATCTGAGGCAGCCCCTCAAACTAATGCAGCCCCTCAAACTAATGCAGCCCCTCAAACTAATGCAGCACCACAATCTAAGGCAGCCCCTCAAACTAATGTAGCCACTCCAACTAATGCAGCCCCTCAAACTAATGCAGCCCCTCAATCAAAGGCAGCCCTTCAAACTAATGCACCCCCTCAAACTCATGCAGCCCCTCAAACTAATGCAGCCCCTGAATCTAAGGCAGCCCCTCAAACTAATGCAGCCACTCAATCAAAGGCAGACTCTCAAACTAATGCAGTCGCTCAATCAAAGGCAGCCCCTCAAACTAAGGCAGCCCCTCAAACTAAGGCAGACTCTCAAACTAAGGCAGACTCTCAAACTAACACTGCCCCTTAAAGTAAGGCAGCCCTACAAACTAATGGAGCGCCTCAACCAAAGGCAGCCCCTCAAACTAATGCAGCCGCTCTAACTAAGGCAGCCTCTCAAACTAAGGCAGCCGCTCAAACTAAGGCACACTCTCAAACTAAGGCAACCCCTCAAACTAAGGCAGCCGCTTAAACTAAGGCAGACTCTCAAACTAAGGCAGCCTCTCAAACTAAGGCAGCCTCTCAAACTAAGTCAGCCGCTCAATCCAAGGCAGCCCATCAAACTAAGGCAGCCCCTCAAACTAAGGCAGCCGCTCAAACTAATGCAGCCCCTCAATCTGAGGCAGCCCCTCAACTAAGGCAGCCGCTCAAAATAAAGCATCCCATCAAACTAATGCACCCCTCAATCTAAGGCAGCCCATCAAACAAATGCAGCCCCTCAAACTACGTCAGCCCCTGAAACTAAGTCAGCCCCTCAAACTAATGCAGCCACTCAATCAAAGGCAGACTCTCAAACTAATGCAGCCGCTCAAAGTAAGACAGCCCCTCAAACCCAGGCAGCCTCTCAAACTAACGCAGCCGCTCAAAATAAGGCAGCCTGTCAAAGTAAGGCAGACCCTCAAACCAAGGGAGCGCCTCAACCAAAGGCAGCCCCTCAAACTAATGCAGCCGCTCAAATTAAGGCAGCCCCTCAAACTAACGCAGCCTCTAAAAGTAAGGCAGACCCTCAAGCTAAGGCAACCGCTCAAACTAAGGCAGACTCTCAAACTAAGGCAGATCCTCAAACTAAGGGAGCGCCTCAACTAAAAGCAGCCCCTCAAACTAATGCAGCCGCTCAAATTAAGGCAGCCCCTCAAACTAATGCAGCCTCTAAAAGTAAGGCAGACCCTCAAACTAAGGCAGCCGCTCAAACTAAGGCAGACTCTCAAACTAAGGCAGCCCCTCAAACTAAGGCAGCCCCTCAAACTAAGGCAGCCGCTCAAACTAATGCAGACTCTCAAACTGAGGCAGCCGCTCAAACTAAGTCAGCCGCTCAAACTAAGGCAGCCTCTCAAATTAAGGCAGCCGCTCAAACTAAGGCAGCTCCTCAAAGTAAGGCAGCCTCTCAAAATAAGGCACTCCCTCAAAGTAATGCAGCCCCTCAATCTAAGGCAGCCCCTCATTCTAATGCAACCCCTCAAACTAATGCAGCCCCTCAAACTGAGGCAGCCCCTCAAACTAAGGCAGCCCCTCGAACTAAGCCAACCCCTCAAATGAAGGCATCCCCTCAAACTAAGGCAGACTTTCAAACTAATGTAGCCACTCAATATAAGGCAGCCCCTCAAATTAAGCCAAACCCTCAAACTAAGGCAGCCCCTCAAAATAATGCAGCCCCTCAAACTAATGCAGACCCTCAATCTAATGCAGCCCCTCAAACTAATGCAGCCACTCAATCAAAGGCAGACTCTCAAACTAATGCAGCCACTCAATCAAAGGCAGCCCCTCAAACTCAGCCAACCGCTCAAACTAAGGCAGCCCCTCAAACTAAGGCAGACCCTCAAACTAATGCAGCCCCTCAATCGAAGGCAGCCCCTCATTCTAATGCAACCCCTCATACTAAGGCAGCCCCTCTAACTAAGCCAACCCCTCAAACTAAGGAATCCCCTCAAACTAAGGCAGACCCTCAAACTAATGCAGCCACTCAATCAAAGGCAGCCCCTCAAACTCAGCCAACCCCTCAAACTAAGGCAGCCCCTCAAACTAAGGCAGTCTCTCAAACTAATGGATCCCCTCAATCGAAGGCAGCCCCTCAAACTAAGGGAGTGCCTCAACCAAAGGCAGCCCCTTAAACTAAGGCAGCCCCTCAAACTAAGGCAGATTCTCAAACTAATGCAGCCACTCAATCTCAGGCAGCCCCTCAAACAAAGACAACCCCTCAAACTAAGGCATCCCCTCAAACGAAGGCAGACTCTCAAACTAATGCAGCCCCTCAATCTAAGTCTGCCCCTGAATCTAAGACAGCCCCTCAAACTAATGCAGCCCCTCAAACCAAGGCAGCCCCTCAAACTAAGGCAGCCGCTCAAACTAAGGCAGCCCCTCAAACTCAGGCAGCCGCTCAAACTAAGGCAGCCCCTCAAACTGAGACAGCCGCTCAAACTAATGCAGCCCCTCAGTCTAAAGCAGCCACTCAAACTCAGGCAGCCTCTCAATCTAAGGCAGCCGCACATACTAAGGCAGCCCCTCAAACTAAGACAGTCGCTCAAACTAATGCAGCCCCTCAAACTAAGGCAGCCGCTCAAATTGAGGCAGCCCCTCAAACAATGGCAGTCTCTCAAACGAAGGCAGCCCCTCAAACTTAGGCAGCCTCTCAAACTAAGGCTGCCCCTCAAAATAATGCAGCCCCTCAAACTAATGCAGTACTCTACCAAAGGCAGTCCCTCAAACTAAGGCAGCCCCTCAAACTAATGCAGCCCCTCAAACTAATGCAGCCCCTCAAACTAATGCAGCCCCTCAATCAAAGGCAGCCCCTCAAACTAATGCAGCCACTCAATCAAAGGCAGTCTCTCAAACTAATGCAGCCACTCAATCAAACGCAGCCCCTCAAACTAAGCCAACCCCACAAACTAAGGCAGCCCCTCAAACTAATGCAGACTCTCAAACTGACGCTGCCTCTGAAAGTAAGGCAGCCCTGCAAACTAAGGGAGCGCCTCAACCAAAGGCAGCCCCGCAAACTAATGCAGCCGCTCAAACTAAGGCAGCCCCTCAAACTCAGGAAGCCTCTCAAACTAAGGCAGCCGCTGAAACTAAGGCAGCCGCTGAAACTAAGGCAGCCGCTGAAACTAAGGCAGCCTGTCAAAATAAGGCAGCCGCTCAAACTAAGGCAGACTCTCAAACTAAGGCAACCCCTCAAACTAAGGCAGCCGCTCAAACTAAGGCAGACTCTCAAACTAGGGCAGACTCTCAAACTAAGGCAGCCTCTCAAACTAAGTCAGTCGCTCAAACTAATGCAGCCCCTCAATCGAAGGCAGCCCCTCAACTAAGGCAGCCGCTCAAACTAACGCAGCCGCTCAAACTAAGGCAGCCTCTAAAAGTAAGGCAGACCCTCAAACTAAGGCAGCCGCTCAATCTAAGGCAGACTCTCAAACTAAGGCAGACCCTCAAACTAAGGGAGCGCCTCAACTAAAAGCAGCCCCTCAAACTAATGCAGCCGCTCAAATTAAGGCAGCCCCTCAAACTAATGCAGCCTCTAAAAGTAAGGCAGACCCTCAAATTAAGGCAGCCGCTCAAACTAAGGCAGACTCTCAAACTAAGGCAGCCCCTCAAACTAAGGCAGCCGCTCAAACTAATGCAGACTCTCAAACTAAGGCAGCCGTCAAACTAAGGCAGCCACTCAAACTAAGGCAGCCTCTCAAATTAAGGGAACCGCTCAAACTAAGGCAGCCCCTCAAAGTAATGCAACCCCTCAATCTAAGGCAGCCCCTCATTCTAATGCAACCCCTCAAACTAATGCAGCCCCTCAAACTAAGGCAGCCCCTCAAACTAAGGCAGCCCCTCTAACTAAGCGAACCCCTCAAACGAAGGCATCCCCTCAAACGAAAGCAGACTCTCAAACTAAAGCAACCACTCAATCTAAGGTAGCCCCACAAGCTAAGCCAACCCCTCAAACTGAGGCAGCCCCTCAAAATAAAGCAGCCCCTCAAACTAATGCAGACCCTCAATCTAATGCAGCCCCTCAAACTAATGCAGCCACTCAATCAAAGGCAGACTCTCAAACTAATGCAGCCCCTCAATCAAAGGCAGCCCCTCAAACTCAGCCATCCCCTCAAAGTAAGGCAGCCCCTCAAACTAAGGCAGTCTCTCAAACTAATGCAGCCCCTCAATCGAAGGCAGCCCCTCAATCGAAGGCAGCCCCTCATTCTAATGCAACCCCTCAAACTAATGCAACCCCTCAAACTAATGCAGCCCCTCAAACTAAGGAATCCCCTCAAACTAACGCAGACTCTCAAACTATTGCAGCCACTCAATCTAAGGCAGCCCGTCAAACTAAGCCAACCTCTCAAACTAAGACAGCGCCTCAAACTAAGGCAGCCCCTCAAACTAAGGCAGCCCCTCAAACTAATGCAGCCCTCAATCTAAGGCAGCCCATCAAACAAATGCAGCCCCTCAAACTACGTCAGCCCCTCAAACTAAGTCAGCCCCTCAAACTAATGCAGCCACTCAATCAAAGGCAGACTCTCTAACTAATGCAGCCGCACAAACGAAGGCAGCCCCTCAAACCCAGGCAGCCTCTCAAACTAACGCAGCCGCTCAAACTAAGGCAGCCTCTAAAAGTAAGGCAGACCCTCAAACTAAGGCAGCCGCTCAAACTAAGGCAGACTCTCAAACTAAGGCAGACCCTCAAACTAAGGGAGCGCCTCAACTAAAAGCAGCCCCTCAAACTAATGCAGCCGCTCAAATTAAGGCAGCCCCTCAAACTAATGCAGCCTCTAAAAGTAAGGCAGACCCTCAAATTAAGGCAGCCGCTCAAGCTAAGGCAGACTCTCAAACTAAGGCAGCCCCTCAAACTAAGGCAGCCGCTCAAACTAATGCAGACTCTCAAACTAAGGCAGCCGTCAAACTAAGGCAGCCGCTCAAACTAAGGCAGCCTCACAAATTAAGGGAGACGCTCAAACTAAGGCAGCCCCTCAAAGTAAGGCAGCCCCTCAAAGTAAGGCAGCCTCTCAAACTAAGGCACTCCCTCAAAGTAATGCAGCCCCTCAATCTAAGGCAGCCCATCATTCTAATGCAACCCCTCAAACTAATGCAGCACCTCAAACTAAGGCAGCCACTCTAACTAAGCCAACCCCTCAAACGAAGGCATCCCCTCAAACTAAAGCAGACTCTCAAACTAATGCAGCCACTCAATCAAAGGCAGCCCCACAAACTAAGCCAACCCCTCAAACTAAGGCAGCCCCTCAAAATAATGCAGCCCCTCAAACTAATGCAGACCCTCAATCTAATGCAGCCCCTCAAACTAATGCAGCCACTCAATCAAAGGCAGACTCTCAAACTAATGCAGCCCCTCAATCAAAGGCAGCCCCTCAAACTCAGCCAACCCCTCAAAGTAAGGCAGCAGCTCAAACTAAGGCAGACTCTCAAACTAATGCAGCCCCTCAATCGAAGGCAGCCCCTCATTCTAATGCAACCCCTCAAACTAATGCAGCCCCTCAAACTAAGGCAGCCCCTCAAACTAAGCCAACCTCTCAAACTAAGGAATCCCCTCAAGCTAAGGCAGACTCTCAAACTAATGCAGCCACTCAATCTAAGGCAGCCCCTCAAACTAAGCCAACCCCTCAAACTAAGACAGCCCCTCAAACTAAGGCAGCCCCTCAAACTAAGGCAGCCCCTCAAAATAATACAGCCGCTCAAACAAACGCAGACCCTCAATCAAAGGCAAGCTCTCAAACTAATGCAGACACTGAATCAAAGGCAGCCCCTCAAACTCAGCCAACCACTCAAACTAAGGCAGCCCCTCAAACTAAGGCAGACTCTCAAACTAATGCAGCCCCTTAAAGTAAGGCAGCCCCTCAAACTAAGGGAGCGCCTCAACCAAAGGCAGCCCCTCAAACTAAGGCAGCCCCTCTAACTAAGCCAACCCCTCAAACTAAGGAATCCCCTCAAACTAAGGCAGACTCTCAAACTAATGCAGCCACTCAATCTACGGCAGCCCCTCAAACGAAGCCAACCCCTCAAACTAAGACAGCCCCTCAAACTCAGGCAGCCCCTCAAAATAATGCAGCCCCTCAAACAAATGCAGACCCTCAATCTAATGCAGCCCCTCAAACTAATGCAGCCACTCAATCAAAGGCAAGCTCTCAAACTAATGCAGCCACTCAATCAAAGGCAGCCCCTCAAACTCAGCCAACCACTCAAACTAAGGCAGCCCCTCAAACTATGGCAGACTCTCAAACTAATGCAGCCACTTAAAGTAAGGCAGCCTCTCAAACTAAGGGAGCGCCTCAACCAAAGGCAGCCCCTCAAACTAAGGCAGCCCCTCTAACTAAGCCAACCCATCAAACTAAGGCATCCCCTCATATTAAGGCAGACTCTCAAACTAATGCAGCCCCTCAAACAAAGCCAACCCCTCAAACTAAGGCATCCCCTCAAACTAAGGTAGACTCTCAAACTAATGCAGCCCCTCAATCTAAGACAGCCCCTCAAACTAATGCAGACCCTCAAACCAAGGCAGCCGCTCAAATTAAGGCAGCCCCTCAAACTAAGGCAGCCCCTCAAACTAAGGCAGCCGCTCAAACTCAGGCAGCCGCTCAAACTAAGGCATCCCCTCAAACTGAGACAGCCCCTCAAAATGAGACAGCCGCTCAAACTAATGCAGTCCCTCAGTCTAAAGCAGCCCCTCAAACTCAGGCAGCCTCTCAATCTAAGGCAGCCGCTCAAACTAAGGCATCCCCTCAAACTAAGACAGTCGCTCAAACTAATGCAGCCCCTCAAACTAAGGCAGCCGCTCAAATTAAGGCAGCCCCTCAAACTATGGCAGACTCTCAAACGAAGGCAGCCCCTTAAACTTAGGCAGCCTCTCAAACTAAGGCTGCCCCTTAAACTAATGCAGCCCCTCAAACTAATGCAGAACTCTACCTGAGGCAGCCCCTCAAACTAAGGCAGCCCCTCAAACTAAGGCAGACTCTCAAACTGACGCTGCCCCTTAAAGTAAGGCAGCCCTACAAACTAAGGGAGCGCCTCAACAAAAGGCAGCCCCTCAAACTAATGCAGCCGCTCAAACTAAGGCAGCCCCTCAAACTCAGGCAGCCTCTCAAACTGAGGCAGCCGCTGAAACTAAGGCAGCCTGTCAAACCAAGGCAGCCGCTCAAACTAAGGAAGACTCTCAAACTAAGGCAACCCCTCAAACTAAGGCAGCCGCTCAAACTAAGGCAGGCTCTCAAACTAAGGCAGCCTCTCAAACTAAGTCAGCCGCTCAATCTGAGGCAGCCCCTTAAACTAAGGCAGACCCTCAAACTAAGGCAGACCCTCAAACTAAGGCAGCCCCTCAATCTGAGGCAGCCCCTCAACTAAGGCAGCCGCTCAAAATAAAGCATCCCATCAAACTAATGCAGCCCCTCAAACTAAGGCAGCCCCTCAAACTAAGGCAGGCCTCAATCTAAGGCAGCCCATCAAACAAATGCAGCCCCTGAAACTACGTCAGCCCCTCAAACTAAGTCAGCCCCTCAAACTAAGTCAGCCCCTCAAACTAATGCAGCCACTCAATCAAAGGCAGACTCTCAAACTAATGCAGCCGCTCAACCTAAGGCAGCCCCTCAAACCCAGGCAGCATCTCAAACTAACGCAGCCGGTCAAAATAATGCAGCCTGTCAAAGTAAGGCAGACCCTCAAACTAAGGGAGCGCCTCAACAAAACGCAGCCCCTCAAACCAATGCAGCCGCTCAAATTAAGGCAGCCCCTCAAACTAAGGCAACCTCTAAAAGTAAGGCAGACCCTCAAACTAAGGCAGCCGCTCAAAATAATGCAGCCCCTCAAACTAATGCAGCCCCTCAATCTAAGGCAGCCCCTCAAACTAATGTACCCACTCAAACCAATGCAGCCCCTCAAACTAATGCAGCCCCTCAATCTAAGGCAGCCCCTCAAACTAATGCAGCCACTCAATCAAAGGCAGACTCTCAAACTAATGCAGCCACTCAATCAAAGGCAGCCCCTCAAACTAAGGCAGCCCCTCAAACTAAGGCAGACTCTCAAACTGACGCTGCCCCTTAAAGTAAGGCAGCCCTACAAACTAAGGGAGCGCCTCAACAAAAGGCAGCCCCTCAAACTAATGCAGCCGCTCAAACTAAGGCAGCCCCTCAAACTCAGGCAGCCTCTCAAACTAAGGCAGCCGCTGAAACTAAGGCAGCCTGTCAAACCAAGGCAGCCGCTCAAACTAAGGAAGACTCTCAAACTAAGGCAACCCCTCAAACTAAGGCAGCCGCTCAAACTAAGGCAGGCTCTCAAACTAAGGCAGCCTCTCAAACTAAGTCAGCCGCTCAATCTAAGGCAGCCCCTTAAACTAAGGCAGACCCTCAATCTAAGGCAGCCCCTCAAACTAATGTACCCACTCAAACCAATGCAGCCCCTCAAACTAATGCAGCCCCTCAATCTAAGGCAGCCCCTCAAACTAATGCAGCCACTCAATCAAAGGCAGACTCTCCAACTAATGCAGCCACTCAATCAAAGGCAGCCCCTCAAACTAAGGCAGCCCCTCAAACTAAGTAAGCCTGTCAAACTAAGGCAGCTTCTCAAAGTAAGGCAGACACTCAAACTAGTGGAGCGCCTCAACCAAAGGCAGCCCCTCAAACTAATGCAGCCGCTCAAATTAAGGCGGCCCCTCAAACTAATGCAGCCTCTCAAACTAAGGCTGCCTGTCAAACTAAGGCAGCCTCCAAAAGTAAGGCAGAACCTCAAACTAAGGCAGCCGCTCAAACTAAGGCAGACTCTCAAACTAAGGCAGCCCCTCAAAGTAAGGCAGCCGCTCAAACTAAGGCAGACTCTCAAACTAAGGCAGCCGCACAAACTAAGGCAGCCGCTCAAACTAAGGCAGCCACTCAAATTAAGGCAGCCCTCAAACTAATGCAGCCCCTCAATGTAAGGCAGCCCCTCAAAATAATGCAGCCACTCAATCAAAGGCAGACTCTCAAACTAATGCAGCAACTCAATCAAAGGCAGCCCCTCAAACTAGGCCAACCACTCAAACTAAGGCAGCCCCTCAAACTAAGGCAGCCCCTCAGACTATTGCACCCCCTCAAACTAATGCAGCCCCTGAAACTAAGGGAGCGCCTCAACCAAAGGCAGCCGCTCAAACTAAGCCAACCACTCAAACTAAGGCAGCCCCACAAACTAAGGGAGCGCCTCAACCAAAGGCAGCCCCTCAAACTAATGCAGCCGCTCAAACTAAGGCAGCCCCTCAAACTCAGGCAGCATCTCAAAGTAAGGCAGACTCTCAAACTATTGCAGCCTTTTAAAGTAAAGCAGCCCCACAAACTAAGGGAGCCCCTCAACCAAAGGCAGACAGTCAAACTAAGGCAGCCGCTCAAACTAAGGCGGACTCTCAAACTGAGCCAACCTCTCAAACTCAGTCAGCCGCTCAATCTAAGGCAGCCCCTCAAACTAAGGCAGCCCCTCAAACTAAGGCAGCCGCTCAAACTAATGCAGTCCCTCAATCTAAGTCAGCCCCTCAACTAAGGCAGCCCCTCAAACTAATGCAGTCCCTCAATCTAAGTCAGCCCCTCAACGAAGGCAGCCGCTCAAACTAAAGCAGCTCATCAAACTAATGCAGCCCCTCAATCTAAGGCAGCCCCTCAATCTAAGGCAGCCCCTCAAACTAATGCAGCCACTCAATCAAAGGCATACTCTCAAACTAATGCAGCCACTCAATCAAAGGCAGCCCCTCAAACTAAGCCTACCCCTCAAACTAATGCAGCCGCTCAAACTAAGGCAGCCCCTCAAACTCAGGCAGCCGCTCAAACTAAGGCAGCCCCTCAAACTCAGGCAGCCTCTCAAAGTAAGGCCGACCCTCAAACTAAGGCAGCCCCTCAAACTCAGGCAGCCTCTCAAACTAAGGCAACCCCTCAAACTAAGGCAGCCTGTCAAACTAAGGCAGCCTCTCAAAGTAAGGCAGACCCTCAATCTAAGGGAGCCCCTGAAACAAAGGCAGCACCTCAAACTAATGCAGCCGTTCAAATTAAGGCAGCCCCTCAAACTAATGCAGCCGCTCAAACTAAGGCAGCCCCTCAAACTCAGGCAGCCTCTGAAGCTAAGGCAGCCCCTCAACTAAGGCAGCCGCTCAAACTAAAGCAGCCCATCAAACTAATGCAGCCCCTCAAACGAAGCCTACCCCTCAAACTAATGCAGCCTTACAAACTAATACAGCCCCTCAAACTCAGGCAGCCTCTCAAACTAAGGAAGCCTGTCAAACTAAGGCAGCTTCTCAAAATAAGGCAGCTTCTCAAAATAAGGCAGACACTCAAACTAGTGGAGCGCCTCAACCAAAGGCAGCCCCTCAAACTAATGCAGCCGCTCAAATTAAGGCGGCCCCTCAAACTAATGCAGCCTCTCAAACTAAGGCTTCCTGTCAAACTAAGGCAGCCTCCAAAAGTAAGGCAGAACCTCAAACTAAGGCAGCCGCTCAAACTAAGGCAGACTCTCAAACTAAGGCAGCCCCTCAAAGTAAGGCAGCCGCTCAAACTAAGGCAGACTCTCAAACTAAGGCAGCCGCACAAACTAAGGCAGCCGCTCAAACTAAGGCAGCCTCTCAAATTAAGGCAGCCCCTCAAACTAAGGCAGCCCCTCAAACTAAGGCAGCCTCTCAAACTAAGGCACCCCCTCAAACTAATGCAGCCCCTCAATCTAAGGCAGCCCCTCAAACTAAGCCAACCCCTCATACAAAGGCAGCCCCTCAAACTAAGGCAGCCCCTCAAAATAATGCAGCCCATCAACTAATGCAGACCCTCAAACTAATGCAGCCCCTCAAACTATTGCAGCCACTCAATCAAAGGCAGTCTCTCAAACAAATGCAGCCACTCAATCAAAGGCAGCCCCTCAAACTAAGCCAACTCCTCAAACTAAGGCAGCCCCTCAATCTTAGGCAGCCCCTCAAACTAAGGCAGCCCCTCAAACTAAGGCAGCCTCTCAAAGTAAGGCAGACGCTCAAACTAAGGCAGCCGCTCAAACTAAGGCAGACTCTCAAACTAAGGCAGCCCCTCAAACTAAGGCAGCCTCTCAAACTAAGGCAGCCTCTCAAACTCAGTCAGCCGCTCAATCTAAGACAGCCCCTCAAACTAAGGCAGCCCATCAAACTAAGGCAGCCGCTCAAACTAAATCAGCCCATCAAACTAATGCAGCCCCTCAATCTAAGGCAGCCCCTCAAACTAAGGCAGCCCCTCAAACTAAGGCAGCGCCTCAATCTCAGGCAGCACCTCAAATTAAGGCAGCCCCTCAAACTACGGCTTCCTCTCAAACTAAAGCAGCCCCTCAAACTTAGGCAGCCTCTCAAACTAATGCAGCCCCTCAATCTAAGGCAGCCCCTCAAACTAATGCACCCCCTCAAACTAATGCAGCCCCTCAAACTAATGCAGCCCCTCAATCTAAGGCAGCCCCTCAAAATAATGCAGCCCCTCAAAATAATGCAGCCACTCAAACTAAAGCAGCCCATCAACCTAATGCAGCCACTCAATCAAAGGCAGCCCCTCAAACTAAGCCAACCCCTCAAACTAAGGCAGACTCTCAAACTAAGGCAGCCCCTCAATCTAAGGCAGCCCCTCAAACTAAGGCAGCCCCTCAAACTAAGCCAACCCCTCAAACAAAGGCAGCCACTCAAACTAAGGAGGCCCCTCAAAATAATGCAGCCCATCAACTAATGCAGACCCTCAATCTAATGCAGCCCCTGAAACTATTGCAGCCACTCAATCAAAGGCAGTCTCTCAAACTAATGCAGCCACTCAATCAAAGGCAGCCCCTCAAACTAAGCCAACTCCTGAAACTAAGGCAGCCCCTCAAACTAAGGCAGCCTCTCAAACTAATGCAGCCCCTCAATCTTAGGCAGCCCCTCAAACTAAGGCAGCCCCTCAAACTAAGGCAGCCCCTCAAACTAATGCAGCCCCTCAAACTAATGCAGCCCCTCAATCTAAGGCAGCCCCTCAAACAAATGCAGTACTCAATCAAAGGCAGACTCTCAAACTAATGCAGCCACTCAATCAAAGGCAGCCCCTCAAACTAAGCCAACCGCTCAAACTAAGGCAGCCTCTCAAACTCAGTCAGCCGCTCAATCTAAGACAGCCTCTCAAACTAAGGCAGCCCCTCAAACTAAGGCAGCCGCTCAAACTAAAGCAGCCCATCAACCTAATGCAGCCCCTCAATCTAAGGCAGCCCCTCAATCTAAGGCAGCCCCTCAAACTAAGGCAGCCCCTCAAACTAAGGCAGCGCCTCAATCTCAGGCAGCACCTCAAATTAAGGCAGGCCCTCAAACTATGGCTGACTCTCAAACTAAAGCAGCCCCTCAAACTTCGGCAGCCTCTCAAACTAGAGCAGCCCCTCAAACTAATGCAGCCCCTCAAACTAATGCAGAACTCTATCTAAGGCAGCCCCTCAAACTAAGGCATCCCCTCAAGGTAATGCAGCCCCTCAAACTAATGCAGCCCCTCAAACTAATGCAGCCCCTCAATCTAAGGCAGCCCCTCAATCTAAGGCAGCCCCTCAATCTAAGGCAGCCCCTCAAACTAATGCACCCCCTCAAACTAATGCAGCCCCTCAAACTAATGCAGCCCCTCAAACTAATGCAGCCCCTCAATCTAAGGCAGCCCCTCAATCTAAGGCAGCCCCTCAAAATAATGCAGCCCCTCAAAATAATGCAGCCACTCAATCAAAGGCAGACTCTCAAACTAATGCAGCCACTCAATCAAAGGCAGCCCCTCAAACTAAGCCAACCCCTCAAACTAAGGCAGACTCTCAAACTAAGGCAGCCCCTCAATCTAAGGCAGCCCCTCAATCTAAGGCAGCCCCTCAAACTAAGCCAACCCCTCAAACAAAGGCAGCCCCTCAAACTAAGTCAGCCCCTCAAACTAATGCAGTACTCAATCAAAGGCAGACTCTCAAACTAATGCAGCCACTCAATCAAAGTCAGCCCCTCAAACTAAGCCAACCCCTCAAACTAAGGCTGCCCTTCAAACTAAGGCAGACTCTCAAACTAATGCAGACCCTTAAAGTAAGGCAGCCCCTCAAACTAAGGGAGCCCCTCAACCAAAGGCAGCCGTTCAAACTAATGCAGCCACTCAAACTAAGGCAGCCCTTCAAAAAAAGGCAGCCTCTCAAACTAAGGCAGCCGCTCAAACTAAGGCAGCCTGTTAAAACCAAGGCAGCCTGTCAAACTAAGGCAGCCTCTCAAAGTAAGGCAGACGCTCAAACTAAGGCAGCCGCTCAAACTGAGGCAGACTCTCAAACTAAGGCAGCACCTCAAACTAAGGCAGCCTCTCAAACTCAGTCAGCCGCTCAATCTAAGGCAGCCCCTCAAACTAAGGCAGCCCCTCAAACTAAGGCAGCCGCTCAAACTGATGCAGCCCCTCAATCTAAGGCAGCCCCTCAACTCAGGCAGCCGCTCAAACTAAAGCAGCCCATCAAACTAATGCAGCCCCTCAATCTAAGGCAGCACCTCAAACTAAGGCAGCCCCTCAAACTAAGGCAGCGCCTCAATCTCAGGCAGCACCTCAAATTAAGGCAGCCCCTCAAACTATGGAAGACTCTCAAACTAGAGCAGCCCCTCAAACTTAGGCAGCCTCTCAAACTATGGCAGCCACTCAAACTAATGCAGCCCCTCAAACTAATGCAGAACTCTGTTGAAGGCAGCCCCTCAAACTCATGTCTTACCAACTTAATAGAATTCTTTGAGGAAGTGACAAAGTTGATTGATGACGGAAGGGCTGTCGATATCATATACATGGACTTCAGTAAGGCGTTTGATAAGGTTCCCCATGGCAGACTGATGGAGAAAGTGAAGGCGCTTGGGGTCCAAGGTGTACTAGCTAGATGGATAAAGAACTGGCTGGGCAACAGGAGACAGAGAGTAGCAGTAGAAGGGAGTTTCTCAAAATGGAGACGTGTGACCAGTGGTGTTCCACAGGGATCCGTGCTGGGACCACTGTTGTTTGTGATATACATTAATGATTTGGAGGAAAGTATAGGTGGACTGATTAGCAAATTTGCAGACGACACTAAGATTGGTGGAGTAGCAGATAGTGAAGGGGACTGTCAGAGAATACAGCAGAATATAGATAGATTGGAGAGTTGGGCAGAGAAATGGCAGATGGAGTTCAATCAGGGCAAATGCGAGGTGATGCATTTTGGAAGATACAATTCAAGAGTGAACTATACAGTAAATGGAAAAGTTCTGGGGAAAATTGATGTCCAGAGAGATTTGGGTGTTCAGGTCCACTGTTCCCTGAAGGTGGCAACGCAGGTAAATAGAGTGGTCAAGAAGGCATACGGCATGCTTTCCTTCATCGGTCGGGGCATTGAGTACAAGAGTTGGCAGGTCATGTTACAGTTGTATAGGACTTTGGTTCGGCCACATTTGGAATACTGCGTACAGTTCTGGTCGCCACATTATCAAAAGGATGTGGATGCTTTGGAAAGGGTGCAGAGGAGGTTCACCAGGATGTTGCCTGGTATGGAGGGCGCTAGCTATGAAGAGAGGTTGAGTAGATTAGGATTATTTTCATTAGAAAGACGGAGGTTGAGGGGGGACCTGATTGAGGTGTACAAAATCATGAGAGGTATAGACAGGGTGGATAGCAAGAAGCTTTTTCCCAGAGTGGGGGTTTCAATTACTAGAGGACACGAGTTCAAAGTGAAAGGGGAAAAGTTTACAAAGAAACAAAAAGAACAAAGATAATTACAGCACAGGAACAGGCCCTTCGGCCCTCCAAGCCTGCGCCGATCCAGATCCTCTCTCTAAACATGTCGCCTATTTTCTAAGGTTCTGCATCTCCTTTCTTCCTGCCCATTCATGTATCTGTCTAGATACATCTTAAAAGACTCCATCGTGCCCGCATCTACCACCTCCGCTGGCAATGCGTTCCAGGTGCCCACCACCCTCTGCGTAAAGAACTTTCCACGCATATCCCCCCTAAACTTTTCCCCTTTCACTTTGAACTCGTGTCCTCTAGTAATTGAAACACCAACTCTGGGAAAAAGCCTCTTGCTATCCACCCTGTCTATACCTCTCATGATTTTGTACACCTCAATCAGGTCCCCCCTCAACCTCCGTCTTTCTAATGAAAATAATCCTAATCTGCTCAACCTCTCTTCATAGCTAGCGCCCTCCATACCAGGCAACATCCTGGTGAACCTCCTCTGCACCCTCTCCAAAGCATCCACATCCTTTTGATAATGTGGCGACCAGAACTGTACGCAGTATTCCAAATGTGGCCGAACCAAAGTCCTAAACAACTGTAACATGACCTGCCAACTCTTGTACTCAATGCCCCGTCCGATGAAGGAAAGCATGCCGTATGCCTTCTTGACCACTCTATTTACCTGCGTTGCCACCTTCAGGGAACAGTGGACCTGAACACCCAAATCTCTCTGGACATCAATTTTCCCCAGGACTTTTCCATTTACTGTATAGTTCACTCTTGAATTGGATCTTCCAAAATGCATCACCTCGCATTTGCCCTGATTGAACTCCATCTGCCATTTCTCTGCCCAACTCTCCAATCTATCTATATTCTGCTGTATTCTCTGACAGTCCCCTTCACTATCTGCTACTCCACCAATCTTAGTGTCGTCTGCAAATTTGCTAATCAGTCCACCTATACTTTCCTCCAAATCATTAATGTATATCACAAACAACAGTGGTCCCAGCACGGATCCCTGTGGAACACCACTGGTCACACGTCTCCATTTTGAGAAACTCCCTTCTACTGCTACTCTCTGTCTCCTGTTGCCCAGCCAGTTCTTTATCCATCTAGCTAGTACACCTTGGACCCCAAGCGCCTTCACTTTCTCCATCAGCCTGCCATGGGGATCCTTATCAAACGCCTTACTGAAGTCCATGTATATGACATCGACAGCCCTTCCCTCATCAATCAACTTTGTCACTTCCTCAAAGAATTCTATTAAGTTGGTAAGACATGACCTTCCCTGCACAAAACCATGTTGCCTGTCACTGATGAGCCCATTTTCTTCCAAATGGGAATAGATCCTATCCCTCAGTATCTTCTCCAGCAGCTTCCCTACCACTGACGTCAGGCTCACCGGTCTATAATTACCTGGATTATCCCTGCTACCCTTCTTAAACAAGGGGACAACATTAGCAATTCTCCAGTCCTCCGGGACCTCACCCGTGTTTAAGGATGCTGCAAAGATATCTGTTAAGGCCCCAGCTATTTCCTCTCTCGCTTCCCTCAGTAACCTGGGATAGATCCCATCCGGACCTGGGGACTTGTCCACCTTAATGCCCTTTAGAATACCCAACACTTCCTCCCTCCTTATGCCGACTTGACCGAGAGTAATCAAACATCTGTTCCTAACCTCAACATCCGTCATGTCCCTCTCCTCGGTGAATACCGATGCAAAGTACTCGTTTAGAATCTCACCCATTTTCTCTGAGTCCAAGCATAACATTCCTCCTTTGTCCTTTAGTGGGCCAATCCTTTCTCTAGCTACCCTCTTTCTCCTTATATATGAATAAAAGGCTTTGGGATTTTCCTTAACCCTGTTTGCTAAAGATATTTCATGACCCCTTTTAGCCCTCTTAATTCCTCGTTTCAGATTGGTCCTACATTCCCGATATTCTTTCAAAGCTTCGTCTTTCATCAGCCGCCTAGACCTTATGTATGCTTCCTTTTTCCTCTTAGCTAGTCTCACAATTTCACCCGTCATGCATGGTTCCCTAATCTTGCCATTTCTATCCCTCATTTTCACAGGAACATGTCTCTCCTGCACGCTAATCAACCTCTCTTTAAAAGCCTCCCACATATCACATGTGGATTTACCTTCAAACAGCTGCTCCCAATCTACATTTCCCAGCTCCTGCCGAATTTTGGTGTAGTTGGCCTTCCCCCAATTTGGCACTCTCCCTTTTGGACCACTCTCGTCTTTGTCCATGAGTATTTTAAAGCTTACGGAATTGTGATCACTATTCCCAAAGTAGTCCCCTACTGAAACTTCAACAACCTGGCCGGGCTCATTCCCCAACACCAGGTCCAGTGTGGCCCCTTCCCGAGTTGGACTATTTACATACTGCTCTAGAAAACCCTCCTGGATGCTCCTTACAAATTCTGCTCCATCTGGACCTCTAACACTAAGCGAATCCCAGTCAATGTTGGGAAAATTAAAATCTCCTATCACCACCACCCTGTTGCTCCTACATCTTTCCATAATCTGTTTACATATTTGTACCTCTATCTCACGCTCGCTGTTGGGAGGCCTGTAGTACAGCCCCAACATTGTTACTGCACCCTTCCTATTTCTGAGTTCTGTCCATATTGCCTCACTGCTCGAGTCCTCCATAGTGCCCTCCTTCAGCACAGCTGTGATATCCTCTTTGACCAGTAATGCAACTCCTCCACCCCTTTTACCTCCCATTCTATCCCGCCTGAAGCATCGATATCCTGGGATATTTAGTTGCCAATCATGCCCTTCCCTCAACCAAGTCACAGTAATAGCAATAACATCATACTCCCAGGTACTAATCCAAGCCCTAAGTTCATCTGCCTTACCTACTACACCTCTTGCATTAAAACAAATGCACCTCAGACCACCAGTCCCTTTATATTCATCATCTGCTCCCTGCCTGCTCTTCCCCTTAGTCACACTGACTTCATTATCTAGTTCCTTACAGGCTTTTGTTACTACCTCCTTACTGTCAACTGACCTCAATTGGTTCCCATCCCCCTGCCACATTAGTTTAAACCCTCCCCAACAGCGTTAGCAAAAGCACCTCCAAGGACATTGGTTCCAGTCCGGCCCAGGTGTAGACCGTCCAATTTGTAATAGTCCCACCTCCCCCAGAACCGGTCCCAATGTCCCAAAAATCTGAACCCCTCCTTCCTGCACCATCTCTCAAGCCACGCATTCATCCTGACTATTCTTTCATTTTTACTCTGACTATCACGTGGCACTGGTAGTAATCCTGAGATTACTACCTTTGAGGTCCTACTTTTTAACTTGGCTCCTAACTCCCTAAACTCTGCATGTAGGACCTCATCCCGTTTTTTACCTATATCATCAGTGCCTATGTGCACAATGACAACTGGCTGTTCACCCTCCCCCTTTAGAATGTTCTGCAGCCGATCTGAGACGTCCCTGACCCGTGCACCTGGGAGGCAACATACCATTCGGGAGCCTCGTTTTCGACCACAGAACCGCCTATCTACTCCCCTTACAATCGAATCCCCTACGACTATAGCCCTTCCACGCTTTTTCCCGCCCTTCGGAACAGCAGAGCCAGCCACGGTGCCATGGACCTGGCTACTGCTGCCTTCCCCTGGTGAGCCATCTCCCTCAACAGTATCCAAAATGGTATACTTGTTTTGGAGGGAGATGACCGCAGGGGACTCCTGCGCTGCCTTCCTGCTCTTTCTCTGCCTTTTGGTCACCCATTCCCTTTCTCCCTCAGCAATCCTAATCTGCGGTGTGACCAATTCACTAAACGTGCTATCCACGACCTCCTCAGCATCGCGCATGCTCCAAAGTGAGTCCATCCGCAGCTCGAGAGCCGTCATGCGGTCTAACAAGAGCTGCAGCTGGACACACTTCCTGCACGTGAAGGAGTCAGGGTCATCAGCCATGTCCCTGAGCTCCCACATTGAGCAAGATGAGCATGATACGGGTCTGAGATCTCCTGCCATTTTTAATCTTAAGTTTAAACTTAGTTAAATGAAAAAGGAACGAAAAGTTTTTACCAATCACAATAAAACCAGAGAAATCGAAAAAGCCTTACCTTATAAACACCCCACCGAGTCCTTTTTTTTGGTTAGAGGAGGAGGGCGGGTGGGAGACACTACAAGTGTGGTGTCTCGGGTTCAGAAACCGCCCAAATATATAGTGTTTTACTTACCCAGCAGCCCCCTGGCCTCCGCCGAAAAACAAAAGGAAATTAAATTTACTTTCAAACTGACTTTCCCAGCTGCTCACCCGCTCACACGCTGCTCCCGAAAAAGCTGCTGCACTGAAAGGGGGGATATGCGTGGAAAGTTCTTTACGCAGAGGGTGGTGGGAACCTGGAATGCATTGCCAGCGGAGGTGGTAGATGCGGGCACGATGGAGTCTTTTAAGATGTATCTAGACAGATACATGAATGGGCAGGAAGAAAAGAGATACAGAAGCTGAGAAAATAGGCGACATGTTTAGAGAGAGGATCTGGATCGGCGCAGGCTTGGAGGGCCGAAGGGCCTGTTCCTGTGCTGTAATTATCTTTGTTCTTGTTCTTTGTTAAGGCATCCCCACAAAGTAATGCCGCCCCTCAAACTAATGCAGCCCCTCAAACTAATGCAGCCCCTCAATCTAAGGCAGCCCCTCAAACTAAGCCAACCCCTCAAACAAAGGCAGCCCCTCAAACTAAGGCAGCCCCTCAAAATAATGCAGCCCATCAACTAATGCAGACCCTCAATCTAATGCAGCCCCTCAAACTATTGCAGCCACTCAATCAAAGGCAGTCTCTCAAACTAATGCAGCCACTCAATCAAAGGCAGCCCCTCAAACTAAGCCAACTCCTCAAACTAAGGCAGACCCTCAAACTAAGGCAGCCTCTCAATCTAATGCAGCCCCTCAATCTTAGGCAGCCCCTCAAACTAAGGCAGCCCCTCAAACTAATGCAGCCCCTCAATCTAAGGCAGCCCCTCAAACTAAGGCAGCCTCTCAAAGTAAGGCAGACGCTCAAACTAAGGCAGCCGCTCAAACGAAGTCAGACTCTCAAACTAAGGCAGCCCCTCAAACTAAGGCAGCCTCTCAAACTAATGCAGCCACTCAATCAAAGGCAGCCCCTCAAACTAAGCCAACTCCTCAAACTAAGGCAGCCCCTCAAACTATGGCAGCCCCTCAAACTAATGCAGCGCCTCAAACTAATGCAGAACTCTATCTAAGGCAGCCCCTCAAACTAAGGCATCCCCTCAAAGTAATGCAGCCCCTCAATCTAATGCAGCCCCTCAAACTAATGCAGCCCCTCAATCTAAGGCAGCCCCTCAAACTAATGCACCCCCTCAAACTAATGCAGCCTCTCAATCTAATGCAGCCTCTCAATCTAATGCAGCCCCTCAATCTAAGGCAGCCCCTCAAAATAATGCAGCCGCTCAATCAAAGGCAGACTCTCAAACTAATGCAGCCACTCAATGAAAGGCAGCCCCTCAAACTAAGCCAACTCCTCAAACTAAGGCAGCCCGTCACACTAAGGCAGACTCTCAAACTAATGCAGCCCCTGAAAGTAAAGCAGACCCACAAACTAAGGGAGCGCCTCCACCAAAGGCAGCCCCTCAAACTAATGCAGCAGCTCAAACTAAGGCAGCCCCTCAAACTCAGGCAGCCTCTCAAAGTAAGGCAGCCGCTCAAACTAAGGAAGCCTCTCAAACTAAGGCAGCCCCTCAAACTAAGGCACACCCCTCAAACTAAGGCAGCCGCTCAAACAAAGGCAGCCGCTCAAACTAATGCAGCCCCTCAATCTGAGGCAGCCGCTCAAACTAATGCAGCCCCTCAAACTAAGGCAGCCGCTCAAACTAAGGCAGCCCCTCAAACTAAGGCAGCCCCTCAAACTAAGGCAGCCTCTCAAACTAATGCAGCCCCTTAAAGTAAGGCAGCCCCTCAAACTAAGGGAGCGCCTCAACCACATGCAGCCCCTAAAACTAATGCAGCCGCTCAAACTAAGGCAGCCCCTCAAACTCAGGCAGCCTCAAAAACTAAGGCAGCCGCTCAAACTAAGGCAGCCTGTCAAACTAAGGCAGCCTGTCAAGCTAAGGCAGCCTCTCAAAGTAAGGCAGCCCCTCAAACTAAGGCAGGCTGTCAAACTCAGGCAGCCTCTCAAACTAAGGCAGCTGCTCAAACTAAGGCAGCCTGTCAAACTAAGGCGGCCTCTCAAACTAAAGCAGCCGCTCCAACTAAGGCAGACTCTCAAACTAAGGCAGCCCCTCAAACTAAGGCAGCCGCTCAAAGTAAGGCAGACTCTCAAACTAAGGCAGCCTCTCAAACTATGTCAGCCACTCAAACTAAGGCAGACTCACAAACTAAGGCAGACCCTAAATCTAAGGCAGCCCCTCAAACTGAGGCAGCAACTCAAACTAAGGCAGCCTCTCAAACTAAGGCAGCCTCTCAAACTAAGGCAGCCCCTCAAACTAAGGCAGCCGCTCAAACTAAGGAAGCCCCTCAAACTTATGCAGCCGCTCAAACTAACGCAGCCGCTCAAACTAATGCAGCCCCTCAAACTAATGCAGCCCCTCAATCAATGGCAGCCCATCATTCTAAGGCAGCCCCTCAAACTAATGCATCCCCTCAAACGAAGGCAGCCGCTTAAACTAAGCCAGCCCCTCAAACTAATGTAGCCACTCAATCAAATGCAGCCACTCTAACTAAGCCAATATCTCAAACTAAGGCATCCCCTCAAACGAAGGCAGACACTCAAACCAATGCAGTTACTCAATCAAAGGCAGCCCCTCAAACTAAGCCATCCACTCAAACGAAGGCATCCCCTCAAACTAATGCAGCCCCTCAAACCAAGGCAGCCCCTCAAACGAAGCCATCCCCTCAAACTAAGGCAGCCCGTCAAACTAAGGCAGCCGCTCAAATTAAGGCAGCTCCTCAAACTGAGACAGCCGCTCAAACTAATGCAGCCCCTCAAACGAAGGCAGCCCCTTAAACTAAGCCAGCCCCTCAAACTAATGCAGCCACTCAATCAAAGGCAGCCCCTCTAACAAGCCAACACCTCAAACTGAGGCATCCCCTCAAACTAAGGCAGACTCTCAAACCAATGCAGCCACTCAATCAAAAGCAGCCACTCAAACTAAGCCAACCACTCAAACTACGGCAGCACCTCAAACTAAGGCAGCCCCTCAAATTAATGCAGCCCCTCAAACAAATGCAGCCCCTCAATCTAAGGCAGCCCGTTAAACTAAGGCAGCCCCTCAAACTAATGCAGCCCCTCAAACAAAGGCAGCCGCTCAAACTAAGGCAGCCCCTCAAACTATGGCAGCCGCTCAAACTAAGTCTTCCGCTCAACTAAGGCAGCCCCTCAAACTAAGGCAGCCGCTCAAACTAAGGCAGCCTCTAAAACTGAGACAGCCGCTCAAACTAATGCAGCCCATGAATCTAAGGCAGCCGCTCAAACTCAGGCAGCCTCTCAAACTAAGGCAGCCGCTCAAACTGAGGCAGCCCCTCAAACTAAGACAGCCGCTCAAACTAAAGCAGCCCCTCAAACTAAGGCAGCCGCTCAAATTAAGGCAGCCCCTCAAACTATGGCAGACTCTCAAACTAAAGCAGCCCCTCATACTTAGGCAGCCTCTCAAACTATGGCAGCCCCTCAAACTAATGCAGCCCCTCAAACTAATGCAGAACTCTATCCAAGGCAGCCCCTCAAAGTAATGCAGCCCCTCAAACTAATGCAGCCCCTCAAACTAATGCAGCCCCTCAATCTAAGGCAGCACCTCAAACTATTGCAACCCCTCAAACTAATGCAGCCCTCAAATTAATGCAGCCCCTCAATCTAAGGCAGCCCCTCAAAATAATGCAGCCACTCAATCAAAGGCAGACTCTCAAACAAATGCATCAACTCAATCAAAGGCAGCCCCACAAACTAAGCCAACCACTCAAACTAAGGCAGCCCCTCAAACTAAGGAAGCCCCTCAAACTATTGCACCCCCTCAAAGTAATGCAGCCTCTCAAACTAAGGGAGCGCCTCAACCAAAGACAGCCCCTCAAACTAAGCCTACCACTCAAACTAAGGCAGCCCCACAAACTAAGGGAGCGCCTCAACCAAAGGCAGCCCCTCAAACTAATGCAGCCGCTCAAACTAAGGCAGCCCCTCAAACTCAGGCAGCTTCTCAAAGTAAGGCAGAATCTCAAACTATTGCAGCCCCTTAAAGTAAAGCAGCCCCACAAACTAAGGGAGCCCCTCAACCAAAGGCAGACAGTCAAACTAAGGCAGCCTCTCAAACTAAGGCAGGCCCTCAAACTAAGGCAGCCGCTCAAACTAAGGCGGACTCTCAAACTAAGCCAACCTCTCAAACTAAGTCAGCCGCTCAATCTAAGGCAGCCCCTGAAACTAAGGCAGCCCCTCAAACTAAGGCAGCCGCTCAAACTAATGCAGTCCCTCAATCTAAGTCAGCCCCTCAACGAAGGCAGCCGCTCAAACTAAAGCAGCTCATCAAACTAATGCAGCCCCTCAATCTAAGGCAGCCCCTCAATCTAAGGCAGCCCCTCAATCTAAGGCAGCCCCTCAAACTAATGCAGCCACTCAATCAAAGGCAGACTCTCAAACTAATGCAGCCACTCAATCAAAGGCAGCCCCTCAAACTAAGCCTACCCATCAAACTAATGCAGCCGCTCAAACTAAGGCAGCCCCTCAGACTCAGGCAGCCGCTCAAACTAAGGCAGCCCCTCAAACTCAGGCAGCCTCTCAAAGTAAGGCAGACCCGCAAACTAAGGCAGCCCCTCAAACTCAGGCAGCCTCTCAAACTAAGGCATCCCCTCAAACTAAGGCAGCCTGTCAAACTAAGGCAGCCTCTCAAAGTAAGGCAGACCCTCAATCTAAGGGAGCCCCTGAAACAAAGGCAGCACCTCAAACTAATGCAGCCGTTCAAATTAAGGCAGCCCCTCAAACTAATGCAGCCGCTCAAACTAAGGCAGCCCCTCAAACTCAGGCAGCCTCTGAAGCTAAGGCAGCCCCTCAACTGAGGCAGCCGCTCAAACTAAAGCAGCCCATCAAACTAATGCAGCCCCTCAAACGAAGCCTACCCCTCAAACTAATGCAGCCGCACAAACTAATGCAGCCCCTCAAACTCAGGCAGCCTCTCAAACTAAGGCAGCCGCTCAAACTAAGTAAGCCTGTCAAACTAAGGCAGCTTCTCAAAGTAAGGCAGACACTCAAACCAGTGGAGCGCCTCAACCAAAGGCAGCCCCTCAAACTAATGCAGCCGCTCAAATTAAGGCGGCCCTCTAACTAATGCAGCCTCTCAAACTAAGGCTTCCTCTCAAACTAAGGCAGCCGCACAAACTAAGGCAGCCGCTCAAACTAAGGCAGCCTCTCAAATTAAGGCAGCCGCTCAAACTAAGGCAGCCCCTCAAACTAAGGCAGCCTCTCAAACTAAGGCACCCCCTCAAACTAATGCAGCCCCTCAATCTAAGGCAGCCCCTCAAACTAAGCCAACCCCTCAAACAAAGGCAGCCCCTCAAACTAAGGCAGACTCTCAACCTAATGCAGCCCCTTAAAGTAAGGCAGCCCCTCAAACTAAGGGAGCCCCTCAACCAAAGCCAGCCGTTCAAACTAATGCAGCCACTCAAACTAAGGCAGCCCTTCAAACACAGGCAGCCTCTCAAACTAAGGCAGTCGCTCAAACTAAGGCAGCCTGTCAAACTAAGGCAGCCTCTCAAAGTAAGGCAGACGCTCAAACTAAGGCAGCCGCTCAAACTAAAGCAGCCCCTCAAACTAAGGCAGCGCCTCAATCTCAGGCAGCACCTCAAATTAAGGCAGCCCCTCAATCTATGGAACACTCTCAAACTAGAGCAGCCCCTCAAACTTAGGCAGCCTCTCAAACTATGGCAGCCCCTCAAACTAATGCAGCCCCTCAAACTAATGCAGAACTCTATCGAAGGCAGCCCCTCAAACTCATGTCTTACCAACTTACTGGAAATCTTTGAGTAAGTGACAAAGTTGATTGATGACGGAAGGGCTGTCGATGTCATATACATGGACTTCAGTAAGGCGTTTGATAAGGTTCCCCATGGCAGACTGATGGAGAAAGTGAAGGCGCTTGGGGTCCAAGGTGTACTAGCTAGATGGATAAAGAACTGGCTGGGCAACAGGAGACAGAGAGTAGCAGTAGAAGGGAGTTTCTCAAAATGGAGACGTGTGACCAGTGGTGTTCCACAGGGATCCGTGCTGGGACCACTGTTGTTTGTTATATACATTAATGATTTGGAGGAAAGTATAGGTGGACTGATTAGCAAATTTGCAGACGACACTAAGATTGGTGGAGTAGCAGATAGTGAAGGGGACTGTCAGAGAATACAGCAGAATATAGATAGATTGGAGAGTTGGGCAGAGAAATGGCAGATGGAGTTCAATCAGGGCAAATGCGAGGTGATGCATTTTGGAAGATCCAATTCAAGAGTGAACTATACAGTAAATGGAAAAGTCCTGGGGAAAATTGATGTCCAGAGAGATTTGCGTGTTCAGGTCCACTGTTCCATGAAGGTGGCAACGCAGGTAAATAGTGTGGTCAAGAAGGCATACGGCATGCTTTCCTTCATCGGTCGGGGCATTGAGTACAAGAGTTGGCAGGTCATGTTACAGTTGTATAGGACTTTGGTTCGGCCACATTTGGAATACTGCGTACAGTTCTGGTCGCCACATTATCAAAAGGATGTGGATGCTTTGGAAAGGGTGCAGAGGAGGTTCACCAGGATG